>NC_134455.1:374043490-374643490 GCF_047948215.1 Lycorma delicatula | reverse complement strand
CTTCGAGCAAGAGCATCAGAGGCCTATAAGAAGGGGTCAGGGTGAGGTCTTTATTTTCACTTTTTGAAGAAAAGTTTATGATTACTTGTTTCCAACAAACAAAGAAATAATATCCCAACCCCGTAGGGGGAAGACACCCACCTTGTGAATTTACCGGTCCCCACACCACCCCCTCCGTTCCGAGCCCTGAGGGATGACCTCCGGTAGAGCTCGTCAGAACTCTGAACAGAGGGGGTGGTATGGCAACAGGTAACATTACAAAGAGGGTGTCTTCCCCCTACGAGGTTGGGATGGTTATTTCCCTGTTCGGAAACGAGTAATCATAAACGTTTCTTCAAAAAGTGGAGATAAAGACCCCACCCTCTTCTTATAGGCCTCTGATGCTCTTGCTCATAGTTATTAAGGTTTTTGGAAAGATTCTGTACCTTTGCATCAGCAATAGGTTGACTTCTAGGAAGTTACTGATGGCTGATCAGTATAGCTTTTGCCAGGCAAGGACACAGAGGATTCTATTCTCGAAGTTATGGATATTGCCTCTTCAAGCGAGTCTCGATATTACTAGGTATTTTCTTGGATATATGCAGGGCTTTTAATAAATTGTTGTGGCTCTCTGTCTTGTTTTTATTGCAGAGGCGTGGTTGCACATAAAATGAAATTTGTGTACTCTCAAGTTACCTCAGCAGCAGAGTCGTTCGTCATGATGACGATATTGAAGCAGAAAAGACTCTGTCTAAAAGTTACCCACAGGGCACTGTGTTAGGTCCCCTCTTCTAGATTGTTGAATTCAATTCTCTGATGCGATTGAGATTGCCCAGTGATTGCTGCGTCATTGCTTATGATGATTGGGGGGGGGGGGGTTCCTACTGGTTTAGAGAAATTTCAGAATTGAGATTGAGTTCAGGGCAACCCATTCATGTAACATTCTCGAGTTGTGGAGTTATCAGATTAAGAGATTGTCTGCAGTACCGAAAAGATAACAATAATATTGCTTAGAGGTTGGTTGGTTGCTAAAAGACGGACTCAAGTGTCAGTGGCAAGCCTGCCGATTAGGTATGTTCTGCTTCAGATATAACTGAGTTATTAATCGGTTGACCTCAGTTCCAGGTCAAAACTGCCATTGTTGGATTAAAGAGTTTTTCTTTTTTTTTGAGATAAGTACTAGTATTAAATAGATTAACTTTCATTTATACAATGAAGATTATGAATAATCTATATTGATCACTTTATCAAATAGTTTGAACAGTTTTAAAATTGGGTACTGTACAAGTAGACTAACTCGCAGTAAATTTGAAAAATTTTCTGTATTTTTTTATTTTTGTAAAGGATATTAAAATCCAAAAAATAATTTATATGTATTTTATACCATAAAAATTAGTTCTTATGAACCTCACAATTTGCAAATAGATGACAGGTCCTTTATGATTATTTGTTTGTATATGTGTATGTATGTATGTAATGTATTTGCTATATAATTGTATTTATAAAAAAAAAAGAAGGTAAGCACTATTTTAATAATAACAGTAGTTATTTTAATTCATTTAATAAAAATAATTAAAGTAAAACCAATTATCAGTTTTTAATAAATATTTAGAATAAATTTTGGTAAATGAAATAAATAAATGATTTAGTTATGTTTATTATTTAATGGTAATCTGATTAGATATTTATATTTTATTTTATATTCAATTAAGTAGTAGTCTAAGTTTTATAAGCACAAGATTTTGAGGAGTTTGGAAGGGTATTTTAGATGCTGGTGAGGGATCTACATTGTTGTAGTTCTGTACCAAAACACATGTGAGTTTGCCTTAGTGTATGTACTCATATGTCTCATTTCCCCTTATATACTTCCACTACACCTATTCACCAAAACTGATATACCGAGGGGGAAGCCAATGAGCTACAGCTATATTTACAAAACTTAGATTGACAATACGTTTTATTTGTCTGAGATGTATTATGGGTCGAGTGTTTAATAACAAATACACAGTTTAATAGTTTAAGATTTATTCTGTGATCATATGACATTTGTTTTTGTTTTATAGAATTTCAAATAACTTCTGTGCATGCTCGGTTTAGTTTGTGAAATTAACATCACATTCTCTGCCTGCTTTGCTTATAGGACTTAAATAATGTGATTTGTTTAGTACATATAAAACAAAAAATGTGCAGTTTCAGCATATTTAAGAACATACCATTTTTACAATTTCAAAAAAATAAATGAAATAATTTATTGGATCATATGAATATTTGAAAAGTGTTTAAAAAATTATTGGGACGATAAAAGAATGTATAAAATAGATTTTAAAAATGAAAACCAACCAAAAAATTAAAAAAACCAACATAATGCTGTAAAATGTAATGTAAAAAAAAAGAGCATTGACGATAATAAAATACATGTAATGAAAAATATGTTTAAATTCTTTATTTAGACAATGCAATGTTTTATTTAAAAAATATTGTTCTTTAGTTACATGGAAAAACTCAGTAGAGGATCACCATGTGGACCTAATCAATGACATTAAACATAAATCTTTTCTTTAAAAAAAATAAATTAAAAATAAAGTACATGCATATCAAATCGAGAAACTATTCCGTTTTTAATTGTGTTAAAAAAAGGAATACATTCATTTACAACAGCAACAGATGGCCAAGAACTGTGCAATATATATATTCCTTCATAACAGTATAATAATTCAAGTATATATTAACATGTTTACAACTGATAAATTTCTATTTTGTATATTAATTGTAATTACTGCATATGATATAAATTTATTTTATTCTTCTCATGTCATACAGTGAATGAGTTTCTGATTTGTATCAGTTAGATATAATGACCAAATGCTACAACACTCCATTCTAGCTGTAAGATTTTTATACAAAATGTGCATTTTAACATGAAGAAAACCCAGGTGTTTCTTCTTTATTGGACTGTTTCTGATGAATATTAAATGTTTGTTACTCTTTTGAGATTCAGAAATCTTTCTCTGTTGTCATTGTTTTTAATTCATCTTAGTTTTTTCAATCTTGTTTTCCATTTACTAGTTTTATATCAGATCAATTGTGGCAATCATAGTATTCAGTTTAGTTATTTTATTAAACGTGTTTATTGATTATCTTGCACACATTGTACATCCATATTAGTATTGTTATTAATTTAGTTAAAATAATTTATCATGTTTACATTATTTTAATAATAATTTAAACTGAAAAAAGAAATGTTTTTCTTAAAATATATTATGCGATTCAAAATATAAATAATAATTTAGCCCGTACTTTCTTAAGTTCATCAAAAGGCTCACTATTTAATATTTATTGCTTTAAATTAAATAGAAATGTGAAAGCGTTTAAAAAAAAGGCTGGGTTAAAAACTGACGCAGATGAATGAATGAATTAGAATTTAGTAATTCTGTATTGGGTATATTATAGCCAGATATTATTTTTGGGTAACATTTATTACATTGCTATTATTTATTTTCTGTTATAGCTGCAAGAGATCCAGTTGTAATAGAACGTCGTAATTTAGTTAATATATCAAAGTTAATTGTAAAAGAATTAATAGAAACTTCAATGAGCAATGGACGTATGCTTGATTCGGATCACATGCCACTTCAACATTTTTTTATAGTTCTTGAACATGTTCTTAGACACGGTTTAAAACCAAAAAAGGTATGTCACTGTTTAAAATCATTATTTATTTTATTTTGCACCCCATTAATATGTTAATGTAATAAAAAGCAATATTTTATTTTCTTAACACAGTAAATGTGGAATGGATTCCACATTTAAGATTAACTTAATTATTGTTGAGGGCATGCTCACTGGGTAGATTGATAATGAATTGTTCTTACTGTAGTTCATTACGTATTAAATGAAACAAAGAAATGAATAATAATCAAAGAGATCTCAAGAAAGTTCTTGCAAGTAGACATGACTCTACCGATATGTTTAGAATGCGATTGGAATTTGAAAAAAAATAGCAGTACATACAACACCACAACTAAACATCTGTAGTTGTATTGGTGAACATCACAAATACAACTGCAGATATCTCGGTCACAGCTATGCGATATGCATATATGTGCATTACACCTTTCACCATTATGTATTTTCTTGATTACCAACACCTGTTATTTTGATGTCAAGCATAAACTTTAGTGCCATATGATGCTCACTAACATCATGAAATGATGTCGCCAAGCTAGTTGATTTTATATGAAAAAGTTTAAGACGATGCTTTAAAAGTAGTAAGTCAGACTATTGAAGACTAATTAAATATATTTTGGAGATTGGTGAGGTTTTAGTTATAAGATTTTGCTACTTCACATCAGGTTCTAATTAAAATTCAAGTTTGGCAGTTAATCCTATACATACTCGCCCCATCTAGTCTTAGTCCCATTTTCTGGAAGTACATATCTGTATAATAAGGCCGTAATTTTGTTGTAATAACCCAAATATGGTCAGTTTAATAATAGTTCTGTTTGTCAAGGTACAATATGAATACTTATCATTGTTCCAAACTTAATAAAAATGTAGAATATAAATTTCTGTATTAAATTTTTTTACTACAGTGTCATAAAAAACTACCACAACTAATATATGATAAGGCCTACCTGACAGTCAAAATAATAAAGATGTTTTAATTCAGAGAAACATTTTAAAAATAATAAAAAGTCATACTTTTTTTTGTATTCCATTTTACGGTTTCAGGATATAGACTTGATAAATTAAGAAAAACTTATATGAGACAGTCTTTTGGTACAATTATAGGATCATATGTATAAGGTCAGTGAAAGTACTTCTTTTGTAAGGGCTGAGGGACTGTTTTACTCAATATGGATAAATATTGATTGACCAATGTTTCAGGTAAAAGGGATCTATAATGTGACTTGTTGCCATACCACTCTTTTGCTTACAATTTAACTTGATAGATTAATGCAAACATTACATTACATAGGAAGACATTTTCATTATTCTTCATGAATAATAATATATAATATGTAGCCATTGCTATATATTATATAAATATTAATATATAAATATTGCTGATTTGAAGATAGGATGAGCCTTAAGTTATATGGTAAGGGTAATAAAGGACTGATTGCTTTGCTCTTAAAATCTTCCACGTGACATGAGATCAAAATTCATACAGCGTTGTTTGTGCTTTGTTTATTAAGGTGTTACCACACCTAAAATTAGGTGATGTCTTATCGAGAGATATGTTAGAGAAAATTTAAACATCTCATTAGTGATGCTTAACAGGTCGCAAAAACTCCATAATTATGTAATAAAATTTTTTATTGGAATAACAAGAAGAGAATTAATGTAATTTTTAAGTACAATCTTGTAGGAGCAGAAGCATGGGACTAACATTGATTTTCTCAAAAGACTTCTTATCAGATTATTATTGATTCTAACTATGGTGTTAGAAAGAAGTCAATGTCCAGGATGATGTAACTAGATCCAAGAGATTATGTCTATGAGATGTTTGTCTATTTTCAAGTTGTCTGTTTTTTGGGAAAGGAAAAAATAAAAAACTGGAATAATGCATAATAAAGCAGGAAACCAAAAAGAAAATTAACTTTACCAAATGTTAATATAAGTAGTTAATTTTTATATGTTACTTGTAAATGAATATAAAATTAAATGGTGGTGTTATAGGGCTTACTTGGACCAAAAAAAGAATTATGGGATTTACTTCAAATGGTTGAAAAGTTAAAATCTGAAGCACAAGATATAACTGCCAGTATTAGAGATCTTCCTACTGTCAGGTAATGGTAGTTGATTTATAACATTATATCTAATATATAAAGCATAAAGTTCCCCATGATTTTTTTTTTAATGAAATTCAAAGAAATTAATTGATAATAAAAAATATTTTATTAAAACTTTTAACTACAGATATGATGATTGTCAGTTTCAATTTAGGAAATATGTTTTCCTTTCTCAGTGTATTATGCAGTCACGGAAATTCATCTTTCTTCTATATAATCTATGGTAAATATTAATATGATGGTATATGATCCCAAGTACAAGCCATTATGTGCAAAAGGATTCAAGAAAACCCTGAATTTATGTACTGAATTAAGCATTGAGAATACTGAGTCTGTAGAGCAATGTAAAAAATAACTACATACAAGACAAACATTGTAGAAATTATACACTTGAACAAAGTTTTATTTAAAATGCTCTAGAGTATTAGAAATTTTTTAGTCTTAAAATTAATTCAATCAATATTTTTATTGAATTGTTTCCATTTTCCTCTCCTTCATCTTTTTATCTCCTCAAAAAATCCTAAAATTCCTTATCTTAATGAGTGGTAAAAGGAAGAAAGAAGTTATGATATAGTTTATATAGACTGCTGTTGAAAACGTTCAGACTTTGACAAAGTGAACAGCATTCAAACTTTATGAATATTGCTCTAAAAAGTACTATTATATATGTTATCACAGTAGAAAAGTATTAAACAGATATTGTGTATATAGGATAGTTTTTTCATACTTTTATTATGAACTAATTATTTTACACAAGATACATACGGGTAATTATTGATCTTTACTGATCTATTGATCTATTACTTGATCTACTTTATTGATCTATTACTGATCTTTATTCTGATCAGAACATAATGCATTATATAGATGACATCAATATAAGATATATAAGTATAAAAATAATTAGAAGTTAAAAAATAGATGTGTTGAAAGTCCATATTAATTATTTTAAAACACAAACAAATAAAATAATGTTAAGGTAAATACATAAATATAAAAAATTACTATAAAACAATTCACAATTTAGAAGCTACTATTGAAAATTATTTTGAGCACATATTTAAGTTCATGTTAACAGAATGCAGATAAATTGTGTATTTTGTTTTATTAGTATTATTTAAAAATTCATCAACAGAATAATATTTTTTCCATAAAAGAAAATCTTTTAATTGTATTTAAATAAATTCGTGGGAAGATTTTTCAGATGGTTTGGCAATTTATTACAAATGGCAATGGAAGCATAATATTTCTCTTAAGACAAACTATTGTTTTGAGTTGTATGAAAACAGTTTTCTGATATAACCCATAACCCACCAAGTTGATCAAGTGTTAAATGCGTCTTCGCAAATCAGTAGTTGATTTCGAAGTCGACAGTTCTAAGGTTCAAATCCTAGTAAAAGGCAGTTACTTTTATATGGATTTTAATACTACATTGTGGATACCGTTATTCTTTGGTGGTAGGGCTTCAATTAATCACACATCTCAGAAATGGTTGACCTGAGACTGTACAAGACCATACTTCATTTACACTCATATACATCATGCTCATTCATCCTCTGAAGTAATACCTGATGGTGGTTCCAGAGGCTAAACAGAAAAAAAGTTGTCTGATATGATAAAGGTAAATATTGTTACTTTTTAAGAATACGAGACCATTTTTCCAAATCTTAGTGACCAGTTGTAGCAAAATTTACACATTTATTAATATAAATATAAGGGTAAGTTAACATATTTAATTTTCTAAATATAGGTGTACACAGTTTGTACTTACAGGTGTCATATAATGCTCTGACAGCCTATTTTTGTATTTTCTGAAATATCTGTAATTACTTGATATTACTTACTAAAGTAACTATTTAGTACATATAAAGTAAAGTATTACTTACTAAAGTAAGAAATTACTTGATATATTATTTTCTTGAAGTACGAGGGTGAATCAAATTTAAATGGTAATTTTGTTTTTCTATGCAGCAAGCAGTTCCAAGCTGGATGGTGTAGTCAGGGGTACAGGTTGGTTAGTTCCTTTGCCCTGTTCTGTCATCAGTATAGCCATGAGCGAACAAGAGGTTCTGTTGTCTGATGTACAACGTATAATCATAAAGTTAATGATGGCATTAAATCTGCAGAAATTTTAACTTGTTTAAAGGTGGGGATGCAATATTTTCCCAGAACCAAGTGTATACGCGGACCAGACAATTTAAGGGTGAGCGAGAAAGTTTAGAAAACGAAAGTCATGATCGACACCCTAGGTCAAGTCTCACAGCTGACAACATCCGTGCTATTCGAGAGCTTATCAAAAGTGATTGCCAATTCACTGTTAAAGAAATCATGTCAGAAGTGGGTATCAGCTATAAGAGTGCTCAGTCCATTATCAATGATCATCTTGGCTTTAGAAAAATTAGTGCTCTAAGGGTTCCAAAGTTGTTGACCAAAAATCAAAAACAAGTCTGGTTTGACATCTGTGAGAGATTTCTGAATCAATTTTGGCAAGGAGATGATTTTTTGAGGCGCATTGTCACATGTGTTGGGACATGGATCTGTCATTTCAATCTGGAGTCAAAAATGGCGAGTAAGGAGTGGCGAAGGAAGGATGAGGGCTGCCCAGTGAAGGCCAAAACCTATCTGTCAGCCTGAAAAGTTCTTGGAAAGATTTTCTTTGACTCAATGAGATTTTTACTTATTGATTTTCTTTACATTCAATGAATGGTGAATGCGGTTTACTGCTACAGTCATGCCTGCTGCTACAGTCAACAAAAGCCGCCCACCGAAACAACAGACAAGGTATGTCCATCAGAGATGTCATCCCTCTCCATGACAATGCCAGGCTACATTTGACCTGATAAATTTGATTTTGACGAGGGATAAATTGGAAAGAATACACTGGGAAACCCTTGACCACCCTCCCTACAGTCTAGATTTGGCCCCTTATAACTATTTTTTGTTTGCATACTTGAAAGAATTGCTTGGAGGGGAACAATTCGAAAACAGTGAAGACACTGAGAAGCGCTTGCACAATTGGTTGACAACTCGTCCTCAAACTTTTTATGAACAAGGAATATTCAAGTTTCCAAAAACAGTGAAGACACTGAGAAGCGCTTGCACAATTGGTTGACAACTCGTCCTCAAACTTTTTATGAACAAGGAATATTCAAGTTTCCAAAAACAGTGAAGACACTGAGAAGCGCTTGCACAATTGGTTGACAACTCGTCCTCAAACTTTTTATGAACAAGGAATATTCAAGTTTCCAAATCGTTGGCAAAAGTGTGTAGATCGTGCCGGAGACTATATAGAGAAATGATGAAGGTATGAATTGTGTATACTATTACTATCCAACAATGAAAATGTTTTGGACTCAAAAATAGCTTATTCTTATGTATTTCCATCTGCTGAATTCATAAAAACATCATAAAAGTGACAAATTAGCTCTTGCTTTGGAGATACAATGACATGTCGTTTTTACCCAATATAAATTTTTAGTTTAGGGGTAATTTTGTATTTGAAGTTGTCACACCTGTTAATGACAAAACAATGTTCTTCAACTATTTGTAGGTTATAAACATTATTACTGTTGCTGTGAGTGTGAGTTTCATATTGTTTGTGTTGTAATTAGTGCAGAATTTTTGGTGTTTGAGTGCTTTTGAAGTGAAAAATTTGGTAAATCAAAATGTCATGAAAACTGTAAATTCAATAAATAATTTTTGTTACATTTGTGGTGAAATAACATTTTCGTCACAGAAACACAATCAAACTTGTCGAAGGAGAAGACAGAACTTTTAGAGTAAAGACTACAGGAATGTAATCTTCTCCAACTTGATGTCAGGGTCTCACAGTACAGACATTATCATAGGTTCTGCTTTCTTTTTTTGAAAAGAAAAATGATCTTGTTTGCTGCGACGTTAATGGCTTGATGAATGTTTGAATTTGAATCATGATGTAACTGACTGGAGGCTATTGATTGACTCCTCCAAGCTTAGTTTGAAAGCTCTATTACTTCACAACGGCAATGGTCTTCCTTCTATTCCTGTTGGTCATGTAGTTCACAAGCTGTTAAAGCCCATCATGGCTATGAAGGGGGGGTGGGGACTGGAAGCGTCATAAGGCGGGTGTCTTCCCCTACGAGGTCAGAATGGAGTTCACATGAAAGACCGTTGATGCATCCAGAGTATCTGTGGCTTTTCAGTTTGCAATCGATGATTTTTTGACTAGTCGGTCATGTGTGTACCTTCCACTAGTTTTGAGGTTTTCTTCGTTTCAGACTACAGCTACAGTGTAGTGTCAATTGCAGACTCATTTTCCTCCTTGGATATGAAGGTTTGGGGCTAGATTTCTGTGATGTGTATCTGCCTCACCAAAGAGGTGGCAACGACATCTGGTCATAAGCTCCATTTAGAGCAAGGAAATACTGCCTAGTCCTGCTTGCGTTCTTTTCAGATCGAGGGCCATTATCTGTGGTAGGTAACAACTGTTTCAGAGGCGGTTAAGAGATACAAAAGTGACAGGAAAATAGAAGGTCTCCAGCTACCCGTAGCTTGCTGTGGGTAGTCGTTGAACTTGTGGGCTTGCCCAACTTTTTACAGTAGGAGGAAGACAATAAGCAATGTTGAAGTTTCAGGGTAGTGAGGCTAGGGTAACTCTAGCCAGCTAGAGGACAAGATGTTAGTTAAGTCTGAGCCATATAGGAGAGCTGAAGTTTCCCCGTTCTCCTCAAGTTCAGATGGTGAGGGTAGATGACTCCAAAGGAGGAATAGATAGACTCCAAGGTAGATGTAGGGACATCCATCCAGGAAGTTTGAGGCGACCCACTGGTCGAAGATTTTCGAGCAGCACAGGGCATACCTGGCAGTTTTGTTGTGCTGTTCATTGCAGCCCAGCAGAGCATAGATAATCTGTTTGACTTCGTAGAAGGCCCCTGCAGCATCACTGCAGGAGCGAGGAGTAGATTTTTGCCTAGGTTGAAGCACGTTAGGGGTGTTCTTTCTGCTTTGCCAAGAAGGCTTTGAAAAGTTGGTCTCTAAGCCCAAGGAGGTCAAAGTAGTACAGGTTCCGGCTCCAGCTCCCAAGCAGCCAAAGGGTTATGCCGATGTTGTGCAGGGCAAGCAAAAATCTAGCCAGGTCTCGAAGCAGCCTGAGGTAGTGTAAAACTAATAGACAACTCGAAGAGGACTTCTAGGTTGCCCTTTGTAGAAACAGGAAGAACTTGAAGATTAGGTAAATTAAAGAGACCAGCAAGGGTCTGGTAGTGGTTGCAAACAACAAGGAGACAGTTCCAAATCATCGTGAAGACTTCAGAGGTGAAAAAGCTTGAGAGGTCAAGGTTGACCCGATACATAAGCGTAGGCCCCCAGGTCATTGTCTACGACATTGACTGGTGGCTAACTGATGAGGAAGTTCCGTCTCTCAGGAACAAAACGTGAACTGGATGAGGCCGAATTTAAGATTTCTTCAAGACTGGAAGACATGTTGCTCAGCGGTATTACAGCATTTTTGAACTTGGTGCTGGTCTCTTTAAGAAGTTTGTGTCTGAGGGTAGGTTGTATGTCGATCTAATGTCCTGTCGCATCAAGACACGTTGCATGTTAACATGCAAGCTGCTTGTCGTTTTGGCCACAGGGCCAAATTCTGAAAGTATGTGTCGATTTGCACGCATTGTGGCGAGGAAGATTACAAGTGTAATGACTGTCTGCAGAAAGCCGAGGCTCCATCCTGCATAAACTGTAAAAGGTTGCGCAAAGAGTACAGACATTCGGTTAACAGTTAGGACTGTGGCTGTTACTTACAGGCAGTAGAATTGTATTTCAATTCCTTGGGTTGTTTACTAACAACCCAAGAAAGCAGACAACCCAATTCAAAGAAGGATACTCCTTCTCACTCTCCCATGCCATTGCAATTAAGAACTCTTAGAATGTTACTTTCATTAAAAAAGTGTCAAATAGACTTTCTATGTTGTTGGTATATGTAATTAAAATGTGTTGTTTTCTCTTCATCCGTTAAAATAAAATAGTTTCACCTATGGTATATCACAGAAACTAGAGCTTATAAAAATTTTTCTTTTCATATTCGTTTTTCTCAACCTAAAATTAGTAAGAGTTGACTCGTGAAGTGAAGGAAACGTTCAAAAAAATACTTTTTGTTAAGCAGTGTATTAATCAATAAATTTATTAAAAAAAAAAATCACTGTTTATATTTGATCCACCCTTGAATCTTACAAGCTTTTGCTATTTTTTCCATTAACTATTAATTAAAATATTATGTCTCCTCTAATTAACGCAAACTATTTGGAATACTGTAGAAATATTGATAAAATTTATTCTGAGAATGTCTTTTTCTTAATGTAAAATAGAATATGTGATGATATTTTGACTATAACTTATCACATGAAAAATCAATGATGCATATACATTATCAAGTATAGATTTTTATCAATAAGTAAGATATGTATTTTTATCTATGTATGTGTATATATGTTGATAAATGCTGTATTATGCAAAAGGAGATGTATCATTTAACAATATCCATATAAGCTGGAGTTAATTCTTTCTTTAACAATTGCATTTTTGTGCTTTCTAATTTTTGGGTATTCAATATTAAAAAACACAAATTTCCATATCAGACATTTGTTCATTAGAATTAAAAATTCCTTTTCAATTAAAGCCATATGAAAAGTAGTGTGAAAACTTTTTTTGTTAAGTAAGGCATGATTTTCTGTTGTAGTGATTAAAAGTAAAAAAGTTTGGATTAAAAGTAATAATTCATTTAATTCAATATACAAATTTCATGTCTTTTTTGTTTTTTTTTAGGACACAAATGGGGAGAGCTAGAGCATGGCTAAGATTAGCTTTAATGCAGAAGAAACTAGCTGATTATATTAAAGTGCTTATTGATCATAGAGATGATGTTCTTATTGATTACTTTGAACAAGATGCCTTACTGATGAGTGAAGAAGCTATCATTATTCAAGGCCTTCTTACTGGATTGAATGTTATAGATTGCAATTTGTGTGTTAAGGTACAGTGGCAATTTATCTACTCATTGATTTTTATGTTTGTGCTAGACCAGTCTGTAATATCTTGCTTTTTGAAACGTTTAGTAACAGTATATTTATTCATTGTGTATCATACAAATTGTAATATTTAAACATTGTGTAAAACATATATATATAAAAATATTGTAATACATATTTATCAATGGTGGGAGTTTAAAGTTCAAGTAATCCATTTCTTGAGAGTAGCTCTTTTTAAAGGAATTTTTAATGAAATTTTTTTTTACATGAAAGTAATGTATTTGGTAGTCATTCAGTTTCTGAAGAAACTCCACTATTACTTCCTCTGTTTCACTTCTATCAAGTTGTTTTGCTAAATATTATTAACCAAAAACCAAAAATTAAAGCTTAAGTAAAGGTCAGCTGGAAAGTAGTGTCAATTTATCGATTAAAAAATAACGGACAAAGATAGTTAGTCTTGTCCCTATTACACTAGTTAAAAATTCTTTTGGTAAGTCTGTTTAATCCACACCTTCCTGTAGCTTACAATTTGAACAAAATTTTTTGTGGTGTCTTTTTCTGACATTTCGTTGAAGATAATGAAGGTATTCCTTATAACTATCCATCTTTCAGTTAAACTTACAATTCCTAGATTTTATTGTATAGTCTCATTCCTTATCATGATGCACTCTAGAAGACTGAATCTTATTTTCCCATGAAAATAATAAATTTCACATCCAAGTAGTAATGCTACAGTGTAATAGAACTTAGGCAAATCTTTCTTCTGCTTTTTTCTGTAGGAAACAGGATCCTTTGAATGAATCTACTGAATTTAAGCTCACTATTCTTGTAATGTGCATAAGTCACATCTTGCCTGAAAATAGAAAATTAAACTCGACCCAGTACTATATCATTCAAAAAATTTCTTGTAATAGTCACGAAACTTATGTTTAAAATGACAATATTCTTAAATATTTATTGAAATTGTTATATCATTAGCATACAATATTGAACTAAGTTATTCACTAGATCTAAGCTGTATTGTCTTGTCAAAATTTAACTTTTATTTTCTAATTAAATCAACTAAATAAAATCGTATAGAATGAAATTGAGAAAAAGCAGAATCACTGATGCGCACCCTTATTTATTGATATTTCTTCAGCCACATCTGTATACATATCTCTTTTGTTGTATTATAACTTAAACTACTGATTGATGGTATTGAATGTGAATGAAACCCCTTTTTTCAAAATTTTCCATGGCTAATATGAATTAATTGTATTTCTTTCTCAATTTATCATCTTCTAAAAGTTAATAAAGGTAAAATGTACATTTCATTGTTCTGTTCTCTGTAAAAGAACAACATACATACATACATGACCTGTCCTTTGTAAAACCCATTTGATCTTCAGACAGTAATTATTTTGCCATCAAAAATTTAATATATGTCTTGTAGCTGAATCCAGAAGTGATATTTAATTATTGTATTAATTGTAATTATTGTATTTGTTCTGATTGCATTTTTGAGCAATGAAATAGCTTAATTTAAACCATTTATCAGTAATTTTATTCTGGTTCCAGCATATATTGAAAGAATCTAAGAAAATCAGAAATTCCCTTGCACTCAACCAACTTCATATTTATACCATAAAAGACTGTAGCCTTCTATTTTTAGTGCTCTAGTTGAATTCCTGGAGCTGAGCTTCTCTATTGATTTTTATCCAATTCTTGATCAACATCCAAGATTTCTCTCTCAAAAGTGCTCTTGATATTTCAACTTCAAAATATAACTTTCTGTTGGAAATTGTGTAATCATTCTTATCAACAGTATTGAGGCAAATAGGTGCTCTTTCCATGTCGACTAATTGTCTATTATTACAAAGAATTGTTATATTGTATCAGTTTTTTTACAGATTCTCACACTTGTAGTTTTTGTTTTTATCCACCTTGTAGTGGCCAAAAAATATTTATTTATATTTTTTAAAACAATTTTCCTTGAGTAATAGACTATTTTCCAACTCGCCAACAGGTAAAAACAGCCATTTTCATCACTTTTTCCATGAGCTGTAGCATTGTTATTTTATACATTGTAGAGAGTCAAAAAGGGCTTTTTGGAAAGAGTAAAAATGGAACTTCATGTTAGTGTACTCAAAATTAATTTTGTTAAATAACAAAATCTTTTAATTTTTATCGAAGTTACGTTTACAAATTTTTATTTTTTCAAATTTTGGGCCCAAAATAAATAATGAAGGGGTTAGGGTAGCAGGCCTGTTTTTTATCTTTTAACTCTTACGTACTAGTAGTATTTAAGAAAAAAAATTGGACTGTTAACGAGTGTCCTTCATTTAAAAAACTGGCCACTAAAACGAACGATTTTGAAAATGTCTCATTTTTGGGGCCCAAAAACCACATGTGGGACAGGTAGCAAAAACCTGAACTTTTTCAGCAAGCCAGCAAGAGACTGAGTCTGAGGTAGAGTCCAGGGCCACGTGGGATCTCAGCTGAAGTTGTTAAGACGGCTGTTGATGTGGCACTGCTTCAACCATGCTCTCAATCATGCTTTGTTGCTTGGGTGAGTCACCCTGCTCAAGAGGTAGTAAGAGAGGCCTCATCTGGACAATGGACTCATGAAGTCATCCCTAACATAAGAAGGTGGGTTGGTCAGTGACATGGGGAGGTTAAGCTCCCATGCTTACCCAGCTCACCCAGCTCATGACCGGGAAAAGATGAGATGACACCAAGTGTGTCTACTGCAGCCTTGAGGGCACAGTCAGTCACACTTTCTTCGAACATACCAGGTGGGCTGAGGAGCAACAATGGTGCACAGCTGTCACTGGAAGGCTTTCTTTACTGTTTAGCTTCCTGTAACTACCGTTTAGATAATTCTAAACGGTCACTGGAAGGGTGATCATCACCAACTTGTTAAAGGTGTTGCTGGAGAATCAGTGCTCTTAAAGGCAATTGCAGATATTGGCAGAACAATCTTGCAAACAAAAATGTACAAGAAGTGGCAACAGAACAGAACTGCAATATAGCAGCAGTGATAACTGCTGTCAGGCTGGGTAGGGATTGGACAGCTTGGGCAGGAAGTAGTTGGGGACTCTTAGGGGAGGGATCCACTGCTGTTGTTGCACTCGGGACTCTTCTTGCTGCTGAGTAATGCCAAAAGGTGGGTATAGGGCATGCTGTATAATGGGGGAGGGGTTTTAGTCTGAGAACCCAACACTGCCGCCGCCTCCCTATATAGTGGTTTGCATATGTCAAAGTGAACATAATTTTATTTTTATTTGTATTGATGTGATTTTTTTAACAAGCCCTGTGATTGTTTTATTTAATTGTTTAATTATGTTTTTATTTGATTATTTAATTGTTTTATTTCTGTTGCTTGTTTTAAATATACGAGGTGCGACAATAAAGTAATGAGACTGATGTGACAAAAAATGTTGCTTGCTGTTTTAGTCATGTTTAGTGTTGTCTCCTACGCAAGCTGCAGGCCACATTTTTCTTTGTCACATCTTGCAAAGAAAATTCAGTCTCATTACTTTATTGTCGCACCTCGTATATCTTCTATGACGGCAGTACTACCTGCAAGGTGTCCATTCATTTTGTTCAGGATTGTTTATATAAATTGAAACAAGATATGGTGTAATTTTGGATCTTATTTTTGGAATACTTTTATTTTCTACTATTACTTATTATTTGAAATAATGTAAACTATTATTAATGTGCCAGGAACTTATTGATAATCTAATTTTGTTTTGGTTGGTTATCCTTATTTTGCTACTCTTATTTCATTTTTCAAGTTACAACTCTGACAAAGCTGAGAGCCTATTCATCAGTAAATAACATGAGTGTATTGAGTTTGTATATAGATTGTTATGTATCTGCTATAAATGAACAGGTAGTTTGGAAATAAGTAATTAACAATGAATCAGAACAAAAATGTTTTATGTATAATTTTTGTTTATGGTTTTTCTTCAAATTTTTTTGCTAGACATGTCAATAACTATTGATTTACTCTTTTATGAATTTTTTGTGTACTTTTGAGTTTATCTCTTTCTTAAACATACAAATTTTCCATTGTGGTATATACATATGCCACAATTGAAAATCTAATTGTAAAAAAATGATAATCTGTACAGTGATGTAGATTGGTTGTTGCTTAATTTTAACTTTTACTTTTTTTCTATCCAGTTCAAAGAATTGCTAATGTATCATAGTGTTGTACATTAACGTAAAACTTAAGATCTAAAATAAAAGAACGGTGGTGTTTCTGGGGAAATTTTGAGAAGTTATGTTGGTAGCCCTGATAGACTCCAACCCAAAAGTTTGTGTAACAGCAGTTCAAACTATCACACCAGTTTTTGTATTGTTGCTGAGGTGTGTTTTGTTCATTACTGTGTTCACTTTTCAAGAAAAAGCAAAATGTTTTATGGCAGGCTGAATTAATTTTAGTCAATCGTGCATTTAGACATGAATATGGAAAAGAGCCACCACATGAAAATAATATATGACATTGGCTCAAACAACTTGAAGAAACTCCATCTGTTCTCAAGGAAAAATCAACTGGCAGACAGTGAGTACCGAACAAAACTGTTGAATGAATTAGACAATATGCAATCAGAAGTCTTAACAAACCCATCTCTTGTCAAAGCCTTGAATTAGATATTCCGAAAATGACAGTTCACTAAGTTTTACACAAAAGATTGAAATTACATGGATATAAAATCTGCAGGAATTGAAACCTTATGGAGAAAAAAACATTTCAATTTCGCTGTTGAAATTTTCCACAAAATTAATGAAAACGAATCAATTTTAAACGTTATAGTTGTTACGGATGAAGCTATATTCTATATTAATGGGTGTATTATTAGGCACAATTCACAGATATGGAGATCTAAAAAACCACATGTAATTTTTCAGAAATGATGTGATGCACCTGAAGTTAGTGTTTGGTGTAATCAAGCCTTTTTTCTTTGCTGAAACTGACTATTAATGGAAATGTTTATCTCAATAAGTTAAACAAATACTGCTTTCCTCTACTCAAAAATATAAAACGAATTCATTTCCAACAAGATGGCGCATCTCCACATTTTAATGCATATGTCAGCCAGGCTTTGAACAGAAAATTTGGACATCGATGAATAGACCGGCAAGGATATATACCCTGGCCTCCAAGGAGTCCAGACCTGAAATCTTGTGGGGGTATATAAAAAAATTGTTTATTCACTAAAAATGTGAAACATGTCACTTAAAGGAAATGATTAATGAAGCAGTTGTAACCATAACAGAAGTTACATTAATTCGGGTATGGGCAGAAACTGAGTATTGACTGGACATTTGCAAGCGACTAATGGTCCACATATTGAAATTTATTAGTTACGTAAAAAACTGTTTGAGATGATAAATTCAATAAATAAACATAAACTGTAAGTATTTTTGTTTTCATTTAATCTATATATTCCCTCACCATTCTTTTATGAAGACTCTGTCTTAGTATTGAGTTGATGAAGATCATCATTTATGATTAGTAATGGAGATTTTAAAAATATTAGTTGGTATTTTTATTTTTATAACAGGTGATAATGGAATTTATTGAAGTGTTTTTACTTGGTTTATAAGGATTGATTTATCTCTTTAGATGCTAATAGAAAGGATTAAATTCTTTTGATGCTGTTAGTAGCCATGTTGCTCTTGCAGTTACTATATTCTTATATGGAAAGCTACCAATTTTTTTCACATGTTGGGCTGTTTTTGTCATTATGCTTTTCATTTACATACATCCAAATAAATGTACTACATAGATGTATTTAATTTCACAATCATGTTAAAATTCAAGATAAAGCATGTTGTATTTTCTAACTTCAGAAGTAGTTAAAATAATCTTTCAAAATTTGATGTCCTTAAATGACACCCAATAGGGTATTCTTAAACTTTACAAAGAATATTTTTTTATTAAAAATAAAAAAAACAATGGTGGTGAGAGTCATTTTTTTGGCCACCTATATCTCTTTTAATTGATTATTTCTTCTTTTGTTAATTTTGTTTTATTAGAAAAAATTTGTAAGCATTTATTATGAACAAAATGATACCTCATTATCTAAATGCAGTTGCATCTGCTCAATTACAAATTTCTCAAAACAATTGAGCATGATGGAAACTATTGGAATGAGTCATTCTGAATTATGTTTTATTTTTAATTTCCTCCTGCTGCAATTCACTTTATATAGTCATATTATTTACTAGTTCCTTTCTTTTAGTATGTAGTACTGTCGGTTCAAATCAGGAATGTCAGTATTGCTCCTTTGCTGATGATTTTTTTTTCAAAATTAATTTAATGTTTGTATTATTTCTGTTTGATAGGAAGAAGACTTAGATTGTCAGCAAGGTGTTATAGACTTTTCATTATACTTGCGATCTAGTTATCATACTACTACATCTACTAATGATGATGATGATGATAATTCTCCTGGAGAGCATGATTTGGATCATGATAACATGGCTACTGTTCTTGATCAGAAGAATTACATTGAAGAGCTCAATAGACATTTAAAGTACGTATTTAATTTAACCCATCATTAAAATACATTTTTAATTTTATGCTAATTATGATGTCAACTTCATTATCTATAAATTTAAAAAAAATAGTGCATACCATTGATGCTATGTAAATGAATGCATTCAGTGTTAACTAAGGAAACAGCAGTGTCAGCTTGTGATAGTAAGTATTAAATATAAATTTATGTTTTAAGATTTTACATTATGATTCTTAAGTTCATATCTATTTATAATATAATGTATAACTATATTACAGGCATACTTTAACATCTGATGAAATTAATATTTGCATTTTGTAAATTTACTTTTTGGAATTTTTCACATTGTTTTTTATCTACTCCATATATCAGTTTAAGACTATTTATTATGTAGGAGCCCTTAACATTTCTAGCCCAGAATTATGTGTAATTTCATAATTTTGAATGATGGAAACAAATGAATACCCTAAGTACGTTCCTTATGTAATTATAGTCATGTTCCCTAATTGTTTTGATTGAAATTGTGGCATATACGTTTTTGAAATTTTTCAAAGATGGATTGCATGAATAACATTAACCAAGAAAATAGATTTTACTTCTTCTAGAATAATCCTATGATGTTTTGTCCAGAAAATGTTTTGTTTGCATTAAAAAATTGGAAAAACTCATTAAACTTTTATAAATAACCAGTGCTATTAACATATTTTATTGTAGTTTGAGTGACATGTTAAATTTTCCCTTCTATACCATCTATACACAAACTGTTGTTTTGTTTGGCGCTCATTAAAATGAAACTTGGGGATCTTCTGTTTTTATATTATAAAATATTGGTATATTAGTTTATGATGTTAATTAATTATATGGTGTTCAACTAACTGTATTCAAATTATTTAACTATTTATACACACGAGGGCTGTGTTTTAAGTATGGTTCATTTTTTTAATACAAATAAAACTTGTGAAAATATTGTCAAAAACATATTTTCATTTCACTCTACATTTTATGCTACTTTTCAACATAGTTACTTGTATGTTTAAACATTTATCATAGCGTTTTACTAATTTATTTATGCCCGTGTCATAGAATTCAGCCACCTGTAGACAACCAGTCTTCAATCGCTTTAACTTCTTCATCAGTGCCAAACCACTGTTCGCTGAGAAACTAATGGAACAGGTGGTAATCGCTCGAAAAAAGGTCTGGGATGTACAGTAGTGGTCCATTTGCTACCATCGAAAAGAACTGATTATCTTTATAGTTTGAGCAACAGAATGAGGTCATGCAGTAGCAGAACTCCAGATGACAGTAGGCCATGTCGCTTATGGTATGCTGAAGCTTTGTCAAGGTCTCGCAGTTTGCAATTGAGTTTATTGTTGTCCCTTTGGGTATAAAATCAAATAAAAGGACACCATGTCTATCCCAAAACACAGTTACCATAATCTTGCATGTTGACATGTCATTTGGCTTTCACTTTGACTGGAGATGTTGTGTGCCTCCATTCTGTTGACTGCTGCTTTAAGAAACCAATGTCTCATCCCCTGCGACAGTGTGGTTTAAAAATTTATTTCCTTCCTCAATGTACATTGGATCAGGTCAAAAATGCTCACTAGCCATGCTCCTTTTTTGGTGTTCTTCAGAAAGCAGTCAGGGAACTCATCACAAGCACAGTTTTTTGTATTGCAAGATTTCAAAAACAATTTTATATAGCACTGACCTTGAAATTTGCTGGAATATCAGTGATAAAGTGGAAATTGTGAATCGCCAGTCTTCATGAATTTTTGCATCAACTTCGTGTATGACCACATCGTCTGTGTTTATAGAAGGTTGGCTCAATTGCAGTTCATCATGGATGTTGCTCCACCCATCCTTGAACACTCTTACCCATTTACACACTTTGCTGTCATTCATTGAATTAGGCTTGTAAACCTCACACATCTAACAATGAATGTCTGCTGCTGACACATTCCTTGCAATCTAAAATCGAATCACAGACCATATTTCACAATCGGCAGGCCTCTTAATTATCTGAAACATTCCAACTTCACAATATAAACCATGCTCACTGACACTACAACTGCAAATGGCATCTGGATTTGTGCAAAGCATGCTGGAAGCCAGGGCGCATGTGTATTTCAACAGCCACACATAATTTACCTGGCTATAGACAATGGGACCTTACATAAAAAAGTAGGCGTGCATGCACACACACACACACACACACACACACCCACACATTCACACATACAGAGGATGTTTGTTTTAAAATGTAATTCAGTTTAAAGAAAAAATAATGTGCTATATTTAATGCAATTATTGCTATATTTATGGATATATTACAATTATTTTTGTAAAACAATATTGAGATCAAATCTTTTTATAACAAATGTTGAAAGCATCCACAGTTTTCATCAGTGGAAGCCTTTACTCTCTTTTTCATATTCCGGGCAGTCCTTCGAAGTGTACCCCTTCCAATTTGTCGTAAGTTATGTTGGCTTTCAGTTCTTAATGGTGTGGGGATTATTTTTGAATACACTTCCTTTTAAATATCCCAGAGAAAAAAAATTGCAGAAGAAAGATTAGGCAGCTGGCTATAAGCCAGTCATTATTACTCTGTCACCATAGAAATTTCTCAAAAGGTCCATTGTTGCCATGTGATGTGTAGCCCCATCTTGTTGAAACCACAAGTCTCTCGTTTAATTCTAAATTTGCAATAAATTATGTTACAGTTTGTTAGTAGAGGTCTGAATTAAAAGTGTTAAAATTAATTAAAAGAATGTGTGGCCAGTTATTCTTCCCCTGGAAATTGCACACCACACTCCTATTTCTATGAGTGTAGAGGTTGTAAATAGATCATGTGAGGATTGTTGGATCTCCAGAACTGATCTTTCCTACTATTAATGTAATGTAACCAATCAAACGAAACCAAGCCTGATCTGTAAAAAATATATAACACTTTAATGTTCATCTGAACAAACTGATTTAAACCCATTGCCAGTAGTGGATCTTAGCACCATCATCAACTGGGTGTAATTAATGTGATATATGAAATCAGTTTAGCTTTAAGTAGCCAGTTAACATCTAACATCTTCCAGGTTTCATCATTAAGTACTAAACATTTCCAGCTATGTCTCTGCAAACACAACCAGACCTCTATATTTTTTTATCAAATGATGAATTGAAGATTTATTTGGTACATTCTTATCTAGGAACTGCAAACACTTCTTGTTACAAAACAAAAAAATTAGTTGTTAAATAATTTTCCACAAAAAATCCTTTCTTTCGTGTCAAAACCATTTCTTCTTAGTAAAACCGTAGATAACCAAAAATAAACTAACTATCCACAAAAAAAAGAAATAGAGAAATTATAACAGTTAATTAAAAAACAACAACAGTAGGTTGTTATTTTCTTCAAAAACAACAAATGCAGCACTCTGCCAACCTCTTCATCTGAAATTATTGTATTAACTTTTATTTTAAAACCAACACTCAATATATATATATATATATATATATATATATATTGTTACCGTATGTCTAACTTAATATCGGTGGAAGGCAATGGTAGCAGCTCAGATGTCAGAGGGAGTATAGTATATGTATGCGCTTGCACAAGCATCACTCCTACCATGCAGATGACCGTGCAGTTCTCCCACCATAGTGGGACTGCGGCCCCACCACTCGTAGGCTCCAATAAAAGAACATACACGTAAGTGAATTTTCAATTCATCGTCAACCACCACCTAAAGAAGACCAAGAAGAAGAAGAAGATGGAAGAAAACAGAAGTTCCCTGGCTGCCTCAGTATGGGACCTCCTGAAGAATGCCAACATCCCCGTCAGAGCAGCAGGCCTGACCGGCCCACCAAGGGAGGTGTGGACGACTTTAATGCAGCAGGGGCCGGCCCAACGTGGGATTGCTCAGAGAGAACTGCCTCGGCCGCACTGGTGAAAGAAGATCAATGCTGACTTGACATTGCAGTACTTCGGGGGCCACCACCGCCACGCTATAGTGGAGACCCAACTGCCACTGAGGGGAAGGTTGGTTGATTTAAATGGAGCTGTAATTTCTCCATTACAGCCAAGTCAACTTCATCGGAGACTTGTTTCCAGACCCAACAGCTCTTCTCAGACCTAATGCAAAAAAACGGCCCTTTTCAGGGCCACCACAAGGTTTTAAATTATAACATGCCATTAAAGCCATTCGGCGACAACAACAGCCCTTCTCAGGGCTACTATAAGGTTTTAAATTGCCACGACCTGTTGAAGCCATTGGGCAACAACATCCCTTTTCAAGGCTACCATAAGGTTACAAGGAGCCACGAGCCGTCAAAGCCAATCGACAACAATATATATATATATATGTACGCAAAAGTTTGTGAATTTGTTTGTTTGTATGCAACAGCATCATGCAAGAACCAACCGACCAGTTGTTTGAAATTTTCAGGATACATTTGTGTTATCCCAGCGAAGGTTTTAAGCCATAGATCAAGGCCTATCCTCCTTGGGGGTTAAGATTTAAAAGATATTCATTAAAGAAACAGAAATGCAATGAAGTAAAATGACAATATCTTTTTTGTTTAACTTGTGCAGTGCTAGTGGGGTATCAAGAAACCGATCAATGTGACTGATTTCTTTTTTTTAATTCATATCTTTAAGACCTTTATCAGTGCCAGTATTTGGTTTTATTTATTGTAGTAATACTTTTTTGGCCAGAAACCGACAAAATATTTAAGACGCCACAGTGACATCATCTGACTAAATATCATTCGTTCTTCCGTTATACAGTCTGCTATTATTTGTAAACGGATCACCTTTAAACCATTGAAATATTTATCATATCCTAATAATTTATTTTCTTTATGAAAATATAGGCTTGTTTATTTTTAAATATAAATTTTTGTGTTATGGGTTATTTCATAGAACATGACAATTAGCAAACAAAATAATTATTGTGTTATATTTTCATTAGTTTTATTGATACTGTATAATTACAGTAAGAGAAGTGTTATGAACTATATAGACAAAACATAATGTAAATTGTTACGCTGGGCGAGACATAAAATAAAAACACAAATATCAGAAATGATAATTATTAATTTTATTATAATCAAGCAAAACATTAATATTTAGATTAAGATAGATTTCAAAATAAGGAGACAAACAAAGAGCTGCTTGCGAAGGACACAATGAACAATAAAATTGGGATTCTCATCTAACAGTTTTTTTTTAGTTTACACAGTATTTCCTCTGTAATTTTCTACCAGATTCATTCTTTTTCATTTGCCGTGGAATATGAATTTGGGTCTTGCTAATACTTCTATAAACTGTTGGTTCTGGCCTTATTTTCTGTTGGTTAATATAGATTAATTTTTCAATAACGTGTCCCAAAATTTTAACAATGTCTTTTTCTTGTTAGCCTATATATTTTATACAGTAGATATGATGCATCATTCATATTCATATGAAATATATGAATATGAAAAGCAGCAACTTTTGAATACCATCGCAAAGTTTTTCTTTCAAGCAATGAGATGATCTGCTCAATCAATTGAGCCCATACTTTCATTATATTTTGCGATAGCCTCAAGCTTATTTTTCTCTTTTCCAGATCTGGTTTTGACTGTTGTCATTTGTGCACTGTGTTGAGAAGAAACCATTATTATCTGGAGTTTGTCAAACCACTTAAATACACAGATACCTTTCTTGGTGTAACCTTGCTCAGTTTCTTTTTATTAGTAATATTGACTGGATTTCCTTTGCAGTTTGGTTTCAGGGTCCGAGTTACATAAGTTTTTCTTCCTGAATATTCATCTGACAGAGGTTCACTATTATAAAAATTACCCATATATTTGCTGTGTTCTACGTCTAAATAATCCTTTTTTTCTTTTTTGTTTAACCTCCAGGACCACTGTTAGGTATTGCTTCAGACAATAAAATTAATGATTTATAGCGTCTGTGAAAATGCCATGCCTGACCAGGATTCATCTAAATAATCCTGGAGCAGGTGTTTTACAACCTTTTCTACATGACCCTTACCACCCAGTTGATTATCTGCAGTTCCTTTATAAATTTTCATTTTTAATATTAGACCATCTGTTTTGGTCAGCATATAAAATTTAATGGCAAATTTATCTTTTTTATTCTGTATATATTGGCGAAAATATAGACCTCTCCACAGGAGCATGGACTCATCAAGACATCTCTCTCATCAGATAATGTATACAAGATATATTTGTGTGAAAAATATCTATTAAAGGTCTAATTTTGTATAATAGTGGGTCTGCTGAAATTTCCTTGCCATTTGCAGAATTAGGTACAAAATGAAGGGCTCTCAAAATTATCATGAAGCGATCTCTAGCCATATTTTTTTTTTCATAATGAGAAGATTGTATAAGTTATTAATCTGTCATAAGTGACTAAAACTAGGTGCTGGGTAGTGACCCAAAAGAAACTAAAGTCTTGCAAACAGTTTCCCTGAAGAAATATGTAAAAATGGAAAAATTGTTTTTTTAATTTTAGTTGTTTCCCTTGATAATTACTTTCTTGAATAACTAAATTACAAAAAAAAATCATCATTTGCGATAAGATAAAAATAATCTATTGAATCCCTGGCCGGCCGGCATAACTCTAAGCCCAGCATTGGCGGTAAAGGGAATTGGTGTGGTTGCAGGATGTTCAGTCTGCCAGCTAATCGGTAGATTCTCTGGTACTTATCAATAATAGGTTCTGGAACTAAAATTATATTACCTAATTGATTGTCTTCTTCCTCTTCTTCCCTGTCAGAAGAAGGTTCACATTCATTTTGAGAATCTTCAGTATCTGAATTCATTAGGAAATTAAACACTTCTTCTGATGACAAGATTTTTTCTTCTGCAGTAACGGACAGGTTTAATTTATTTATTCTGAAGAGCCTGGCAGCTCAAAATTGTCTTCATGTTTCTATAAAAAATGTTGAAATGATCAGAAATGTTAAAATAGAAAAAATCTTATAGATTTTTATAAGAAATTATTATAAAAAATGATTTTATAAAAAAGTGAAACGCATTTTATTAATTCAAAGAAGAAATAAAAGTGATATATCAATTAAGATAAAGCAATATTTTCAAAGAAATTGAAATCATACACATGATTATGTGACATAAAATAAGAACTATGCAACAGATTTTTTAAATTTAATTTTTTATAAATTTCCAAAAAACTGTACATAACTAGTGACTGTGAAGTTATGTATTGAAATTGTTTAGTATTAATACTAAAATAATCATCAGAAAAATACAATCAAAAGATAACTTACCCTTTTTGATGTCAATAAGCACTAAACTCGTTTTTTAATTTTTATTAAGCTGAAAAATCAAATAAAACAGGTCTCAGAACTATATCTCATATATTTTTCAATATATTCTAAGTAAAACAAAAAAATCTTTTTTTTAGATTTGAAGTACAAAAACTTTGTTAAATTACTAGTAGGTGTGTAAATTTTTTTATCAAAACTTGTAGAAAATTTAATTCTGATAAAATTGTTATAACAAACTCTATAAAAAATATTTTTTTATTATTAAAAACAAAACTTAACAGAGAGATTTCATAAATTAAAAAAAAAATAAAATAAAAACAGCTGTTTTTAGTACAATAAATTTAGGCCTTTAAAATTTATTTGATTTCAATGTAAATTTGTTTAAAATTCAATTTCAGTGTAAATATATATAGAGACTTTTTTTGTTTGAAAAATTATTCTATAATTTTAGTAAATTACAACCTAAAGAAACCACCTAACCTTGCTTTAACAGAATATTAAACCATACATTTTAAATACCATTGAATAATACCTAAGAACAAATGTAAAATATATGCCAAGAAGCAATGTAACGGGCAGGTTGCATAATTGTAGGAGTAATTTATTTGCTGCTTGCTGATGATGCACATGTAGGACATATCATATATTATCAAGATTCTGATAATCATAGACTAAAAAAATTAGTTATAACTGCTAAAAAAAAAAAAAATTATAAATGCTAATATTATATATTAATATAATTTATTTTAAAAAAATCAACAGCAGATAAATAGAAAAACAAATCAGCAGTGAATGTGTTATACAATTTTTTTGTTTATTTAAACAGCAACACAAAAAACTCATTTTCATGATTTTATATGTATATAATGCACTTGAAATGGGAACAAATTAGTGTATGTGTATATGTCTGTTTATGCATCCTCATATTTGTGTATTCATGTTATATCCGAACTGGAAAATCCAAAATAGGTTTAGCATGGGGGATACATAATAATAATTATAAGCAGCAAATAAATTACTGTCTGCCACTGTTACTGAAAACCAAGAATATGATAATATTACAGAATTTTCTATAATTATTAAACTTTCTTTTTATGCTATATTTGTGTAAAATATGATTCATTATCCATTCATGTGCATTTTCTTACTGTTACAATCATGTCTTCATCATAGTTTTTTTTTTTAGTTGCTGAGTGTGCTGTGATTTATTCTTTTAAATTTTTCCACTTTTTTGTAGAATCTCATTTTTTTAGGATGATCAATGAGTATTCATGAATATTTTAACTTTAATGTTTTTTCAGTTATATTCTTTTAAAAGGTTTTTTCACTTTTCCTCCTTTTTTCAGTGCAACTGTTGGCAATCTCCAAGCAAAAGTAGAGGCTCTTACTACTACGAATGCCTTAATGAAAGAAGATTTAGAAATTGCTAAAAGTAATATATTAGCGCTAATAGATGAAAATACAAAATTGAAAAATGAAAAACCAGATCACACAAACTATGATAAGATTAGTGAGGTAATTTTGAATTATGTGTTATAACAGTTACTTTTTGTTTAGAATGTTTTAAGTCTTTGCCATCATTACATTGATTTCATGTTGCTGTTTTTTTGTTATATTTATTTATTACTTTTAAATCATGTTGTAAAATTGCATTTTCTTGACCCAGTTCTCAATAAAGTATTGTAAATTTGTTAAGTATCCTTCTGTCATAACGCTCTTGTTTTGAAATGCTCTAAAATACTCTGTCGTTGATATAGACATATCATACATTCTAACATGTTCAACTGTCTGTGATAATGGTTTATCTTCATCACACCTTTATTACCATTTCATATATATCATATCGATTAATTTTATTATTTATGTCTGTTATTCATTTTAATAAATTGCATCGCATACAATTTTTTTCATATTAGAAATGTCATAATCAAATTTTTTTTTTGTGATGTTGGTATATCTGTTATTGATATTGCTTTACGTGGAACTAAACTGGACTTTGGAAGTAAGAAAAAGATTTTTTAAATGTTTTAATGGAATGTCATATTGTATGTTTCTGAAATGTAGATGAGAGAGAGAAAGAAGAGAAATATTTAGAAAGCTTTCAGACCTGGATATGGAGGACCACAGAAGATGATCAGAATACAGAAGTTTTTAATAAGTTAGAAAAGAAAGAAATGTATTGTATGCGATAAGAAAAAGAAAAAGATAGTTAGTTGGGTGGCCAACCCAACTGCTAACTAATTATAGTATGGACAACCGAAGAGAAGATTATTTGCAAGAAAGCAATAATTATAATTGAAGGAATAATGGGTACAAAAAAGCAAAGGAAGGACACTGATACAGGAACCCAGTATTCCTCCAAAACCAAAAGAAAAAACCGTTTAGAAGCTACAGTTTAGAAACTAGTTCCCATAAATTATATTACTTTAACACAGTTTCATTGCATGTTTTTGAAGTTTATTAATAGCTTATTAAGCTAATGGTGATACAGTTCGACAATTTAAAATATATTTTTAAAAATTAAGCTTCAAACAATAAACTTCATAAGATTAGTGTAACTGACTGTACTTACTTAGTATGTAGAGTAAAACAAAATTTACTCCATCAAAATCAGATTGAGCAGATGTTTCTATAAAACATATTAAATAAAGATTGGTATTAACATTACTGAAGAGGATTCATGTAAACTGATTGCAGTACTCATACAGCTTTGTTAATAAATATTTAGTGACTGACTATGAGATTCTGTGGTTTAACTCATTCAAGTTCCATTGTATTGTCAATTCTTATCACTAGTTCATTTTATGACAAAAATTTTCCCATTATTCGTCTTTGTAAATTTGAAATCTGCATTCCTCTCACACCTCTAGTTTCTGGAAGGATCTTTTATTTAACTCTGGTAAGTCTCTCCTTAATGTAGTTTTTACAAATGGAGGCTCAATGTGTAGATCTCTTATGGAAAAATTCTTCTTAGATTTTCCCCTGCATCAGTCCTTTTTTATCAAATCTTCTAATAAATCTTACAATTATTGGAGAGGGTTTGGTTCTGTTCTTATTATTTATTTAGTCTATGGCAATTATCTGTCATTGAATCACAAATTCAAAATCAAGTGCGTGACATACGTAACCTTATCTACGTCTTCATGTCGCATTTCTGGAACTTCCAATGAATCAAACCAATTGTTCCTAGTACATTCTTTAGCAACTCTAATCTTAACCAGAAGATTATTTATTCGTCTTTTTAAAATGTTAATTTCATTTATGAACTTCTCAATAAATTTGACCATTTCTTCAAAGTATTTGCCAATTTATCAATAAAGTAAATTTTCTCATGGGATAGGTTAGGTAACTTTCTTAATTCCTATTTATTTTCAATACTAATTAACTTTGTTATAATGTGATCTCACTCCTTTCATTAATATCTTCTAGCCTTAAGCATTTTCTTCTATTGTTTTTACAATCCGGGCCACACCAGATTCTTGTTGGTTATTGTATTCACATCTTCATTCATATATTCAAGCATTTGGCATGAAAAGTGTTTACACAGAGTAGTATTTAATTTTAGTAACCTAAGCATTGATAAATTTGGTATACACTTTATACAAATCTGCCATCGTAGATTAATTAGAAATGAAATACAAATCTGCCATCGTAGATTAATTAGAAATGAAATACAAATCTGCCATCGTAGATTAATTAGAAATGAAAATCGTAAAAAGTATGTGAAATTAAATAAAAAAACAAGTTGTACAAATACTCAAAGAATTTGAAACTAGGCAAATAGGATTAACTATTACATAATGTTGCAATATTGTACACACTGTACTGGTTATTGAAAAGCAGAACTAATATGCATCTGTCCTTTGCAATAGTATGGGATGGGCTAAAAGCACCTAACACAACTATTTACATATAGAACGTTTTTGTTTATTCACAATGATAGTGATGAGTTTCATGAATTTTAACTTTGAATTCACAAACTTGAACACTGTAACCAATCTTCATCGTTTACTTTTTTTTTGGTGTTTATATTTATTTGAATGTCACGTTTAGGAGTTTGTTAGTAATAAGGCATCAGCTAGTAAGGCTGTTATCCATTTATTCAGGTTGAATCACTGGATTCATTCTGTTCATTACACAAATTTATACAAAGAAATGCAACAACATACTTAGAAACACTGATTCGATTAAAAAAATACAGAATTTAAAAAATATCATTTATCATTAAGATTATCGTTGTTCTAATTAATTCTAAAGTTGTTCTTAATAGATAAAACAATGACTTAGTATTTTAATATTTATTAGATGTAATATACAGTAGTGGTGTGTAATTGAATATTGTGAGGTATTTGGAAGTAATTCAAATAACAGAAGTTGGAAAAATTATAATGCAGATTTTTTCTTAAAATTATTGCAATAGGCTTTTAGAAGTATTACCAACTTATTAAGTGTATTTATTATAATTTTTAATCGCTGAATATGTGCCATTATATTATTCTTTTTTCAGAATGATGATGGTAAAGCAAAAGATAATGAATTGGAAAAACTTCAACAACGGTTAGAAGAAGAGAGAAATATGAGACAAGAGACTGAAAGAGAACTACACTTACAGGTTAGTAATTTTTTTTAAATAAGGTTTTATATATTTCGCTGTCAAAATATTGTAATTTGATTATTGAATAGAACCTAAATGTTTATAAATAAAAATTACAGTTCCAATTAAAAAAAAGAAATTTTTTTAAATTTTCATTTAAAAAAAAGAAATCACCATAAAAGATACTTCCCTCATTATTGTATTAGTGGGGAGTAAAAATATTTTGTTCAGTTAGATGCATATTTGTTCAGGTATATTTCATAAAAAAGTTATCTGTTGTAATAGGTACCATGATTTGACTTCCAGAAAATTTTGACATACCTTGTGTTTCACATTCCCCGGACCCCAAAACCACTGTCTGTTCAAAAGTTAAAAAGTGTTATCAGTTTTAGAGGTTATAGTGTGTAATTTATACCTTAATATGTATATCTATATACATATATGTATATATATATAAAAAAGTTTTTTATCAACTTTAACAGTTTTGACAAGTGCAGTAAATAGGCTAGAGTGTATCTCCACAGATGAAAACTGTGGAATTTATAGTAACTTTGAATACAATTCTCCAATTGTTTTCACGATTGAAGGTGTACACATTTTATAACACTGTGTTTTGTCACTTTTACATACTTTACATACTCATTAAGCCTGACTATTGCTTGTAATTGTTCATTATATGGAATCCTTAATACACAGTATATTTAAGAATTAGAAAGAGTATATTTGAAGTTTAGTTTTTGTATAGTTTATTTAGGTGCTAATTTTAGGTAGATTTCATAAGAAAACTACTCATTGTAATCGGTAACATGATTCGACTTCCAGAAAATTTTGTTATATCTTCGCGTTTCACATTCCCCAGACCCCAAAACCACGTCAAAAGTTTATATTTATATATATATATATATATACATATATATATATATATACATATATATTTCACTTTCTTCTGGACATGATAACTGCTGTAATTTTGTGCCAGTCACTTTCAAATTGATATCTAAAATATAACGACCCAAAATTTCAGTTGTGTTCATTAATGGGCAAAATCGGACCATGGAGGGGCTTTTTAGAAAAAAAAAATCACTATAACTTTCTTATTAAGTAAAATATCGAATTCGTTTAAAGTTTCTACTGTTCTTTGGATAAGGGCCTAAAACTTATCTAAGTAATATTTTTTGATATCACCAACCATTGGCTTAGGGGATGGAAAAAATGGGGTTTCAAAGACAAAAAAATCATATCTCCGTTAATACTCACAGTATCGAATCGGTTTAAAGTTGTTGTTAATCCTCTAAACATTACCTAAAACTTTTGTCTAAACAATTTTTGATATGACCATCCCTTACAGCAAGGGATGACCAAAATGTAGCTGGAATTCTAAGAAGACGGGGCTTGTTGTATGATAAAATGTAAAACCTATTTTGACATGCAACCATTGTCCTATTGAGTAAATTTGAAGTTTTTCTTAAGTTTAAGGTTTCCACCTTAAAGAAAGATTTCCATCTTTCTTACCTCCTACTTAGCACTGGTGAAATCTACCTTTGCCTTTAGGTGTTCTGAAATGGATTTTTTTTTAATCCATTGACAACTAACAAATAATAAATTCCAGGTCAGTCAGTAATTGGATAAATGTTTTTTTTTAAATTATACTTCTATTGGTATTTCTAGCCTATTAATTTAACAAAATAATGTTTTATAATAATTATCTACTTTATTTCTTTTTTTAAATTGATGTTCAAAAAGATTTTAAAATAAATATTATAGATTTCCCAGAAATGTTTGTGATTGGTTATACAGGGTCATTCACGGGAACCGGATGTTTTTGAAGTGGGTTGTACTCAGGCGTTCATCGTGGGAGGGGCACGTGGCTGGTGTCTGACGTTTCCTTTGTTCATAGCATTTACATTTTAGTCGTTGAGATGGAGCCGTGGACGCTAGACCAACACTTGTACACGTATGACAGTTTTGTGCGAAATGACAAATCCGTAACTGCTGTTCAGCGAGATTTCCGCCGTCAGTTTAATATCCATCGTAATGCAAGTGTCCCTTCTCGTAACAATATTGCGATGGGTAAACAACCTTCGAACAAGCGGTTCAATATTGAAGAAAAAACCACCGGGTCCCCGACGAACTGCTAGCACTCCGGACAACATCGAACGAGTAAGGGAAGCCATTGTCAGAAGCCCATGCCGCTCTATTCAGAGGCATTTAGCAGTACTTCAAATGAGCACAAGTACGGTAAGACGAATTCTGCATACAGACCTGCATTTCCATCCTTACAAGATAGCCGTCATGCAGCAATTAAACGAGCAAGATTTCACGCAGCGATTACAATTTTGTCGACAAATGCTTACCATTTTTGAAGAAAATGAAAATTTGTTATTGTTAATGAATGACGAAGCCCATTTTCATATGAATGGCTTCGTCAACAAACATTATTGCCGGTATTGGGCAGAAAGAAACCCACATTAGCTTCACGAGGGACCACTTCATAGCCCAAAGGTGACTGTCTGGTGTGCAATAGGAAAGGTCGGTGTTATTGGACCATATTTTTTTTTGAAGAAAATGACGCTGCCATAACTGTAACAGCTGGTCGTTACATTGCAATTTTGAATACGTTTTTCATCCCTGAGTTACGAAACTGGGGAATCGATTTTCAAAATGTGTTATTCCAGCAGGATGAAGCTACAGCGCACACAGCGAGGGCAACGATATCTGTTCTCCGTAACTTGTTTCCGGGACAGATCGTTTCCAGATTCGGCAACATTCCTTGGCCCCCTCGGTCCCCCGACTTGAGTAGTTGTGATTTTTTTCTGTGGGGGTTTCTGAAATCGCATGTGTACGACAATAAACCGCGTACATGTGAGGACCTACAGATCGCAATTCGTCATCACGTCTCCCAGATTGTTGTAGACATGCTGCAAAGAATTGAGGCCAGTTACCGTGAAAGGTTACAACAATGTATTGCCCAAAATGGACATCACTTGCCAGATATAATTTTTCGTTCATGAGTAAGTAACAAATGCTTTGATTTAACAAGTGTTTCAGTACCAATAAAACTTTTTTAAAGTAAATATTCAATTTTTTATGATTATTTTAAAAACATCTGGTTCTCGTGAATGACCTTGTATTTCATAATTTTAGTTGATAAAGAGAAGTATTTTTTTTGAGAATAAATTTTTTTAATTTTTTTTTTATAACACATTAAAAAAATACATAACTATTCAATCTAAAAACATTTCTCCTTATTAACAATTTTTATTGTTTTGTAAAAAATGTGATGTTGATTAAAATTTATTTTACTAAAGAAAAATTATATTTTTTGTGTTGGACTTATGAGTCACTTGTAGTGGTTAAATTTTCATTATTTTTAATATTTAAAAATATTAATAAAAAATGTTCTATATTTCTGTGCAGATCAGTTTAAAAGCTGAAATGGAAGTAGCTATGAAGTTACTAGAAAAAGACATACATGAGAAGCAAGATACTATTATCTCATTGCGTAGGCAGCTGGATGATATTAAGCAGATAAATTTAGAGATGTATAGAAAATTGCAGGTATTTTCATTAGAAGTTTCAGGTATTTTGCTGTATTGGCTTGCATGAATGTAATACACCACCTTCCCTTTATATATTCTCTAGTCATATTTATCGCAGTTAAAAGTATATTTATTTTTAAATTAAGTTTTTATTTTATTTGTAAATTTATACAGCTTAATTTGTATTTTGAAATAAATAAGATGTGATAATTTTTTTGTTGAAAAGATCTATTTTTTAACACATTTACTACAAAAGTTATTTCAGTTATTGCTTCCAAGTACCACTAAGCTCAAAACATACTCATACAGTATGTTAATACATTACATGCATTACTTATGTGTAACTTTGGCTGTTTTGATTGCTAAAACAGTACACCACATTTACTTACATAATTGACTCACTTTTTTTATCAACTTTTTTATTATCTAAAAGTATGTGTGTGATTTATGTAAGGTTTAAAATGTGATTAAAAAGTTGTAAACTTCCATTATAACAAAAAAATGTATATATTGTTTAAAATTCTTGTGTGTGAATTATACAAGCAAATACAATATTTTTCTTATGTATATGTTTAACTTCCCAAAACCTAAAAAAGGTTATATGGAAGCAGTATGACATGTATAACATATATGACTTACATGTTCTCTCTCTCTCTCTCTCTCTCTCTCTCTCTCTCACACACACACACACACACACACATACATACACACACACACACACACACACACTTTTTTTTACATACAATATTATTTTCCAACTTTCTTTATTAGTATTAAGTTCATAAATAATTTTATTTGCTGTTACTTTTATGAATATTTAATATCTCTATAATTTTTTGACTTGTGTTTCTAAACCTGTGAATTACAGATTTCAACCATAATTGATGTATTAGTATTTCTGTGTTTTTAAAGACAACAGATATTAATGATACCCATTAGGTATCAAGCTTATCATTGTTGCTTTATACACAAATATAATATTTGCTTATCATTTTTATTAGAATTGATCATGTGATATGTGATATTTTTTTATCATTGGCAAATGATCAGTATGTTATCAAAACACAAACTGTTTCTAGTAATCTATTGTCAGTTACAACAAAGTTTCATCAGTCATACTTCAGAATCTCATCCATTTTTATTGCATTTCAGTATGTTATATACTGATGATGGCTTATTGTAGCTTGACTTATATCAATGAACAATTGAACAATATTTATATGAAGCTAAGGTATTTAATATGGAGACTTTTTCTCCATTTAAAAGATATTTAACTAGTTTATACTATCTTAGACAGTCTATTTCTTCATTTTTTATAAGTCTGCTTATGTTTACTCACTTAAATAGCTGCTCAATCTTGCTTATCTTGATTTTTCATTTTATTTTTATCAAGTATTTTATTTTTTTCAAGTTAAAAAGTGTTATCAGTTTTAGAGGGTATAGTGTTACTTTATACCTTAATATGTATATCTTACAATTTTTAGTTTCAGTATTGTTTAAAGGTTATATACACACTTTGTGATAAAATGAAGAACTGATAGAAAAAAAGGGTTGTTGAATATCGTTTGATTTTTTCTGATCAAAAATGTTTGTATGATTTGTAAAATGAAAGTTAGCTGAATTCATTTACCTCATGATTTACGTAACTACTTCTTACACTAGATATAATATATTCTATATTTGCAATTGGTTGTATGTTTCTATTAATATTTTTATTAAATGTTTATATGCTAACATCTGTGGCTGAGTGTTGTGTTCTGCCTTTCATCCAAAAATCTCCGGGTTCAAATTATGGTCAGGCTTGGGATTTTGCATATGCTACAGAATTCATCTCATAAAGTAACTTTAATTGGCCATAAGTCTGCTATTGCAGTAAGAATAAATAAATAATAAAATTTGGTACCTTAACATATTTGATAAAATGTTTTTGTAAAATTAAAAGTGGAGTTTTTGTTTTATTGCTGGGGTATTTCCTAAAAATTATGGAACCAGGAATTGTGCATTAATGTTGCTGTATCTGCACATTACTGTACATACAAATCATGCTGCAGTTCTAAATATTGTGTGAAATTTAGCATGTTTTATTTACCAGCCTTTCAGTATGTAATTTGTGTACCTGTTTGCTTTTTACATTGAAATGTAAAACCACTTTTAACAAATTTGTTGAAGTCAACAAAATAGGAGTCTCTGAAATTGTTTACATTGAGTTTATTTCAGGTTCTAGAGTGTTTAAATTTTGAATACTTACTTTTTATTATTATATTCTTATTTGAATTTTATTTTTATATATTATAATAGTGCAAATTTGATTGATAAATTATGTAAATTTTAAGGCAGGAATTTTTTAAATTTAAAATTTATTCAAATTATCATTTTAACTTAGTTTATATACCTTAATTTGTAGTTGTACTTACAGTATTTTAATGTGTTTTTTTATATACAAGGGTCATTTAGAAAGTTTTGGTCTGACATAGAAATGGTGCAAGCAAAGTTAAATAACTATGTTGTTTGTCATGTACAATTTTTTAGATGGCAAGCTGTAAACTTACAGATGCCTTCATTTTGTTGTTTGTTTGTGGTACTGAAGTATTGAAATTACTCAAGTAATGAAATTATTTTAAAAATCCACACATAATGTGATCACGTAGTATAAAATCCAAATATAGTTAAGCCATATAATATTATTGTGGACTGAAGGCTGAAAGTACACGAGTTTGTGCTATCATTGCAAACATCTAGATAGACCATGTCCATTACATTTTACATGATGTTCTGGGTATAAAAAAGATTTCTGCCCTATTGATACCGCATTTGTTAACAGTTGACCAAAAACACATTCAACTGAACACTTCTCAAGAATGTTTAGACTTATTTAAATGCGATTCTGCTGAGTTTCTTCAACATTTACTAACATTAGATGAAACATGGATTCACCATTACACACTAGAGACCAAACAGTGGGTGGGAGAAGTTGAAAGTATGCCAGAAAAGGTGAAAATGGTTTCATCTGTTGGAAAAGTTTTGGCTACAGTTTTTTTTTGTTGAGATTCTCATGTTATGATGCTTATAGATTACCTAGAGAAAGATCGGACCGTCACCAGGGAGTATTACACTTCACTACTGGGCCATTTGCAAGGTGATATTCAGGCCAAATGTTTTCATCTGGCTAAAAAAAGAAGTGCTATTTCACTACAAATATATGTCTGCATTCATATCTTGAGTTGTTACTGCAAAACTCTACGATCTACATTTCAAACTGCTTTTCATATACCATATTTTGCCAGATTTCGTATTTTCAATTACATCCTCTTACCAAACCTGAAGAAACGGTTTACTGGATAAAGATTCTCTTCAAATGATGTGAACTTATTTTGTAGAGTTGGATAAATTGCATTATACTGAGCCTATTAAAATGTTGGAAAGTCATTGGTCTAAATCTATCAAATTCCAAGGTGACTACATTTAAAATCAAATGTTCTGAAAAATGTTGTTTTCTTTTGTCAGGCAGAGAATTTTCTGAACAGTCCTCGTATTTGCTATGCTGTGTCAATGAAAAAATTAACCCTGTCTTTAGAACCATGCAGGATATGAGGGCACATTAATAAAAATTTGATATGGAAACTTAACAGTTGTAAGTAAACAGTATGTGATTTTTAGTTACTTTTGAAGTTTATCATTTTGAAACCCAGTAGCATCAGAGATTTTCCAATGTCAAAAATTCCCCTTCAGAAACGTTTTTTTTTTTTTTGCAAGTTTCGGCCACCATCTACTGTAACGGATTTCAGAATTGTTTAAAAAAATTGTTATTTTTAAATGAAGAATTTGTTTTTTATGTTTGAACTTATAAGCTGCATAGTTATGGATGAAATATGAAGCCAGTCTTAATCTTGATATATAGAAAAAAAATTTAAATTATAGTAAATTTACCAAGCTGTGCTTTATGTATGTGTATGTTTAATTTTGGCTGATTCCATTAAATAATTTTACACTATTACCGTGCAAAAGATATTTAAGTTTATTATTACTGAAATAATTTATTGTTTTTTAAGTTTTTTCCCTCACTTTATTTTATTTTTTTTTATTAATTATTTGGTCATTGAAACATTCAAAATAATATTATACATTTATTAACTAGTATTATGAAGAGAATTTCTTTTTAGAGCTGTATGTTTCATCTTTTTTTATTGACTTTTCAAAAAAAAAGTATGATTTACTTTTGGTCACACAGAGGGATCAGGTGGTGAAAGGATTTTTTTTTTTTTTTTGAGGTATGAGGAGTATAACACACACTTAAAAAGTAATCTCCCTATAAAATTTTTTTATAAATTTACTGTTTTTTTTTAAATTTGTAGTTTATATATTGTTATAATGTATAACACTATTGTATAACGCTTTTGTATAATAAAGTATGAAGTATTATTTTGGCTAGTATAGTTTATTTTATAATTTAGTAGCTTTTTATGATATATTTTATCTGTTAAACATATTTAATAATGCCTGATGATTGTCGATACTTGGTGGAGCAGCTTATCCATTACTACTCACACTATACACATGATTTCATGGATTAATATGTTTGTAAATAACAGTATGGGTATTGTTTCAATTAACCACACATATCAGGATGTTCGACCTGAGACTGTACAAGAATACACTTCATTTACATTCATACATATCATCCTCATCCTCTGAAGTAATACCTTATGATGGTTCTGGAGGCTAAACAGAAAAAAAAAACGAGAGTGGATATTGTGTATGTTGAACAGTTGTAATGTTAAAAGTGGTCTTTTAAGGTTTCAACTACACGGCATTGCAGTTAAATGTTTCTTAAAATGTGTAATATTAACCCAGTGTAATATTAAAAAGTAATCAGGCACTCTAGTTTTTGAACATTCTTACTTTTTGTAAACATTCATAACTAATAAAAAATATTTAAGTAGTAGTTCAGTAATGAATATAATAAAAAAAAATTTTTTTTACATTTATTTGTTTACATTACATTTGTTCAATTAAGTTTCATCAGAACTGAATTTTCATGACTTTTGTCATGAAAAGATATTTTCATATCATAAGTCACGAAATCTTTATTCAAAATATAAAATTTTATTAAAAACTGTACTGTGCATTAAGTTGGAAACTGGTAATTGTGTGAATTTATAATTGTCTGTTAATTAACAATATCCTTCATAAGTAGCCAAAATTTCTTGTTATCAGGCCACCATCCATCTCACATTTCGTCTAATTTTCTGGAAGAAAAAATTGTTTTAGAAGATCAATAGTTATATTACTATTTCATGAAAAATTTGTTACTAGAACTGAAAAACCTCTTTATTTATGCAACTACATAGAACCTACTTGTCCAATTCCTTTACGTTTTGTGAAATTAGAATTTTTATTATTTGTTTTATTATAACGTGAAAATTTTTTGCACCAGTTTTATATGAGTAACCCTTTGTTTATGGTTAATACAAACGAATTGAAAGCAATTATAATGAAGAAAATGAAGGTCCCATGTTTTCTTTCAAAAATTTTAATATGATTGACAGTTTTATGTATTACATCTAAGTAATTAGTAAATTCCTTATGAAACATAAACTACTGTAACTATGTTTCTTGCTTATCACCAGAAGTAATGGAAGCAAATTTTGAGTGATAGTTGAATTTATTGATTTGAGCCTTAGTAAACCAATAATTTCCATTGGAATTATACCCTGAGGCTAGTTTATACCTGTGTTTATTTTTGCTGTAAATGTTGATGGTGTGGTGAAAATAAAGATAGAAAATTATTGTTATTGATATACCTTGTAGTTAAAATGGAAAAACAAGTAGTACTTCTTCCACTGACATAAATCAATTTACTTACCATATTTAATTTGTGTGTATGTACATGGTTACTTATATATATACATCTAAAAAACCAAAACCATAAAAAAAATTCAGCACAATCCGTAAGTACAGAATCAATAAGAGCTCTTACTTTATCTCATTTTTCTTTTTTATAAATTTAAAGCATTTCTAAGTTACTTATTCAACATCTGTTGATTAACGTTGAAATTTAATTACACATTAAAATATTAATAAAATTTTTAACATAATATTATTCCATGCATGACATTATATATTTTTTTAATTAATTTTTTTTTTTTGCGCAATAACAATTATAATTACAATCGGCTCTCCTGTGGAGCCATAAGTTTTCCGACAAAAGCACGTGTTAAGGAGGTCCTTAAGGAACCCCCAAAATAAGTATTACACAATAAATATTTGCAAGTGAACTTAAAGTCCAATATGAAATTTCAAGTTCAGTCATGAATCACAAACCATTAATTTAATCACCGTATAGTCCACAAAACAAACATTAATAACAAATAAAAAAGAAAAAGAAAGAGAAGTAACAAGAAATTAGATACGACACCACTAAACTTGACGGTGTTAGATTCCAAACTGTTACGCAGACCCTAAGTAAAGTACATGGGCTCAACCGTTGGACGTCTCTGCTGTTATCGAGTAGATTAATTGCAAAGTGTTTACATGATTCTCATGTCTCTTTGAGAATTTGACATTGCGCTGTTGTGCAAAATCACGAACCAATAGGAGCTTCAGGTAATTGTGAATCTCATCATTCCATGTGAACCACGGCGCTTCCGCAATTACCCTCGCTACTTTGTTCTGGAATCATTGTATAATTTCCACATTACTTGTACTAGCTGTTCCCCACAATTCTACACCGTACGTCTAGATTGGGTGCAGGATAGCCTTATAAATTAAGATCTTGTTGGATAATGTGAGGCCCTCCGTAGCAGCCAATGAAGTTCCTTGTACCTTGTGTTCAGCTATTTCTTCTTCATCCTCACGTGACACTTCCAGGTCAAACACTGATCCAGTTGAAGTTCCAGATACCGCACAGTCTCCATTTGCGGGATCAGTGCACCATCAAAGTACACATCAGGACAGTCACCCCTCCACATGGCAAATGTGACATACCTCGACTTACCTTGATTAACCTTAATCCTTCACTTTTTCTGCTAGACGCAGACACGATCTAGCACCATTTGTACGTTCTGCGAGGCTAGGTTAGGGTTTTCGTTAACAGCCAGGATAGCAGTGTCATTGGCGAAAATGGCTATGATGCAATCATCCAGGACCGGAATGTCTGCAGTGAATATGGAATACAACACAGGGCCCAGCACAGAGCCCTGAGGGATACCTGACTCAATCTCAAAGAACCTTGAAAACTCGTCATTACATTTCACCTGAGCAAAACACCCCTCAAGATAATTCTGTAAGACTAGGAAGTAGGGTTGAGGAAGTTGTAGCTTTAACTTGTAGAGCAAGCCTGGTATTCATACCTTATCAAAGGCATGTTGGATGTCTAAGAACGCTGCTGAGCAGAATTTCGGCTCCTCCAGACACCCACTGATGACTCTATGGGATTGTTTGATTGTGGAATGGCCACACCTGAACCCAAACTGATGGTCTGGAATTATCCCCTTACTCTCCAACAGTGGCCTAAACCTATGCAGTAGTAGCTTCTCAAACAATTTAGATAAGACTGGTAATAGGCTAATTGGTCTGTAAGAAGAAACTTCCTGTGCAGGCTTCCCTGGTTTCAAAATCATTACCACCTGCGACACCTTCCGTTCTGCTGGGAAGTAAGACGTTCGCAGAACAGCGTTAAACAGATTCCTGATGTACTCGATGCCTTTAAGGGGTAGTATGACAAGCATTTTGTGCGTCACTAAGTCAAAGCCTGGGGCCTTCGTTAGTCCTCTTCCTTGGTTGACTAATTTCAGTATCTTCCTTGCAGAGATTGGTTTAATCAGGAAGCCAATTGGCAGCAGGCTCTCAAGGAAGTCATGAACATCCACATCACCAGGGCTCTCGTTATCGTGGGGTTGGAATGTTACCTCTAGGTGTGAAGCAAAAAGATCGGTTTTTTCTTTGTCAGTCCTCGCCCATGATCCAGTACACCTCTGCAGGGCGGGGAGCGTTCCTGATGATCATTGTGGTCCCTTTGTAGCTTTCCATAAGGAGCATCCGTCCCCATTCAGGTGAGAAACATTTCCTATGTACTCCTTGAATGTCTTGTCCCTGATAGTCCTTAACAATCTCCTCAGCCTCTGTGCCGTCCTATTAAGAATAGACCTATCTTTTGGCCTTCTGAAACACTGCCAATTCCGCCAAAGACACCGCTTTGAGACAATTAATTCTATCACTTCCCTCGAATAGCTATTGTCTCTGGCTGAGTGTAAATAATCAGTTGTAGACCACCATGCTCCCTCCTGCATGACCGACGTCAAAAAGTATGTCCTTAATCAGTATTCCAAGGGGTATAGAGTGGAAATGGGTCAGTCAGTTTCTCTTCAATCCAATCCTGGTGAGAAACCCAATCCATTCGTCTCGTATGAAGAATAGGCCTCCTTTCCTCCTTAGCACCATCATGCTTAGTGTAAGAAGAACTGGCGAGTGGTCCGACGATGAAGCATAGTTGTTCTCCACCAGAGTGTATGCAAATGATATACCTGAGGTGACAAGAAAGTCAAGCAAATCCAGGATCTTCATCAGGTTCGTAGGCCAGTATGTCGGCTGGAATCTCGATACCATGTTCAGGCACAGATTCTGAACACCTCCTCAGCGATCTACCCCCTTTTTTTATCTTTTTTTCTTTTTCCTGTTTAGCCTCCGGTAACTACCGTTTAGATAAATCTTCAGAGGATGAATGAGGATGATATGCATGAGTGTAAATGAAGTGTAGTCTTGTACATTCTCAGTTCGACCATTCCTGAGATGTGTGGTTAATTGAAACCCAACCACCAAAGAACACCGGTATCCATGATCTAGTATTCAAATCCATGTAAAAATAACTGGCTTTACTAGGACTTGAACGCTGTAACTCTCGACTTCCAAATCAGCTGATTTGGGAAGACACGTTAACCACTAGACCAACCCGGTGGGTTCAGCGATCTACCCCTGCTGGTAGTCAACCCCACAATGGGTCTTTCGCGTTCCATTCTCCTTCAGCAGTAAATCTAGAACCCAGAGTCACAATGAAATCAGAAAACATCATCATTTACAGTATGCTGTGGAGGGCAGTACACAGCGGACAGCCTAATAGGCCCCAACCAGTCTGTAATTTCAACCGTGGTTGCCTGAATCTAGTCAGTGCAGAAGCCCAGAAGTTGATGATGCTGCAGAGAACTCCAAATCAGAATCACAGTTCCTCCATGGGCCCTCCCATCTGGGTGATTCATCACGTACACAGAATAACCTTGAAGCATGAGGTAGTTCCCATCAGTAAAGTGCATTTCTGATATCAAAATGATGTCCAAGTAATTGGAAATTTCCATAACCCCTAGCTCCTCACACCTAGAAATAGGCCGTTGACGTTCCATGCAGCGATTTGTAGAAATCTGGTTATCAACAGATTTTGGAGAGTACCTAGGTGAGCAAGGCTATCAGACTCCCAATCTGTTGAACCAGGAAGTCTATATTTGATGAAAGCCTGTCCAGCTTGTCCACCCTGCCCTCACTAGCAAGCCTAACTGCCGCAGCATACATTTTATGGAGAGATTCAGTCTTTGCTTTGACTGTCCTCAGCACCCCATGACCCATCAAAGGGAAGTTCTTATCATCAAGCATGGGCTGGCCACCTTGCGGCTAGTGGATTTGATTCTTGGAGCAAGTTGCGAGTTCCAATTCGCATTCTGCCTACACTTCCTCTCCAATATCTCTTGATATACTCTGCAGCCTCGGTAATTTACCAGATGGTCGGACTGACACAAGGCGCAGGTTGCAGGAGTGCTCCTGTCTTTTCTGGGACAGTCAGCTGTCTGGTGGCCCTCCCCACATTTCACGAGGTAATGGCGGAAAGGCCTCACAATTGTTCTTAGTGTGCCCATATTACTGAAACCTCATGCATTGCACGAGGCCTGTAGGCTTCCATGGTATGTCGAATGATACTCTGCAATTGGCAATGTACTCCAATTCAAAAATTGTCTTATTGTTCTCCTGTAGCACCAGGTTCACGAAGAAAGTAGATGTGGGCTCCTTAGTTATCCTGTGGCGTGCATTTATCAAGTCCTTCACACAATGCCTGTGGCCTTTGATTTCATCCTTTATCATCTCCAGTGGAATAGAGTGGTGCAGGTTTCTGATTACAAAATGAAAGGCTCATTGATCCTTCCTTGTGAAAATATGACCTATCATACCGTACTCTCAAACAACTGTATAATCTTCTTGTATGCTTGATGTTCCTATAAATTATTCTCAGCTGCTTACCTCCAACCAGTCGAATGATGTAATCACTCTTGCAAACGGCCACTTCCAGGAGCTCGTACAACTTCAGCATGTCGTTTATTCCGTAAAGCACAATCGGAGGAGGCTTGACTGGCTCAGGTTGGTTCACAACTTCCATATCCTCTAGTGGAAGGCCACTAAACCTATTCAATAGCAGTAAGTCGCCATTGCTAGGACGACGATTGACTGCTTGCCTCCTTGGCAATATATCGCCCTCCACTGAGTAGTAGTAGGCTGGGACTCCATGGTTACACTCTCGTTATCACTCGATGCACTTGACAGATTGTTCACCAAGTCGTCTCTAATAAGTTTCCTGTGTGCAGCCCTCCTCGGGTCCCTATCCAACGACGATAGCGGACCACGTTTCCTTGATGGTACATGACAACCTACAATATCAGATGACCCCTCGTCTACTATATCCGCCAAAGGTAACTGATCCATATGATGCAAGAACTAAAAGTACATAAGCATAAACAAAACTAGAAACTATAAAAAGTAAACAAAGTAAGTAAAAAAGTAAACAAATAATGAACACTCTTTAGCAACGGAGTGGTGGAACGAAATGATCCTCAAAGATTATAATTGGAAAGAACAATATGACTGTCTCAAAGAACAGCTGATTTCTGACATATATGTAGTCAAATAATTAATTATAGTAATTAAATCTTTAATTTTAAAAATATAATATTTTTTTATACATGTTTGTGGCCAGCCACTAAATATCCTGTATTTAGTGGCTGGCCACAAGCATGTATAAAAAAAATTAATGTTTTTGAAATTAAAGATTTAAATATTTTAATTAATTATTCAACTACATATATTATGTCATGCAAGGAATAATGCTACGTTAAATATTTTATTAATGTTTTTATGTGTAATCAAATTTCAGTTTTAATCAATTGATGATGAGAAAATTTCTTTTCATTTATAAAAAATAAAAATAAAAATAATGAGATAAGGTAAGAGCTCTTATTGATTCTGAATTTGGTGGATTGTGCTGAATTTTGTTTATATTTTGGTATTAATTGGTACAGAGGAAGATATGGACAAAAAAGAATTTATTTTACTAAATTAATGCACACACACACACACAAATGCACATGCGATATATATATTTTTTAAAGCAGTTGAAAGACCAGTTTCAAGATTTGATGAAAAAAATGCTTTGTTTATTTTAAAAAGGAGGCCTACTACATCATTATACTCATAAAAAATTATAAAACTTTAAATATTTATAAAAATTCTTAAAGTTTATTTTATTGATTGTATAAAGTACTTATTCATACAGATATTTCAAGTTTATCATTTTGGTGATACAAATCAACAGACTGATAAATACTGATAAAATTTATTATTAAATACTAGTATATACATTATATTTAATATAATGAAATTATAAACTAAACAATTGTCATTTAATAATTTTTTTTTAAACATGATTACCCCTGATCAGGTTTTAAGTATAAATTATTAGAATTGATGTAAATATTTGGTTGCTAGTTGTATTTCATCAGTCGGTTATCACTGCACATAATCCTTACATATGTTATGTGTACTGTGTATCGTCTCACTGTCTTTGGATTACTCTTTCAATTATTTTACCAGAAAAATCCATTAAGGTTATTCCTTTAGCTAGTACACCTCTTCTTGCTTTATTTTTGAAAGGTCATACTGATCTTATTCACTCAGCAATTCTAGTGAATACTGTGTTCTGTATGTACTCAATCAGCCTGTACGACTATTGTATCTGTACAGCTCACATCATGTCTGCTATTGCATCCTGTAGTCCTTAAAATTCTCTTCTGCTTATTCTCATAAATGCCTTATTAGCTTTTTGCTTGTTTAATCCTCCTACCTCCTACCTTATTATTATACCCATTTCCTTCATTACATTTATGCCCATTCTCTTTTACCTCCATTCAGAAGTTGTTGGAAGTAGCTCCTCCACTGATTTCTAGTTTATTAGTTTGCCTTATTGTTCACTTTTTTCATCTGTCATCTCTGTTTTATTTCCATTATTCTATAAATGTCATCAATAATAAAGATTCTTATTGTTATTAACTTCACCGTTCGTTGACAGAGTTCATTTCTGTATTTTACTGTTCTTTCTTAACTACCTTGTATATTATTTCTAACTTTTGCCCTCAGTCATACTTGTGTGCCAGTTTTTTTAAAAAAAGCTCTCTTTCTTCTACTGCTTCTTTTGTGTTTTCATTTTACAAGTTTCTTCCCTTTTCTATTTACTGATTTTTTATAAATTGTTGTACTTGTTTCTATGTGAAAGCACTTATAAAGCAGTTCCACCATGTTTGGACTTCTCTAACAAGTTTCTTTTAGATTTCTTTTGATGTAATTTTTTTTATATATTCCTATGATTATCTTTTGAGGAAAATTAATTTAATTTTCAAAGATATTTACCTAAGTCAGACCTCTGCCTTTGTTTATCTACTTAATATATTCTGGACTTCCTAAGTAGTGAATTGTTTCCTACTTCTTCCAATACATTATTTAATAAGATAAAGACTGAAGGCTAATTATACATAGGATATTAATTGTGTAAATAAAAAAACATTTTATCCACATAAATGGAGATAAATTATGTAGTTATTTTACTAAACATGAGTTACCAAAACACTGAAACTGGTCGATTACTGCAAGGTTCATCCTCAAAATTCACTATCAGCTTCTGATGCACAAAATTTTATTTTATTTTTCTAACATATAAGGTTAGAAAAAAGTTGTTATATATTTATTATTATTATTGGCTGTAATTATAATTAAAAAGTAGGTATCAAATATTTATAATGTAAAAATGTTTTTGATAATCATCACCAAATCTGCATTCAGGAACTTTCTATAATCATAAAAGTACATAGTTTTTTTTATGAATCTTAATTTATGTGTGATAAGTAATGGTAACTGCTGTACTATTATTTTCTTGCCTAAAAAGTTTTATCAGTTGTACTGGTGCTTTATTTTTTGTATTGTATACAACAGTTATTTTATTAGAATTTTTAGTTCTTTAAACTGTTTATAATTTCTCTGCTAAGTATTCTATTAAAATTTCGTTTCAATTAAAAGGGATGGCTGAAATGTAATGCAGACACTCATAACTTGACAGATAAAAAGAGTTAGTCAAATGAAACGAAAATGGTATAAAAGTACATTTTTTTTATACAAAAACTTACATTTATTTTTCTGCGTAGTCATCATTTACATCTACACATTTTTCTTCCAATGATGAACCAGTTTTCTCATTCTGCTGACGAAGAATGCTGCTGGTCTTTTCTTGATACGTGTCTTCTCTTCATCCTTATGTTTATTACCCATAATATCCTCCTGTATTTGTGTAAAGAAATGAAAAATGCAGGGCACCAAATTTGATGAGTATAGACACTGTGGAATAAGTTTAAATTTTAAGTTAATAAGAGTAACCTCTATATTTTATGTAATCCAAATGTGCAATAATGTGCCTTACTTGTTCTTTCAACATGCCTATGTGTAGTGATGCTTTGTTGTATGACGTGGCAGTCATTTTGAATCAATTCATCCAATATCTTTCATTGCTTCTTATCAATCAGGCTAATGTGAATTGACTACTGGGCAGTTCATCCTCAATATTCACTTTATCAACTTGTGATATACAAAATTTTATTGCCCACCTACTCACAGTATTTTTATTAACAGTTTCATAATCGTAAACAGGTTTTAGACAACAATGAAGATCACTAGTGTTCACCTTTTTCATTGTTAAAGATTCATTCATTGCACATTGTTTAAGACATATTGACATTGTAATCATACTCAACTCCGTAACAGTAGCGACTGACGGAAGATGAGAGGGTGAGGTTCAGTGAGTTTTAGAATGTTAGTAATAGTGAAATGAAACTACATGGCAGCATGTGTTGTTTTGTATGATATTTTGTTCTTCCAGTATGTTCCAGTGTGCATTACATTTCTGTGCCTCTTGTACAAATTATGAAAAAACAAAAAAAAATTCAAAATAAATAAATAAATTATAATTAAAATAAATTTGTAATAAATAAATATATTATGATTTCTTGTATGAAATTATGATTTGGTGTATACTATTTAAAAAAAAACAAGTTTTTGTTTACTTTTGACTTAATTATTAAAAAGGTAATTATCCTGAAGAATAATAAAAATCTTAATGTATTTACAGTAACTTCAAGAAAATATCTTTGAAATACTTACCTTTAATTTTGTGTCATTTTGTTCCACTCAGTTGAGTGGAGCAAAATGACACAAAATGACATGACCATGAAATGACATGGGGTAGTTACCCCATGTCTTATTTCATCTGGTCATTTACGGCAATTTGGTATTAAGGTAGGATTTTTGTATGAGTAAATACATTTTAATCTGTTTGTACATTAACCATCAAAATATATAACAAATAGTTATTCATCCTTGAGGTTTTTCATGGAAACCATGTTTTGTAATCCTACTTTTCTTTTTTTTTTGCCTACACTGGGAAAAGAGTTTTCAGATTGGTTTTAGTATCAGTAATTTTTTATTTCCGTTACAACTTATTTGCACACAATTAAATTGCATGTGCATGTTATAAACATTTGAAAATCCTGTGCCTGTATTTATCTATAGTACATAAGATAGATGAATGATTACAATTGTGTATAATAATAGTTATGACTAGAATTTTACATTTCATTATTTCTTATTCGTTACATTTAAAAAATGTTTACTTTCAACTTTTCTGTTATTATAAAAAATCGCTTGAATGTAATATGAATCAATTATGAAATATATTCAAAGTTCATCTTATCATTATGTGAAGTCATTTGTTACAAGCAAGTCGCTTCTCGTTAGAACTTTAGTTTTTATTAAAAATACAAATAGTTCAGTTTATATTAAAAATGTAAATTTCCTATGAAATCTGTATTATTAGATTTACAGCACTTTTTGGGTAAGATTTGTTCATTTAGTTATGATGACAGCATTGCAGTGCTCTTGTCAATTATAAATGCATGAATTAAAAAAAAAAAAAGTATTAAAAAATAAAATTTTATTTTTCTTTATATCTTGCTCCTTCAACAGATTTTCCTCCACCTCCGTTCATTCAGTAAACATTGCCTTTTTTTACGTGAGTGAGTTTTTTGTGTAGATAACAGAAAAATGCCTTTAGATATGGAGATTGTCATTGTATGTAAATTTCAAAATGTAGTCTGATAGAAAAAAAAAATTAATGATAATATAAAGCCTTGAATTTGCAGTACACTCTGTGTACTTCTTTTATTATTCAAAAATATTTTTAAGTAATGCCAGTTTTAATTAAATTGAAAGTAAGTAACTGTTTAACATTAACAAGTAGATGTTTACAGTAAAACATTTCATATCCTAAATTTATAATATACTAAATTATTATTGTTTAATATTATTTCTTTTATATAAGAAGAATAATATTTTAAGAAAAATTGAAGAATTGGAAGAAGTGTTTTGCACTTTTACCAAATATCTTGTTCCCTCAGTTATGATGTCAAGATATCCCCTTGGCTAAAGCATATTACCTTCACCCTTTCACAAAGGTGTATCCTTTTGACAATAACTTCATTATTATTTCTCAAAGGGTCATATTGAAGATTTTGATTGAATAACTAGTAGCCAAGTTTTGATATCAAAATGATGTAAGAGGTGAGGTAGAGAAGGATTGGATAGAAGCAGATCTACGATTTTGTGTAATTGGAAATAACTGAAACTACATGTTTCATTTTTTTTTCTTTTTAAAAAAAAAAAAATTGTACTTTCATTATTTAACTGTTTGTTACTTCTAAGTTAGTATAATAACTGATAAGTAGTATATTGTTTAAATAATGCAATTTCAATTTGTGTGCTTAGAGAATTTTTTTTTTTTAGGGTTCATTAGTACTTGTAAGATTAATTTGATTCTACTTTCTGGGCCTTTCTGTTTTTTACTGATCATTTAATTTCAAGAACCAGGTGATCCTGAATTATTTTTTCTTCACATACTAATTTGTGTCCCCCATAGTTTTTACCTTTTACGTAACATTATGTAAAACGTTCTGTCCCTCCTTTCTCAATTAGACTGTAACTGTATTTTCCTCAATTGTAAAGAAATTCTCTGATTCTTGTACTGATTCTAAATAACTTTTCTATCTTTAAAGTTTTCCTCAATTTTTAAACATTTTGTTCCATTTTTCACATTATCATACGCTTTTTTGGAATTCTTCAGGTGCTGTATAGATAACTTAATTTTCTTATGACTGCCTTCTAAGATTAATGCGAGTACTAAACTGTTCTTCATTTTTTTTTTACACATTCCATTTCATCGTCTAACCATCTATAACCATCCTACGAAATGTTTTCAATGCATAAAATGTTACAGTGGTGAGGTTGTTTTCGCATTTTTCTTCTCTGAATTTCTTTAGCACAGTAACAATTTTATTTTAAATTTGGTGATACTTATTCTGATTTATAAATATGTGTATTATTCAGTCCTGTATCTCCTAAATATTATTCTGGAAGTAGTCATCTGCTCCTAGCTTATTCTAAATGTAATTCTTATTTAAATGTAAGAGTTCAGTCAAATTTTGATATAAAATTAAAAATTTTTTTTTTTTTTTACATTTGTTTAGTGTAGACTTCATTACTTTTACTGAATATTCCTAACAACTTTCAGGTTTACAAGCTCAACATTCATTATCTTCGTTAATCTTAACCTTTTAATACAGTTTTTGTTTATCAATGAACAAAATCACAGACTTACATGTTCAATCTGAGCAGTTGTTTATTTACTATTGAATTTTATGAAATTCTTATAACCCTTCATTACATTGATGATAGTGTTATTCAAGCACTATCCAAAATTGTAGTTATTCATGTATATGTCTCTTTTCTCAGCAAACAACTGAACAAAAGTCATTTAGGATTCCCAGGTGGTAACAAGCCTATGCAACTCCACTTAGTGAAACATTGGTTAAAAGGCAGTTTGGTACAGTAAATGGTTGACAGTTTCAGCAGTAAGCTCCATCATATTAAAGCTAGAGCACGCACATGTAAGTTGTCAGTGAAGATAATTACCTTGAAGAAATTGTTTATGGTCTTGTCATTTGGGTCAAACCAGGTCATGCATAATGTCATCATGGCAACTGGTGATGCTCCAGTATTATTTACTTTGAATAACTGATAGTTTCATAATGGTTTGTCAGTTTACTCATAGTTGTTTATTTATTTTTTTTTATTATTTTTTTAAATTGTTTATGACCGTATAGTATCACTTTAGTCAGTCCATTACCCAAGTCTCTTGAAGGGACTGTTCAAGCCTTGCAATCCTTCCAGTACTTTTTCATACATTCTGATCTTAACACTTTTTCTGGTGTTGAAATACACTTTCGTATTGTGAGTTTCTTTATTGTAAGTGTGAAGCTAGTGTTTTTATTCTTGATTTTTTCGTTTAATTTTATCTTATCTGTGGTGTCTTCTTATGTAAGGCCAATTTCCTTCAGATCCTCTTTAATTTACTTGATCCATCTGCATCCTGTCTTGGTGTTTTTTAGTTGAGATTGTACTGTACCAGCTGATTCAGATGTCTTGAATTTTGCATCCTCATGATGTGTCCAAACAGTTCTAGTTTCCTCTTACGTATGGTATCAGTGATGGGTTCTAACTCTTTGTACATGACTTTGTTGGGCATGATCCACCACTAGCTGCCTTTCTGGTACTTTTTATTGATGCAGCTACTTCCATTTTTTCTTTTGATTTTCTGAAGTCTGTCTGGTTTTATGACTGTGCCTTAATTTTGCATTTATTAATAAGCATTTTTTTATTGAAAGATTACCAGGTTAATTTTTATGCTATAGCTAGTTTGTTTGTTATTGATTGGATTATGTTTTTTTTTTGTTTAGGTTTTTGGTTATTATTTTTCCAAGATATTTAAATTGGGTTACTATTTTGATTTTATTACTGTTTATATTTACTTCTTTTAATTGTGTTGGATTTTGGGGCATAATTTCTGTCTTTTCAAATTATATTGTGAGGCCAATTTTATTTCCAATGTTATGAAATTCTAATATCTGTTTTTTAGCTTCATCGATGTTGTTATTGCTTACTTATTTCAAAAATTTTATTTTTTACATTTGTTTCTTACCAATTTTTTGTCAGTTTAATTTTCTGAGTGATGGATTTTTATTATCATCTTAGTTAGATTTTCCTATTTGTAACATTCCATTTTAAACCATTATTTTTTTTCTATTAATATTCCACTGCTTCCAAAATTTTATGTAGTTTTACAGCTACAATTCTTTTAGCTTTTCTTCAAAATTACAAAATTTGACCAGTACAACTTATTGTTTTCCTCGTTTGTTTTGGATGACTATCTCTTTTGTTGTTTGCCTGTGGAAAATACTTCTTTCAACACTGAATCAGGTAATTTTTACGTACTCCTTCTCTCACTAATGACAGTTTCTCCATCCATATTGTCTCTATGAATGCATTTTAGTGTAATATGCCAGGCTTTCCTCTGTTTGTGTATGCTATGTTTAATTTTTATTTATTATTTTCTTTTCTGTTCATTATATCTCTTCTTTAACCAGTTTTCATTTTCTGCTTTCACTTTTTGTTAGTTTTATCCTTAAAGAATCTTTACAGTTTACTTTTTTTATTTTTATACTTTCTGTATAAAAGTATACCTTTCATTTTTCCATTGCTTACAAATTTTACTTTGTTTATCTGTACAATTGGTCTATTTATTCTTTCATATGGATTTTCTGTATAATTGCCTTTTGATGAAGTGTTGGACTTATAAATCTGCTCTATTTTTGTAAGCTTAGATTTCAAATTTATCCTATCAGAAATGATTTTTTTACCTATTTTCTGTGTTCAATAATAACACATTATTTATCTCATCTTCTTATTCATTATTATGCCAAAACTGCATTTTCATTGTTTAATTTTATCATAATTACATAATCAAGAATTCTACTTTTCATTTTACATCACAATTTTCCTCTACTTCTTTGCTGACTAATCCATTTATTGTTATAAATTATTCAATAATATTCTCATTTAAACTGCCAACATTATTTTACATTTGGTTTAAAGAATTCTGATATATATATAGTTTTTAAAAACATCCTCTTGGGATTCCTACCTGAAAATATGATAAACTGTTTCATTCCTGAAATATTTTTCCCTTGAAGACACAATCGTATTTCTTATAAAAGGTAGAGTGAAAAAACCAGTCTGAATATGCGTATAGTTATTCAGACTTATCAGCCATCAGTTAGTTTGTGCCCTCATTCATTACCAAAAGGGGTGCCTTCCCCCTTGGGAATCACTGTTAATCTGACCTGTCCTCATGTAGCCACTTATTATACAAGCAGTTTTGGTATGTTTGTTTGCTTTACTAATGCAGACAAGATCTCATAATACTTGACGGAAGTATATAGCAGAAAGCAAAAAGAGTATTTTTGCAAAATTATTTGCAAACAATGTGTATTGACTTGTACTGAATGAAGGTATTGATTGATAATCTTCTCTTTGAGACATTAATAATTTTTTATATTAAATTTTAGTTACAAACATACTCACTCTGTCTTGCATTAAGTTATTAGCTTTTACATTTGAAATTCTATAAATGAAATTACTATTTTTATAAATGTAGCTATCATATATTTTCATTATATGTACAGTAAAATATTTGAATTCAAATAAATTACATATTATTGATATATAAACTCTTTACACTTTTGTAAATATAATAATGAAATGAAACTTTACTGAATTTATTTATAGCTTGTTATCATTTACAAAATGTTCATTTTCACCTCTGTAATGAAAACTTATTGAAAAAATGTGTAAAAAAACTTTTTATTTATTTGAAATTTTAATTAGTTGTATTACTTTATATAAATAACAGCATCATACAAATATTTTTTCTTTAAAATATGCTTTTTTAGATAATTGCTATATTTTTCTGTTACTTTAGGTAGTTTTTCTTATTTTCTTTAAGAGTATTTGTTAATATGGGGGTTTCTCTTCCTTAAAATGTGTATAAAACATTTTCAAATGGTGATAATTTAATCATTGAAATACTGAATAATGATTGTTGGTTTGAATCTGCTTATTTGTGAAGTCACCCTGTCAGTAAATTTGTTTAAGCTATCTACTTTAATGACATCAAAGTAAAAAGATATGGGAAAGTAGTTAAAAATTATATTGATATATTCACTGAAGATTTTTAGGATGTTCGTTATTTTTGTGGTTGGTTAGGAATGTGAAGAGGAATTGACGCAGAAAGCTGAAATGGTTAGTCGACTGCAGGCCAAGACCAGTCAAATAGGACTTCTTCTCAATAACCTACAGAAGTATAATCATGTGCTGAAAGATAAAGAAAATAATTCTACAACACATACTGCTTCTACAGCTGCTATAACTTCCACTACTACTTCTAGTTCTGCTGCAAACAACACAACTACAAATGCTGCTGCAAACAAAGAATAATCTATTTAATGTGATGATCATATTTACACAACTTTGCATATTGTTCTAAAAGTAAAATAAGCTCATTATTATTTCAGTTTAGAGATTATTGTAGAGTATTGATTAGGATTTCATTTTTTTTGTTAATGGAAGCCGTCAGTTTTTTAACATAATCACTGTAAATTAATTTATCATGATAAAAGTTACTGACCTAAAGTTTTAACGATGCTAATGTTTTCTGAATATACTAATATTAGTTAACGGAAAAATTTGCAGAGACAAATATAGAGGTCACTACTTGCAGTCTTTTAGGAATATCAAGTAGGAAGGGTTATAAGGAGGGATGCTTTCTTTTATACTATAAATTTCATTGACCATATGGTGATCTATGTATTAAAGGATAATGGTATAATAAATCATTTGACAATATTTCCTGTTCCTTGTTACACATTGCAGTGTCCTCTTTTTTACATCTTTTAGTGCTTGAGGTAAATTTAACCATTCAAAATATTACTTTGAGAGTTCTTTAAAAAGATATTTTTTTGAAAATAAAAACTGGAAAGATCATTATAATCTTGTAATACATTAATGTTTTTGTTCACCACTGCCAAAATACTTTCATATAAAATAATAATTATTTACAGTATTGCAAATTAATTAAACTATGCATTGTCAAATTTCTTCAAACTATATTTCATTGCTATAAACTACAAACAGTTTTATGTAGACTCTACTAATCCAAACAGTTGTCTTAAGTAAATCTGTACAGAGATGTAAGAGACTTACCTGTAGAGATAGATGTATAACATCAAATTACTGAGACCTTTGTTTACGCGTTTAAATTTCAGAATTGTCACTTCCTCAGTTCTATTTCTTGCAGAACTTATTGCTGCACCATTTATTGCAGGTTCTAACTAATAATGCATCCTGGCCTAGCAAATCTGTGGTATAATTCTGTAAATATATACTGTCATATGATAAATAAGGGATACAGCTTACATAATATTAATCTGGACTAATGAAAGTGTGTCATATTCTCCAAAGTTTTCTAGGTAATCATAGAACTTGCTCTCTTGCTGTTGTATAAAACTTCTTGCTTAAAATCGGTCTTGCAGTCAGGTGAACTTGCTGAAATACTTATTTCAGCTTTTATAATTATTTGAAGTAAAATTAGTTTTGAACCCAAGGAGTAATTTTTGAATAAAATCAATACTCTACTCTAGTAATGACTACTTTGTTATTTTATTTATTATATTTTTTATTGATGTATGTGTTTAAAAGAGAAGTTTCCTTTCAAATTCTGATAATTATTTTAATCCCTTGACTAGTTATATATATTAATTTGACAGTTAAACTAAAATTGGCCATCTCAATATTTACACTCAGGATATTAATATTAATTACTAGTAAGAGGTAATGTTGAATCAAAATATTAATTTTTATGGCCATCTACACAGTTACGTGAAGATAAATTGAAATACCTTGAAAAAGAACATTACTGCAGTCTTCAAATAAAAATATATTCTTACTTACAAAGGTAATAATTACAAAAAAATATTTTTCTTTATGGTGAAAAAGAAAAAATTCATCTCAATTTTAATAGTATATTTCATTAAAATGTAACGTAAAACTTTAATATATATATATATATATATATATATATATATATATATATATAGAAATGAATAGATTTTTCAGTGAACGATTTTGCGAACATATTAATGCATACACAAATAAAAATAGATTCTCAACTGCTCCATGTAATCTAATTAAACGTAATTTTATAGTAACTAATATTGAAAATAATTTTTTTTAAATTAAAAAAAAAAAAAAAATATTAGTAAAGCAAAATTGGAGCAATTAGAAATATAAAATATTTATAGATATAAACAAAAAATAAATTAATGAATCACCTTGTTATTGATAAAAGGATGATTTGTGTTAGTTATGTGTTTGTACATCTACCTCTCTAATGAATAGTATCTTGCATATAACATTTAGATAATTTCTGAATTGTCATGGTTAATTTTTTTTTAGTTTTCAATGTATGTAAATTTTATATTTTTTTTGTAAAAAATTGATGATGGACATTAGGTCTGAAAGTACTCTTGAATATAACTTTACTAACTTTCTTAATTGAACTATGTATTGATTGATGTTCATAAGAAAAAAGTCTCATGCTCACACTTATCAGCATATTAAAAAATTATTTGTTGTCTTTAAATTTTAGTTCCGTTCACACTACCTGTATAAACTTGATACTTTTTACATATATTTTCCACTCATTCAGAAAAAACATGGACTGAAAGTTGTATTGTCTATGGTTCTGGATAATGGTCGTAAATGTCATCAACATTGATGTACTCTAGAATATGAGCTGTGAATTCTATGATTTGATGATCAACCTAGAACACACACACCTGTGTGTTTTGATGTTATTCTAGTTGAGGGATTAAGTAAAAGTTAAAAAAATTTTTTTTTTTAATATTCTTTTCTTTGTTTATTATTAAATTTTATTGGTTTTCTTCATTATTTCCCGTACTGTTAATATGTATGAATATATCCTTAAAAAATCCATGTAAAAATTTGTAAATCAAATTTTATAAAGTGAAATTAGTTGTGAACACATTTTTTCTGTAATAATTTGTTGATAAAGAAATCATTCCGATGTCAACAAAAATAACATTGTAACAAAATGTGATTCCAGTTCTCATTTTACTTAAATTAATTTTAGATTGTAAAATTATTCTGTTACCGGCAATGAAATTATGTATGCATTAATGAATGTTTTTTTTAATTGTTATATTTAATGATTTTTTACTTTTTATTTTACTGTAAAATGTATTTTAATCCAGTCCTTTAACAATGGGAAAGTAGTTATAAATGATGTTAGTTTAGAATGTCTCAATTATCCCTTAATGCATTTATGATATATACATTCAGCTGTTAGAAGTGAATTTTTTTGTCGTTGAACATACAATTTCATCATCATTAAACTTGGTTAATAGGCTAAAAAATTATTCTATTAAACTAACATTTTAAAAGATGATTTATTTGACAGTTTTCAAATAATTTGGAACCGATTCTTTAATGGTGCAGCATGATTTGAGAAATTAAGTTTATTCATTGTGTTATACATTTTTTTATACTTTCTGTTGGAGTGAAATAACAGTATAATTACTGCAAGTAAAAGGTATGGTTTAATTCTAAAACTTTGCTGAACATGAATTTCTTTAAAAAATACTTAATTGAAGTAGAAAATGTATTTCAGAAAAAACAGAAATGTAGAACATGAATGTTTATTTTATAAAAAAATGTTATCCAAAAATATATGTATATAGTGCATTATTTTATTATTTTGGGTAATTTTGTCAGTGCTTGGATCCATGTGTAATTAATGAATGTTATATTCTGTTGATTGTGTTATAAAGTTGATGTCATTGTATTTCAGTACAAGTTATGCTGAGGTTACAGAAACTTCATTTTTTTAAACAAAAAAAATGTAACAGACAAAAATCCTTGTTTGTGTTTCTGTTGGTATAACTATTTTGTTTTTTGCTCTTTTTTTTTATAAATAGCCATCATTGAAAATAACCAATTATTATTAAAATAGTCAATAATCAGTTATTAAGCTGCCGATGTTTTTGGTGGTATAGATTCAGTGTATATGGCATTGAACGAAAGGTACTCTTTTACGGAAAAAAATTTTTTTCTTACCTTTAGTGTTTAAGATTAGATGAGATACTGATATTGTGAAGAAATTGATTGGTTAATATTATGATCAAATATTCCATAAATTTTATAAACTGTTTCTTAGTTAAGAGAATTTTTGTAAGTGTGACTGCAGTTTATTTGAACTATAATAAATAATTTACTTCATTTTTGCTTGCATAATATTCATAATATTCCTGTGTTAGAAGGATGAGTGAAAATTATTGCCGACAGTTTTTTTTTTAATTCTGCTTGATGTTGTTTCTTATTGCTTTTTTAAACTGCCGTGAAAAAATAGTGACAAACTATTTTCTAAAGTGTTATATTTTGTCAAATCTTAAATTAAAGAATTTGCAAGAAATACTTATTTATATATATATTTTTTTTTAGTAAAACCTGTTATAATGAAGTTTTCCAGTGATTAACAGTTCTTTAAAATAATCTTACATTATATTTAGTTAGCTTTCTGTCTTTCAGGCTACAGTATTATTTTTTAAATAAAAAGGAATAGTTTGAAAGGAATTCAAAAAATAATTCCCACAAATAGGTAATGACAGGATTTCTGAATCATTTCAATAACGTTATTGGTTTTTTATACCATGATAATTTTTTATTTTAACATTTTAAAAAATGGCTGTTATTTTAAATTACACTTTTTATAATCATATTGCCTTCAATAGTGTCAGATTTGTGTAAGCCCATGATGCCAAAGAAATATAAAATTTGAGATTTAATTATTTATAAATTGAAATTTTTTTAGCTCCTTAAGTATAAAAATATATGTACATTAATATTATGCTTGCATAACAATTAAAGTATTGTTTTAATTGCTGCAAAAAATTTTCCAAACTTTATATTGTGTGTTTATTATAAAAATAGTGGAAAATGTTGTTGTTTGGCACCATTTTCGTATTTACAGCTGATAAGATAGGTAATGTATTGCTAAAACCTACACCAGTATGCCAAATTTTTGTTACAAAATAAACAATTCTAGTAACATAATATAAGCAACTCAGCTGTAACTGGTCATAATGCATTTTACTCATTGATGTGTTTTCACATAAGGATTAATACAGCAGGATTAGTATATCATATTTAATCACATAAACCAAATAAAAATATTCAGGAATTCTTGTAACATATTTTTTATAAATAATATGAATTATGAATATAACATAACTGTGCTTGGATAAACAGATTAATTGTTGGTTTACTGTTACTAAAAAGATCAACCTTCTGCGGGTCGATCCTCTGATCATCTTATCCGTTTCCTTATCCTTTTGATCCCTCTACCTCAGATTGATACTTAATGAATTGAGTTGCCATACAGTTGGTAGGGTAGCATTTGTTTAGTGGCTTGGTGTGGATTTACCCAGAAATTGTTTCCATTCAGGATTTACTCAAAAAGCCTAAGTAATACCTAAAGTAACTGTCAGATAAACCCAGGTCTCTTACTTTCTTATGGTGTAAGATTTGTGAATGATTATCCTGCAAGTTTAATGTAACAAGTAACATGAAATATCTGAATTAAGATACCAATAAATTATGAAAGTTTATAAAAATTAGAGAAAAAAAAATGAGGTAATTTAATGTACTGTTTTGTTTTTTGTAATTTAAATATATTTAATTACAAGCTGTAATAATTGTTATGATGATTTCATATATACAAAAGTCAGTTCATCAGTGTGTAATTTAATCTTGTAGTCCCCATACACAAGTATCTAATATTCATATTTATTCTATTTTATTTTATTAATTTTATTTATCTGAATATTAGTAATGTTCATTTATCAAGAAATGGATGAGTTTTTGTCAGACTAGTTCAGCTTTCTTTGTTTTATTTACATCTTATTTATAATATATTTTATTTTTAATTGTGTTTTTTTAACTATTTTGTTGTATTCAGTTACTGATGTTTATCAGAAGATTTTTGCACATTTTGAGGTTTTTAAGTGTACTAACATTTTGAAATAAGGCATTATGTACTTTTTTTATTTATAGTTCTTGATTAATCAAAAAAAGATATTTATACTCTTTTCTCAAATGTATTCAGAATTTTATATTTTATTTTTTTTAACATCTAATGATTACAGGAATGTGAAAGTTCACTGAAGCATAAAACTGAGCTAATCACGAAATTGGAAGCTAAGACTTTTGCTATGACTGACACCTTACAAAAGCTGGATGAAAAGTATGTAAATGACTAATTTTTTTACCTTTTTGATAAAAATACTCTAGTATTGATAAGATTGTGGACTATGCAGAATTATTTCATTTAATATTTTCATAATACAACATTTTTATCCAGGATGGTATATTTCATAATTTTTTACTTCTTAATGAGCCTGGTGGTTCGTTTCCTAACTTTTTCAAAATATAGAGTTGGAATTCTGCATTTTACATTTTAATAACCATTTTTTTGTTTTATCTTTAAGTACTTGATTTGTAACAACAGAAATCGAGACTAGAAATGACAGGATCAAACTAACAGCATTACTGTTAACATTCTGTTTATAAAAATTAATCTCAGTATAAACCTATGCTTCATAAATTTGTTCTATACAAGTAGCAGTTTATATATAAATCTTAAAAATTTTTTATAAGTTTACAATCTGCATTCGAGTAAAAATTCTTCAGAAAATATTGTATGAAAACAAATGTTAAATACAACAGCATAACTATGAAAGAAAAAGAAGTTACTTTGTTTATTAAAAGTGAGTGTACAATCAAATGGTGAAAAAAGTATGTTAGATATGCTTTTATTTTATTTAAGCTAATGTTGGACTGTTTTATTCAAATGATTTACCTCCATTTTATGATACAAAATTATTTTTCATGCATTCAGTGAATCAGTGTTTTAAGATTTTTAATTACTTTCTACAAAAATGTTGTTCCAGACATATCCTTTTCACCCTTACCATTTCAAACATAATATTCCTTAAACCAATGGACTTAAAACTAGTTTTTGTTTTATTTTACTGGAGATTTTTTCCAATGGTAATGTAAGGGAAAGCTTGTAATCTTTTCATACAATTATACTGTTATATTAGTTAAGCACATCGGTATATTATTTTCATTTTTATATGACAATTACCAATATAAAGTAATAAATTTAAGGTAGTCATTTTATTATTGTAATTTACGAAATGAGTGACTGAATCATGAAATTAATGTCATTAACAAAATTAAGTAAATAGTTCAAGTAAATAAAGATGTGGTATAATAATTTCTTAAAAGTTCTATTTTTGCCTTTTATATATGTGTATTACCACACACCTACGTGCACTCATAGTACTTGTTATTGCAATTTTGAATTTATTCTTTAAAAAATAAATATTGTTTACTTACCACATAAAATGGTGTTGTTCATAGATTTTTTATGTATGTTTTTTAAATTGTTATACAGCTTTCCAAAGATCTCATTAAGAACATTCCATTTATCAGATGGAGACTATATTTATTTATAACTGTTTAAAAAATTTAATTAATATTAGATAATATTATAATAAATGGTGCTGAATGAATGTAAAGATCTATCTGTAAGTTAATTTTTTTAGATGTTTGTATAAATGTCAAAAAGGTATGAAGTCAGTTCTTCAAGAAGTTTTTTATACATAGATGTTAATTTAAAAAAAATTATTGTATTTCTTAATGCATCTGATTTTTGTTTGATTATAGGTTGTTACCTCAAAAGTTTTAATGTAATTTAATTTATTTATCAGGGAAATAATACATTTTGCTCTTAATTATAACCAACACATTGGCTGACATACTACATTCCATCATTCTCTTTCTACCTTATAGTTACGTTTCAGTTACAACAGAAACTTCATAGTAACAAATTTTCTAGATTTTCATCTTAAAGAAAAATTTTCCCTTATGAGAGATTTGTTACTACAAATTTTTAGTATTTTAACTGACGACTTTCATTCTTACACTTTTTGCTGGTAAGGTATTTATTTAGAGATAAATAAATACAGTTTTATTTTGATTGTGGTAGATGTACAGACATCATATCTGGTTAAAAGAAACAGCCTAATTATTATTGAAACTTAAAAAATAAGTTTGAAATTTGTTACAGTCACAGTTAAGTGTTTCATTTTGCACCGACTGAATTATTCTCAATAGATTTTTTTTAACAGATTATGCTCTAATAGTCATCAGTTTGGCATTAGAAAAAGGAACAGTATCTTGTCCTAAAGTATAATTGTTGAAAAATATTTTCTATAATGAAAATAATAAACAAAATATTTATATTTTAACAGATGCATTAAGCAAAACTTTATTGAGTAGTATAAAATTAAAATATTAGTTAGTAATTAAAAGTAAGAACTAATGGAGAAAGTGGCAAACCTTTTCCACAGGCAGCCATATTTACATTTTATATAATGCTAATATTTGTTATAATGGAAATGTAATATACTTTATATTTTTATTAAAGTTCAAAATGAAAAATGAAAAGTAACTGTATTACAAGTATGTATTAAATGGTCTATTTTATGAATAATTATTGTAGTTTAAATTTGTAAAACGCAGATTTGCTTTAAGTGATATGTATATAAATAAAAAAAATTATAGATAATATGTGTGAAGTTCATTTTAAAAATTCCAGCTTTTTCTGTTTGTTTTTTTCACATATTTTTTATTTATTTTATTTGCATTTTTGTTTTAATTAATTGTCCTAGTAGTTTATTGTATTTTTTTTTTGTGGTTGCACCTTGGTAATATGGTTTGCCACACCTCTCCTATTACCAGTTTATTTTATTTTTGTGTTTTATTAATATTTTTGTATGTTTTTTAATATATTTTGTTTTAATATAAATTATTACATTATTAAGTATGTTAATTAAATTAAGATTTACGTTCCCATTAATATTAATTATAGAGAATCATCATTCAGCGGCACAGAGAACTCGGCAAATGTTTTCTTTTATTTTTTAACATTAAATGTTGAAGATTCAACTTAGATTAATTTATACTCAGAATTTGATCCTGTTAAATTTGTATAACAACTCTTTTTTTTATGTAAAAAAAAGCCTTCGCCTTCATTGATCAGTTTTTGTCTAATTTGTTAAAAAAATAAGTTCCATGTAATAAGGAGTTACAAATATTGAATGGATGAAGTTTTATTTCTTTAGAAGATAAAAACCATTTTAGTAATTATGATCTACCACTAAATTAAGAACCGGTTCAGGCTTCCTGGATGCTTGTAATGATTTTTATTGTACCGGATGATGATTACAGATTACATCAACGTTTACTTATTACATGCAAAATAGTACTTTTTTCTGACATATAAATCATCCTTAATCATTTTGTGAAGCTATAATTGACTTATATATTTACATATATGTATTGTAGATTTATTACAACTACACTAAGAACTAGAAACAGTCCTGAATGTTACCCAGTTTTACTATATAGATTAATAATTTTAAGGTTATGATATTACAATAAATGGATGTTGAAGTGCGGATTAAGAAAAGGAAATGTCTTTATTAAATATTTAAAAGTGGAAAAGTTTATATTGTAGTTAGAAAACAAATTTTAAACGTTATATATATGTTTTGCAAGACAGGTATTATTGCTGAAGAAAATTTCAGAAGAATAAAAAAAAGAAAATAATTCTTGATCAAGATGGTATTTTTTGTTTAACTTTTAAGAAAAAATATTTTTGTTAGAATATACGCATCGTTTTCAAACCCATAAACACAATATGTGCAGTCTTATGAATTATACTGACATGAACTGCACATACTTTTACTACATCCTTGGCATATGCAGATTAAACTGTATCAACAGACTAGATGTACATGTACCTGTTGTTACAAAGAACGTAAACCAGCATTGCCCATAGTACCTTTGTACCTTTGTATAGTCTCTGAAATAAACTATAAAAAAAACATAGAAAGCCCCTTATTGTCATAAATACATGTATTTATTTATCTAAAAACATTTAGATGTAGTCCATGAAAACTGCTTAACAACCTACAAAAAAAAAATACAAATTTATAAACACATTAAAATTTGAGAAAATCAGTGTGTTATGAGTGAACAAACACGTTTGTAGTGAAATATAATATTTGATTGTGTGTTAAATCAATTTTCTAGCCATTTTGAGATTAGCACCATTAAGACAGTACCAACTGCAAATTATGATAAACATATGCGACTCTAGATTTGGAAACATCTTATGGCTTTCCATGTGTTTGGAAAGCGAGTAGAATTTTTAATTTCTTTCTTAAATAAAGAACAAAAATTAAATGTAAACTTGTCAAGAAAATCATCTTGTGGGCTCTACATTAGAAGTTTTGAGAGTTGGATTAAAAATTTATGAAATTTAATTAATTGATCTCCCCCCTCTGATTTACAACACTTTATAATAATAACCAAACCTTAAAAATCATTAATTTAAACTAAGTAGATATTATAATATGAATATCCACATGAAAAGGGTAAATATTGATCACTAATTCCTTGTAAAAAGGGTTACTTGTTATTTTCTGTTTATATTGTCCATACAGTAATGAACAATACATTTTTATTACTAACTTCTCCTGGGCAAGTTTTAGAAACCTCCCTTGACCAAAATATTCACCCTTTTCCTTAAATCCAGTGCTCTAGCATTCCAGTGTTGCTTAATTTCACTTTACTATATTTTATACTAAATACAGTATGCAAATCTGGAAAGTAACTACCACTTCCTTGTACCACCACTGCAGCATTGAGATTTCAATGCTGAACATGCAGCTACTTTCTCGCATTTGTTGGATTTTAATAGACGCCATTATAATTATAGCAATGTTTATTTACAGTTCATTAAACATTGTTTACAATTTCCAAGCCATGAGAATCCTGTCGATTATGAAATTAGAGCAGTTATCCGATTTTTAAATGCAAAAAATTTCAAACCAGTTTATATTCATCAGAAAATTAGTAAAATTTATGGTAAAAAATCTATGAGTGATGAAACGGTTAGAAAGTGGGGATGCAGCAGTTCAAAGAGGGAGACAGTAATGTGAATGGCAGATAATAGAGTGAATGTCCTTCCGTTGTGAATAACAATTTGATTATGCGATTGGATGGAAAAAATTAAAGAAAATCCACAATTTTTTGTTATGTAATAAGTTACTTGAAATTTCATGAACATTTTTTGCAAATTCACAAATTCTGTTCTCGTTGGGCACCAAAAATGTTTATGGCACTTATAAACCAACAAATGATTAAGTCTGTCCTCAGACTTTTCGTACCTGACACGAAAATGAAGATGACAAAGTTTTTAGTTGAATAGTGACTGGTGACAAGACATGGGTTTAATGTCACTGCAGAATCGAAATAGCAGTCTATGAAATGGGGGCACAAATCTTAAAAAAAAAACAAGTTCAAAACTCCCTTTTCAACATGAAAAATCTTCTTGTGCACTGTCTTTTGGGATAAGAAAGGAAATTTGTTGGCCGACGACTTCTTGCTGAGAGGTGGGACTGTAAATGCTTTGCTTTATTGTGAAACTCTCGGTGCAATCCAAAGTAGGAGGAGAGGCATGATCAGCTGTTGGATTTTGTTGTTTTAAGATAATGCTTGTTCATATGTTGTCAGTGGAACTTAAAGTTTGATTGAACATTTTGGCTGGGACTAATTGAAGCACCCACTTAAGCCCTGACTTCATGTTGAGTGGCATATTTTTCCATCTCAAGTTGGTCCCTTGCTGGTCAGTGCTACGATGACAATACTGATGTGAAAAATGCTGTATATGACTGGTTATCTTCACTAGTGGCACCAGATTTTGAGGAAGGAATGGAAAACCCACATTCAATAGACCGATTTGTAAAAATTTCATTGAAGCATATGTGAAAATCAATGTGAAATGCACTGGAGCACTGTCTTGCTGAAAGATTATTAGCGATCCCTTTTTTGCTGTTAATTCTGGAAGCAGCCACTTGTCAGTCATTCTCGGATAACTGTGTTCATTAACCTATGCCATTGAAAAAATAAGGAGCAAGGAGATGTTCAGCTGTCATCCCATCCCAATCATAACATGAGGCAGATGGTGTTCAGTTTTCACAAAAAAATGAGGATTATCTTTTGCCCAGAAAAAACATTTCGTTTATAAGAGCTTGATTCATCTGAGAAAATGATGTTCTTTTTATCGTTTGCTCTCAAAAAGCAGTCAAGCAATAACTGACATCCATTAACATGTTGATCAAGGTCATTCATTGTTCCTCAACTCATTAACTGTGGAGGAACGAAAACATACCTTCAAGTCCTTCCGCATATGATCTCACATTGTCGATCTTGGATTGCCAAATTCTGTAGAACAATTGCACATTGATTCCATCGGTGATCGTTGTATCGATCACTAATGAGTTCGATTTTGCAATGGAAACGCTTCCCATTGCAAAAGCCTTCTTCTCCCATGTCAGTAACTTTTGCCGTGATGGTGATGGTTTCCCAAAACACACAAAGAAGTCATTCATAATATTCTCCAATGTTTTATCAGTGTGTGGACATTTGTGGACCCACACACATGATAACAAAGGTTCTTTTTGTGAATGTTTCCACAGATTTCTTTGACAGCATTTGTATCCACCATCATTCCTCACTCTACTATGACTAAGGATATCCCACCACAGAAATCCCCCCACCACAGAATGAACATACCAGACAATCCCTATCATGATTTATCCTCCCCGCCTTTTCCAGCAGCAGTATTGCCCAATTAAGCTGGATTTATTATGGTATAAAGGGACTTCCTACCCACCCCACAGTTTAAGGTACACTTTTCCGTGTAACAATAAAATTATCCTGTTGAAAGTTATGTATATTTATTAATAATAAAACGGTGTTTACATTCCAGATATGTTTGTTATTATAGTCCTTATAAAATAATTTTCCAATAAGAATTTAATATTTTTTTAATATTGATCACTGTTTCCTAATCTGCTGCTTAATCAACCTTTTTTACTTCATTTATCTCAATATTTTAGTCAACCTCGCTAATCAACTAGCTAGTCAACTTTGCTTTTGCATTGTTGTATAACAATGCAAATAATATTTTATATATTCATATACTTTATATTTATTGTAATTGTTACCTTTTGTCAAATTATCAGAATAATTTCATAATCATATAGATTTTAAGTATTGAAATATAGTAGAAAAAAGAAAATCGGTTAATTCTTAAAAAATCATGGAAAGTAATTGATGATTAGTTTCTTGAATTTTAATTTTCCTTAAAGTAATTAAGCTTTTTTCATTCAACTGAAAATATATTAAAAAAAATAAAGGCGAGTAATTAAAACTGCTAAACTGATGCCGTTACATAATATGAAACGTGAAAGTCTTATAACAGAAGTAGAAACATATTTTAACAGAACAGATTATCTATCAAATGCATTTAGCTTATATGACTCTAAATCAGGAAACTATTTCTACTTAGACATTGTAAATATTTCATATGTTAAAGCACGGGTGAGATGAAACTTAAGAAAAATTTTTTGTCAGCAAAGAGTGTGTTGATGTGATCCATTTATAAGGTTTTGTGAAATATTAATGTCAAAATTAGATTACAATTGAAATTGTTTCACCCATTGAAGGATATCCTTGCATATTAGCTGAAGTAATAAAGAAAGGCAAATTTTCAGCTTTTTGATATTCATTGTTAGTGAAACAGGACGTCTGTCAGAATCAAATACCAATGTAGACAGATGTATATACCCAAAGTAAAAAAAAATATGCGTTGTTTTAGTCTTCCCAAATATATATTAATTATGTTTTTACATGATATAGATCATTATAGAATCTACATTTTTATTTAAAATACTGTAATTTTATTTCATTCAAAAACATGCTAATCCTCTTGCAGTCAGGTCTAATTTGCATTTTCCCAGTTTATGATCATTTTCTGAGAAGCAATTAGGTTCAATTTTTTTTTTAGAAATGGCAATTAGGATTGTCCGTTACAAAGGTGACTTATTTTTGAAACTAAAAAATGATAACCAAACAATAAAATTTACTTTCTTATGAATAAAACTAGTTTGGACAGATGAAAACCCAAGCTAGTTCCCAAATTATTAATTGTCATAGTTTTCATTACATTCAAGAATAGTTGTATCCCAAAGACTACCAGTGAATTATGATTTCCTCTGAACTGAACAATGAAAGTAAGAGAAAAGCATAGTTTGGATGTTACAGGTGTGTAAATTTAAAAACAAGTATTGTAATTATTATACCATAAGTATAAAAAGATAATTAAAAAAGCAGTTAAAACGCTATAATAATTTTATAGATGAGCTATAGGAATTGAGTGTTCAGCCTTGCAGTACACACTGCATCCAGAAAACGTATGCTAACAATGGTCAGTGTAGTGTATTAAAGAAAATTGCTGGATTAAATAGTAAAAAATCAAATACAGCAGTTTATCATGGTCCATTTTATAATAGGGCCACTGGGTTGATTTTTATGTTTCTATTATTCCATTTTTTCTATTAGCATTGAATTGATTGAACGTATGTTCAGTAAATACTGTGTTAAACATCAGTAAATATATCTTTATACAACAAACCTTCCTCAAAAGGAAACTTTTAAGCAGATGATTTATATGTTAACTCCATAATTATGTAAGCCACGCTCCTTATCTGACAGCGTTTTGTATTCTACAGGGTTATATTTGTCATAAATTATGAAATGTTGCCTTAATCTTATTTAGTAAATCATAGGATTACCATGTATGAAATCTAAATACCAGTGAATTATTAGACAGTTTGTTTAAAAACTTTTGTTGATAGATAAGGATATAATTTTTGTAATGAAGCCATTGCAATATTAAATCACTGTTTCAACTAGAAGATCCATTTTTAACATGAAATAGCTTTTAAATTTTACAAATTCTGTTGAAAAAATTTAAAATTAATTTTATAAGAAAATTCCATAAACTTCTGCTAGAATAGCTACACAATTTTCACTATTGAAATTATAAATATACTGAGAGTTTTGATTTAGTTTTACAGTTTATGAAATTAGGATGTCGGTTCTAAATATACCGCAAATTTAATAAAAAATTGTACTGGTTAATATGTTTCATAATATTTAGTATTTGTTATTTTAATTCTTTCCTGTGTATCTAAATTTGTTATTATATCAGTATTGCTGATAATGCTGTTTTTAATTATACGTTTGCACTTCATATAAAACTGAAGCAAATTAACCCATTGCATGTACTTTTGTCTAAACATTAACAGTCAAATTAATTTTAAACAACCATGCATTATAAACCTACCTCAACTGTGATTGAAATCATAGCTACTATTTAAATAAAAATTTTAAGAGGACTTCCTAACTCCTTGACATGTTATGTGCTTTAAAAAATACAATGTGAGAAAAATAAATGTATAACATTTTTATTTATTTATTTTTTTTAATTATTTACCAGAATTTTTTTTTGTAATTTATTTGCTGAAAATGCATGTTAAATATACCTTAAGGGGTTAAACTTGGAGAATAAGAATTAAATTGACTTAGAGCCAGTTTCTAATAATTTTTTTTTAAGATGCTTCTATTTGGGGCTTTATTTAATTTACAAGATGTGGGTGCATTTTAGGAAAACAGAAATAATCATTAAAAATAACTTTAAATCAGTTTAATTTTAAAGAAGATTTTTAATTGGAGAATTTGGATATGATATTTCCTCTTGTCTGCAAGTGATTTACTCAGATTAATGTTAGCAAAGATTTTAGTCAAAGATTAAAGCAAATAGAATCTTTTTTTAATTTTGTTGGAAACTTTATGAAACTTGAAGTACAGACCCTATCCACTATTTCAGAAACAGTTTTTTGTTATTTACTCACTGGAAATACATTTACTAAAAGATTTCATTTTAACAATAATAAAACAAAAAACATCTAAAAGAACTTTCGTGTAACATTTTTTTTAAATTTTAAATTGATTCTTTTCTGTAATAGAAAAGAATTGGTAAGTGAAGGAAGATCTGTCTAGTAACTGTGCTTGTATATATATGCAAATCTGCAGCCTTATGAAAGCATAAAAATATGCCCAAATGTAACTAAAAATATTAGGATGATTTTCACTTTATAAAACATCATTTAACATTGAAAACCAAACCAAGCTGGCTCAAACTGGTTATTTAATCATCACCTTTTAATACTGCTTCTACTAGTAACACTATTATTTGTGTATGTTATTATTCTCATCCATTATTGATGGTTTAAATTTTAATGCTTTAGTTCTTTGCTAGTTTCATTCTTCGTTCTTTACAGTTGTGATTTTTCTAAAATGCATTTTTCAATCAGATGTTTGAATCACCTTTGCAATGAGTAAATCGGTGTATGGTTTGTTGTTTCTGATAATCCTATAGTAAGGCCAATATTTTTTGACCAGACTGTCAATATAGAATTACCTCATAATTTAAAATTCTATGTTTAGTTGATAGATCATGAAAAAGAGTATGACTTCATCCAACAAGACGAAGCAACGTATTCACTAGCACTAGCCATGCATTCATGCAGCTTTTACAGAATAATGTACTGTTAGCAGAGGGTGGTGGCCTCTACATTCCCTAGATTGATCTAGTTGCAATCTTTTCCTTTTGGGCTGTTTGAAGGATAAGAGTTAATTATCTCAGTCAAATCCCCACAATATCAATGAACTGAAGGTGAACATTCAATCAGATTTGTCAGCATTGGTAACAAACTTCTTCATCCAGTAACTTTCAATATGATCACTCAAACAAATGCCTATTTATTTTAGGACAGTTACTTTGAATATCGTTTGTAAAAGTATAGTAAATATGTAAACTTTTACTTATAAATACAGAATTTAATTTGATTTTTGATTTGATTTCATTCATAAAATGTTACATGTTACTCCCGTTTTGTTTATTCTATTGCGGTTTAGTTATAAGTTGCTCATCTGGTATCATTGTACGATAAAAAAAAGTAAACCTAGTTTCCCTTTACATAAAATTTTAACAGCATACATAATTTATCAGTTCAATGTAATAAGTGTAAGTCTCAAGACATGTTCCAGCTTCTTTTGCCTTTCCATTTGTAGTTTGTTTTTGATATCTGGCTTTCTGTTCTAATAAGAGGCTTGACTTTGTTTCAGTAGGTAATCATCAGTTTATGCATTGCGTGTTGAAACCATTCTTTGATATTTGTTTTCTATGATATTGTTATTATAACAGCTCATTTTACTTCAAGGTTAAAATGTAAAATTCATCATCCTTCAATTTTCTAATATTTATGTTTGACTTGTTGAATTTCTTGAATTAGATAGTTTTTCAATTCTTAGAAATCTAGAGATTCTTTATTATTTAAAAATCTAGTTCTGGTTTATTATTCTAGTGGTTGTAGATTATCATTGTGGATTTTTCAAATTTCATTCTGTATGAAAATAGTTGTGTCATATTATATAGCAAATAAAGTTTAGAAATCAAGAGAAACCATAATTGGTTTCCTTGTAAATATGTTGTATTTTACATATATGTTAATGATCTTATTACCATACAAATTTACCAAAGGGGGGATGAAATTAGTATAATATTGGCAAAGGGGGTGAATGTTAGTTGGGTAATTATGTAGCCTGTAACAGACACTCAAATAATAAGTTTTAAAACAGTGAAGAAATTGTCATACTCATTTATTTCTAAGATTACCCTCAGAAAAACCAACCTAACAAACAAACTTTCTATCTCCTTAAAGTACTAGAAGAAATATCCAGTTTCATTCACACACAAAATTATTATTAACTTGAAAATTAAAAAAAAAAATAAATAAACTTCTAACTTTTATTATGTGCAAGAGCGATAGTTTGAAAATTGTTATTTAAGAGAATGCTCTCCCATAAATATTTAATGTTAAAGGAATACATTTTAATCATGGTATATACACAACGGGCTAGAATTTTGTTTTGATGAGCAGAAATTAATTGATAGAAGTAGTACAAATGGACTTATTATGTCCCTTTTTATCTTATTATATTGTGAAGAATATGTACAAGTACATTAAATTTTTTATATATAAATTGCAGGAGTACCCAGTTTAGCTCAGCTGATGATCATGTACTAGCATCACATAGAAGCAGTAAAATTATCTTGTAAAAAAATTTATTGAATAAGATAGATATAATATAAAATATTTTTTTTTTTAACTTTAATTAAGTTCATGATGGATCGTTTGAGATTTATATAGCGAAATACTTTTCGAAAAATACTTAAAAATAGATAAATGTTAAAAAAATAGATTATATTTTAATCTTGTGTTTTAATATTAACTTCCCATGCAAGTTTTTTTTTGTAGAATACTGCTGTTGTGCACTTGTAATAAATAGAACAAAATATAAATGATGCTTTGCACCAGAATTTTTATTTTAATTCTAAGCCATAAAAAACCGTATTGATGGTAATAAGTACAAAATTGTTAATTTCATGTAAATTAATTAATTTCAAAAATTATTCATTTTTATGCCAACTGCCCAACAGATTTTCATAATTGAAGGGTATTGCCAAGGAGGGCTTGAACATGATATGAATTTTTCTCTTCCAAAAAACAGAAGTTTTGAAGTTTAATGTTTTAGAACATTGAACTATTTTGATTTTCATAATATAAAGATAAGAAATGATTAATTTCAATTTTAATTAGTTAAAGGTTTGGGTTGCTTCTTTGATATTGAGGTTTCTGTGTCCTTCAAAAATAAATTTTCAAAATCCAAATTTTTTTACTATTGAAGGACTTAAGGAGCTAAGGAGTACATGGGTTTAAGTACAGCACAAACTTTAAGTAACATAGTTTGTTGACAAACCACACTTGGAAAAAAAAGGGAGTGTGTATCCATCCCAAGCTTTCAACTTTGAACTAAGGAACTAAAGGCCCTGAAAAGAAGTTCTAAAGGAGGACTGAACTTCTTGGACAACATTTTGGTTATTAATTTTTTTTTTCAGAAGGTAAAAAATATTTTTAAGAAGAATGATTCTAGCATTTCTGTTTAAATTTATGTTAGTTAACAGGCTTAAGAACTTTGGAGAGTAAGTAATCCTGAATCTTTTCTTCTGTATGTCTTTGAATTTTTTCTTCATACATTTAGAGAAAGAAAAGTTAGAATATTGTGATACCTTTTTTTTATTTATTTTTATTTTTTTCATTTAGGCTGGGTGTTTTAGAGGGCAAGGGAGCCAAGAATTGTTGGATTCCATTATATATATCTTAATTTTTTTATGATAGAATGCATTTTGAAAACTGCCTTTTTGAATATTTCAAGTTATGTTAATTAAGGGGATCTCGAGCATGAGGCCATTGGGAAGGAGTGTGTACATTCTTTCTCCTATATGAGCTATAATTTTTTAAGGTAAAACATATTTTAAAAGAAAAGAAAGTTTAAGTTTCACAATATGTAATTTTGAAAATTTAGGGGCTAGGTAGGGATTTTAAAACCATGGTGGCCTCAGATATTCCCATCTGATGTCTTCTTTTTAATGTAGGACTTATTTGAAAATAATGGATTATAATGTTAAAATATTTTATTTTTTTCTGTGTTAATTGAAGAGAAAGTCTGGGAAGTTTACTAAATTCAGAAACTTTTCAATCCTAATCAATGTTTGTATGCTTGTAACATGAAAGTCAGATTTCAAAGGTAGTGAATTTGTGTGGAAACTACTTTCTCATAATCAGATATTATTTTTTACATATGTTATTGATCAAATTACCATAAAGAAGTATCAAAGGAAGCAAATTAAGGGAATTGCAGGAGGGATTATGTATTTGAAATATATTGCAGAACACTCGGAAAGAAGTAATCCTATAAAGCAATCTTTTCATTTTGATTCATTATTTATAGTTGAGATCACTCTGTTCAAACAAGGATACTGAAGTTTTTAAATGGTATTAATGGTTTTAGATAATTATGTTTTGACTGAATAAAAATTGTCATTACTGGTTTTTTTTACACTTTCTGTGTTCGTGTTGGAGATTCTTTGTCAGATAGTGTCACCTTGGAGAATGGAGTGCCTCAAGAAAGTGTATTAAGTGCCACCTTGTTTGCTATAGCCATCAATAGTATTACTAAATGTGTGCTGCCACCTGTTTCATATTCTTTATTTGTTAATGATTTTGCTATATATGTCACATCTTGTTCAACAGCCACAGCTGAGAAACTATTACTGTTGAATATTGTATCTCATTTTGAAGCTTGATCTAAAGTCACTGGCTTCACTTTTTCGCCTAAGAAAACAAAATATGATGTAGTCTTCTCCTTCAATATAGCCCGCAATATCTTTTTATTCCACAGGTTTTTCTCAACTGAGAGCCAATTGCTGTCTCCTAACATTAAATCTTTAGGTTTGTTTTTTGATAGCTGTCTTACAAGGGTCAAACACATCAAACAATTAAAAACAAAATGTTCCAAACTTCTAGATATATTGCGAGTCTTTAGCAACACCAATTGGGAAGTCCATCGATCATATATATATATTGCGTTTTTATTATTACTTAGTTAATTCCTGTTCAGATTATAGTTGTTTCGCTCACTCTTCAGCGCATCATACCGCACTTAAGATGTTGAATCCTGTACATCATGCTTTCCTTTGTCTTGCTACAGGTGGTTTTAGATCAAGCCCTGCCACTAGCATATTTGTTGATTGCAGGAAGCCAGTTTGGGACAGACAGGAACAACTTGTAGCATCTTACTTTGCCTGTCTTAAAGAACAACTGAATCACCCAATTTTGAATGCAGCCCTTGCAAATCCTAATTTACAGCAGAATGAGGATCATCCTCATTATACTGCTCGTGTAGGTATTTGTATCCAATACTTACTGCACTTTCTGAATTTTTACACACCTATTTTTTCAACTTTTCCCTGTTCATATCCTCCATCGAGAATCAACCCCATAATTTTTATCTTTGACCTTACCATACACAATAAAAAATTGACAACACCTATCACCTTTAAGCAAAGGTTTTATCAATCTCTCTCCAAGACAAACCCAAACGCAGTAGTATACACAGTTGGATCAAAACAGAATGATATCGTTAGATGTGCATTTATTGTTAATGACAGAACCTATATGTGTGGTCTACCTAATATTATAAGTCTTTACTGCTAAACTATACACTACCAATAAGGCTTTGAATATTATCATTAACCCAAAATACTGCCATATCCTTATTGCAATAATTCATGTAGTCCTTTCCAAATTTTAGAAGATTTGTATTCTAATCATCCTATTGTCACCGAAATCTATAATGCAATCACTGAGTTGAACCACCACATCACAAGTGAGTTTCTGCTGGATATCTAGCCACTTGCGAATTCTGCTGCTAAAGACACGTAGTCAACTATCCTTCACCACTCATGTTACTACATCCGACATTATTAATTGTGTAAAACACACTATTCATGCAAAGTGCAAGGTGACTGGACTGCTACAGTAGATAATAAACTTCAACATATCAAAGATATGTTGCCATGTGATGCTTCATGCAGAAAAGTTCGCCGGAAAGAAGTGATCCTCTGCCAATTGCAGTTAGGACATAAGAGAGCTACCCGCAGCTATCTGATGTCAACAGAAAATGCATCAATATGCATATGAAGTGACTGATGTTTGACTGTGATACATTCTTGTGGACTGCATATTTTATATAGCCTTATGTTGCAAATCTAATTTATCAAAGAACAATCACAATATCCTATTTAATGATAAAAATCTATTAAACCGGTTGTTGTTATTTCTCTAATGGATCAGTATTCTACACAGAATTTAATATTTTTTTTCTATGTTGTTTTTGTTTTCTTATAATTTTTAATTTTTGTTAATGTCTGATATTCCTGTTATCCAAGAAGAGGGCCCCTTTACACCTCTCAGACTTCGTTAAATTTTATTTATGTTTAGTTAAATTTTATATTTGCATAAACATATTTTATTTTAAATTTACAACTATGATTTTAGTTTTAAGTGATATTTTAGCAGTGATATTAGTTGTAACTTTTTGTTTGTTTAATTTTTTAGTGTAGTTTAGTTATTTGTTTTTTTTTTTTATTTTTATTCCGGGCAATGGTAACGCAAAAGTGTTTTTCACCCCTTCAAAAAAATGAAATTACTGGTTTTTTTTCTTGTTTGTACTTCATACGCTCACCAATCAATAATAGTAAACATTTCAAAGATTCCCTTAGCAACACTAACAAAATATTACCCTAGAAAATATTTTATATTGCACTAAAAAAGAAAAATGAGTTTAGTTAGACAAAAATTATTGTCATATACACTAGTGTAAAGAGAAAGTATTTAAATTTTGTATGAAACTGTACTTTTCTATAATGACTTGTCATTTAACTTATAAATATTTTAACGTTATGTAACTCTAGTATTTACTGGCCAAATGATATAAAAATAAAATATTAATTACCAAAATCTTGTAAGTACTATCTTTTTTACCGTACAATCTTTGATTAAAAGTTAAGTCTTTGTGTTCTGAAATAAAACTTTATTAATTATGGTTCGATCTATGCTCTTGACAGAATACATGTCGAACTGCAGAAGGGAATTTTGTAATTTCCTTTTTTATTATGGATACAATATAAATAAATTAAAGATACACAATTTTATTATTGTGTTTACATTTATAAAAAATGTAATTCATGCAAACTATTGTGCTTGGGCTTACAAGAGTCGTCATCTTAAGTTTTAAATAAATTAACATTGTTAGAATTATATTAGGATGTCTTGTTAAAATTTATTCATTTATTTCTATCTAGATATCTTGCAAGAGGATATTTAGCTGATGTGTACTTTTAATCATTGTTTGTGTAATCTATTATAAAAAGTTTTATGCTTGTTTCTGTGTTTATATATACATGATTGCATAATTATTAAAAACTAGTTTAATGTATATTATAGAAGTTGCTCTTATATTATTTACTTGTAATAATTGTTTTTGTTTTCTTTTAGGCAGAAGGTAAGTGAACAAATGCGTGCTGCCATACAACAAGCTGCTAGTGAAACTGAAGAAAGAAGTTCAGGTCTTGAAGGTGAACTTCGTGTTGAAAGAGAATGGAGACAGAATTTACAGAACACCTTAGTAATAGATAGAGACAAAATTTCTAAACTACAAGAGGAAGTTGCTCAACTGCAAGCTGTTTCTTTAGTATGTATTCAGTAATAGAATAAAATTTAGTAGAATACTCATATTTTTTCTTAGAGTTTACATCTGTAGTTTCAACCACAGATCAAAACCTTAAATTCCTTCTTTGTTACAATGTGATTTCTCATCTATTCATTAGCTAATTTCTAATTACATTTATACAACATTAACATTATTTTTCAAGAATAATTAAAAATATTTGTATCCATTATTGTGAATTAAAACAGCTTCTGACTTTAGCATCCCATATCACCAATTCTGAATGGCATAGCTCAGTTTTGAAATCATTTCATAGTTTCACGATAAACATTTTCTGTAATTGTTATTCTTAACTGTATAAAATCAATCTAAAAGACACCTTTTTGGTATCAAACATCAGTGACCATTATTTTCTATGCTGAATGGAATTAATTAAATCGTTTTGTCTTTATTGAATTTTAGTGATACATTGCTTGGGCAGTTGTTTTGACATAATTACAAAAAAATCAACATTTTGTCACACATCAGTATATGAGAAAAAATTGTTTCTCTTCTTTTTTACCAGTCTAAGAAATGCATTATAAATACCTCCTTTGGTTTTTGTGTTAGGTCATCAATAATTTTAGCACTCTTCTAGCTCACAGTTAATGATGACCTAGTTTTTTAATAATAATTGTGTACTATACTCTGAGAAATGTCTGAAATTTCACGGTTAGATGCTTTTTTTTGAAGTACTAGATTTCCCAATTTTATGCATTCTTCAACATCATCCCTCTTTACAGTAGGCCTTTTTATAAAGAACATTTGTAAAGCCTTTATTGAATTGGCAATCCTTTGTCCTTTGCTTTATCTTTTCCTTTATTCATTACACTGAAGGCTTATAAATTTCACAATATCCACAGTAAATTTTGGCAGGATTGTTTGTGTTGCTGCCATCATTACTGACTGTCACAGGAAAGAAAACAACAGACTGATGATTTAAGGCTGATATCCCTACCCATAATGAGAGATAGTGACATAGACAAGGAACTGAATGTGGAATATGCAAATCAGGGGAGAATTAACAACAAATAGTTTCAGGGAAATAATATATAAGTCTCAAGTAATAGTTTGATCACATGAAAATGAAGGAAGAGGAGATTCCAAGGCAAATAGTAAAGACATGAAGAACAGGAAGGTGCCTGACAGGTAAGATAGGAGACATTGTTGGAAATCTGTTAGAGACTAGGTATAGGATCTGAAAGGAAATGGAAAGAGCAGCTTCATAATAGTTATAATATTTATCCACACTCATAACGCTTCATAATATTTATCCACACTCTTTTAACTGGAGACTGAATATTAATACTATGTATTACATTGTCTAGTTTTCTTGTGATTCTGGCTGACATTATGGCTTTGGCACTGTAACATGTTACATCATTTGTAGTTCTGTATTGTCCAAATAAGCATTACAGAACTCCCACTCCTGTTATTAAATAAACTGAAAACAGTAATTTTTGTGGGGGGAAAATGATGATATGTATATTGTAAGATTACAGCTTACATTATACTAAATAAGCTGAAAGTTTGCCTCTTCTTTGTCAACCGTACTGTCACCTGGCTTAGGCGGGAGTTTATTGCATTAGTGGAGTTTGTTGTACTATCTAACCAGATGACATCATCCAATTACTAATATCATGACACATTTATGTATAAAATGCAAATGCAATGACTAGACACATTGTTGGATGTGCCTTATGTTTGGTCTACCTGGTATTACAAGTGTCTACAATGCTGAACTTCATCCCATCAATATGACACTGGATATCATTAAGTCAAAACATCATCACATCCTTATTTGTAGCTATTCATGTAGTGCACTCCAAGCTTTAGAAGATTTGTTTTCTAGACATCATGTTGTCACCAAAATTCATAATCCAGTTGCCAAGTTGAATTCCCACAATACACAAGTGAGTTTCTGCTAGTTCCCTAGTCATGTGGGAATCCTGAGTAACAAACGTGCAAATTCTGCTTCTAAAAATGCTTGTAGTCAACTGTCTTTCACCACTCCTGTTACTAATACTAATTTTATTAATTCTATTAAACATACTCTTCGAAGAAGGTGGCAAGGTGACTGGACTGCTACAGTAGATAATAAACTCTGACACATAAAAGTTACTGTGTTGCAATGGGATTTTTCATGTAAAAAAATTAGCCGATACAAATTGGTCCTCTGCCAGTTGCAATTAGGACATACCAGAGCTACTCACAGGTGCCTGATGTCAGCAGAAAATGCACCAGTATGTGTACTATGAGACTGCTGCTTGACTGCGCCACATCCTTGTGGATTACATATGTTATGCAGCCTTATATCGTAAATTTAAATTACCGCTCCATGCTAGGCAATGATAAGAATGTACTAGACCAGGTATTGTTACAGCTAAGAAGTTTCAATGTACTTCATAATATTTAAATGGTTTTTTCTTGTCTTCAGTCATTTGATTGATTTGTTGATGCAGCTCTCCAAGATTCCCTATCTAGTGCCATTCGTTTCATTTCAGTATACCCCTTACATCCTACATCCCTAATAATTTGTTTTACATATTCCAAATGTTGCCTGCCTGCACAATTTTTCCCATCTGCCTGTCCATCCATATCAAAGCAACTATTACAGGATGCCTTAACATGTAGCCTGTAAGTATCTCTTTTTTTAACTATATTTTTCCAAGTTCTTCTTCCTTCATCAGTTTGCCACAACACCTCTTCATTTGTTACTTTATGTACCCATCTGATTTTTAACATTCTCCCATAGCACTACATTTCAAAAGCTTCCAACTTTTTCTTCTCAGGTACTCCAATCATCCAAGTTTTACTTCCATATAAAGCTTTGCTCCAATATACGAGGTGTGTGAGAAAAGTAATGAGACTGACTTTTTACTTACCAAAGTTTTTATTTTTTTCAAACAATGATATTGTCCCCTTCAAAGTAGTTCCCTTGGGCAGCTATACACCGGCGGAGTCGTTATTCCCACTCCTGGTAGCAGCACTGGAAGGCTTCAACTGGTAGACCTTTTAACTGGTCAGTCACAGTCTTTTGAATGTTCTCCAGAGTTCCAAAATGACATCCTTTTAAGACATGTTTCAATTTCGGGAAAAGGAAAAAATCACAAAGACTCAAATCAGGTGAATAGTGTGGTGTAGGGGTGGGGGTGGGAGTTGATGAACCGTAGGAATGCAATGCATTTTGTGGTCAAAAATACCCTGATGGAAATGGCCGTGTGACACGGGTCATTGTCATGATGAAGCATCCATTTGTCTGTCTGGTCTCACGCGAATCATTCTTTTCCTGAGCCTTTGAAGGACACCTTTGTAAAACTCTTGGTTGACAGTTTGTCCTGGAGGAACAAATTCTTTATGCACGATACCCTTACTGTCAAAAAAGCAAGTCACCATTGTTTTGATTTTTGATTTGCTCACTCAACATTTTTCGGTTGAGGAGATGATGGAGGGTGCCACTCTTCGCTTTGCCACTTTGTTTCAGAATCATACTCAAATTTCCAGGATTCATCACCTGTGATCACACGATTGAAGAATTCTTGGTCATTGTCTATCCTCCCAAGAATATCAACACACACGTTTCTTCCATTGTCCTTCTGTTCCATTGTGAGGTTTTTGGATACCAATTTCGCACAAACCTTTCGTATGTCCAAATCGTCTGTCAAAATTTGATGTATGGTGAAAATGTTTAAATTTAACTGTTCACTCATCATCCTTAGTATTAAATGACGGTCTGATCTCACAAGAACCCTCACATGCTCAATGTTTTCATCAGATTTTGAAGTTGAAGGTCTCCCTGAGTGAGGTTGATCTTCAACGTGTTCTCGACCTTCCAAAAATGATTTGTGCCAATGGAAAACTTGTGCTCTTGATAAGCAATGTTCCCCATAGGGCTGTTTCAACTTTTCAAAGGTCACACTCACGAATTCCCCAAGTTTTACACAAAACTTGATTGCACAACGTTGCTCTAAATTCTGATCCTCCATTTTCGTAACACACAACAAAAACACAACTTCACTGATGGCACTGTCAAAAATAATGTGTTTGCTGAACGGAGTTGAAACTCGTATTGAGCATGTGGAAGGGATAAACAAACCTATCTAGCACAGAACAGTAGACACAGCGTTGTCAGATCGCTCGCAGTGTTACCAATCTCATTACTTTTCTCACACACCTCGTACTTTCAAAAATATTTTCCTGACGTTTAAATTAATTTTTTATGTAAGCAAATTATATTTCTGACTGAAAGCTCATTTCGCTTGTGCTATTCTATCAACCTTTTCTTTTGTATTATAAATTGGTGTACCGTCTTTATTTAACACATTATTAAATTTTAATTTATGTACTACAAATTTCTCCATACTTTCCTGTATGCTCCGTCTATTTTACCAATGATCATTTCTCTTTCCACTTCTGAACACTTTTCTTTAATCCTTTCTTCTTTCACTAATTTTCACTTCCTGTGTGTAGTATTTCTTAATTGTCAGTAGTTCCTTTACTTTCTTCATCTCTAGCATTCTTATACTTTCTACGTTCATCCATCAGCCACAATATATTCTCTGATATCCAAGGTTTGCTACCAGTTCTACTTGTTCCACCTAAGTTCACTTCTGCTGATATAAGAATTTCCTTTTTAACATTCTTTCATTCTTCTTTTATATTTCTACCTTATCGTTTTTACTCAGACCTCTTGTGATGTCCTCCTCAAAAATATTCTTTACCTCCTCTTCCTCAAGTTCTGTAAATTCCACAGACTGACACCTTTTCGTCAGTTTTTAATCACCAATCTACATTTCATTATTTCATTTTAATGAAATAATTATTCATTTCATTATAATGAAATGTAATTTAATGTTAATTAAACATAATTTTTTATTCTATTTTATGGTTCGTGTTGTATATTTTATCCTAATGTTTACATTTATTTTATTATTTTAGTATTAATCTTGTTATAGTTTTCATATTATAATTGTGTAAATTACTTTTGTTTACAGAAATATGTTTCATTACAAGAAGAACATTTCAGATTAAAAGAGCAGTGCAAAGAGCAAGAATTAACTTTGCAGGAGTTAGGAGCCCAACTTAGTAAAAGCAAACTTCTAGTTTCTGATTTACAAGAAGAAGCATCTGTTTCTCGAAGCAAATCTGATGTTGCTTTGTGGACTTCAGATAAAGATGCTACACATTGTAAAGCTTGTGAAAAAGAATTCAACCTAACCAGAAGAAAGGTATTTTTTTTATTTTTATATTTGCATACTAACAAAACAGTGTTCTATTTCTAATAAACCATATTGTATTCAGCTTTCTGTAAATTTTTATGTTTATAAATATATCCTTTTTTTTTACTCCTTAAAGGGAAATTGAGTTTATATACATAAATGAATACATGAGAAAAATTGGAGCAACCTTTTACAATTGATAGCTTATTATTCTGACTGACAAAGAAGTTGAGACCAACGAATAAAATGGAATGAGGAAACCTTGATTATATATATTATAATATATATATATATATATGTAAATAGTTGCTCCAGATTTTCTTATGTATTCATTTACGTCTATAAACTCAATTTCCCTTTAAGGAATAAAAGAAAAATTATATGTATATATACGAGGTGTGATCAAAAAATATGGTGAATATTAAAAAAAGTAATAAGGTTACATAGAATTCGATTTAATCTCCTTCAAAGTATTGTCCTTGGCTAGCAATGCACTTATCCCAACGTTGACTCCATGACTGGAGGCATTTCTGGAAGGCGTCTTTCGGAAGGGCTTTCAGCTGCTCGGTCGTGGCCCTCTCAATGTCAGCAATGGTGTCAAAATGTTTTCCTTTAAGTACAGTTTTAATTTTTGGGAAGAGCCAAAAGTCTCATGGTGCTAACTGGCGAGTATGGCGGATGTGGACAGACAAGAACACTTTTTTCGGCCAAAAACTCGCAAATGAGAAGCGAGGTGTGACACGGCGCGTTGTCGTGGTGAAGAAGGAAGCCATTGGTCCATTTTTCTGGTCGCTTTCTTCGTACGTCGTTTCACAAACATTGCAGTACACCCTTATAAAATTCAGAGATTACTGTTGTTTCCCTTGGAACGAACTCTGATCTCACTATAAAAAAAAAAACAACGAGCATGACCTTGATGTTGGATTTTGACTGACGTGCCTTTTTAGGGCGAGGAGATGAACTGGTTTTCCATTGGGAACTCTGCATTCTGGTCTCAGGGTCATAGCCATAGACCCAACTTTCATCTCCAGTTACAATTTTGGCCATGAAGTCCGGATCTGCATGAAGACGACCCTTCAACTCCGTGCAAATTGACACACGATTTTCCTTCTGTTCATCACTCAAAAGTCTGGGAACAAATTTTGCACTCGCTCGTCTCATTTGCAATTCATTAGTTAAAATGCTTTGAACGGATCCGTACGAGATGTTAAGGTCTTCCGATAGCTCTCGAATAGTCATTTGCCTGTTTGAACGAACCATTGTTTCCAGTTTTTGCACATTTTCAACTGTTTTTGAGGTTACTGAACGTCCCGCACTCTGCCCGTCTTCAAAAGACTCATTTCCGATTTTAAATCGTTCATACCACTTGTACACAGTTTTCAAAGTTAGCACATTATCGCCGTACACCGATTCTAACATTTTGTGAGCTTCTTTGGCACTCTTGTGCAACATAAAACAAAACCTAATGTTAATGCGTTGTTTTTTTTGTTGTTTACCTTTTTGTTTCCAAAAAGGTACTCCTTTTCCTTGGCATAACTCTGTAAAGGATCAGTTGAATGATTTTTCCCCCATCATTGTATCAGTTGGCATATACCCAATGGTAGAGATTGTTTGCATTTGCCTCCAACATCTGATCCCATGGGATTTTTTACCCGTAGGGTTTTATAAAGAATCTTGTGTATGTGTCTGCTTTACCTATACTGGTCTACCCTACTTGAAGCACATGATTAAAGCAGATGTCACTTCCATTTCTTCAGATATGCTGGTTAAAATATGGGATGAACTCTGTTATTGGGTGAATGTGTGTTGTGTGATGAAATTTTCTTGAAAATGATAGAAAAAACTAATTGTGTGCAAACATTGAAATATTGAAGCAAATGTTTTCAGTTTAGAATCCTTTTAGGGCATGTGCAGCAAGCATATGTTTATTACAATACCGTTAACAAAGATTATATCTGAATATTCTTCATTTGAAAACAAAGAGAAATTTTCAGATAGCAGTGATGGTTCCATGCTCTGTAATTTTCTTCAATTTTGAAGATACGCAATACTGTTTTATGCAATACACAAATCTCAGTTGTTGATCAGCTATTAATACTTCCAACTTACAATTACTTACAACTTACAACTGATTTCTCAGTTTCAATTGATTTTTTAAAAATATTTTCTAATAATGAATTTTTACATAATGTATAAAATGTTTAATATGATGGTGAAATATAATAATTTTTCTTCGTTTATTTTTATTTATTTAGTCTAGATTTTTGCAATACTGAAGTGATTTTTCTTTCAGTTTAAAATTAAATACAAAGTATTTCTGCCATGTTTTCGTCCGTTTTGTTTTTAATAAAGTAAAATTTCTTAAACTCTTCATCGTGTTCAGTTGATGATATTCAAATAGACTTTCCCAGAATTAAATTCTCCATAAATTTTATTTGTTTACAGACAATTTCATAAGGTTTTTTCATGTCAAACCTAAAAAAATTGTGTTTTTGACACCAATTTTTTTTTGTTTTACAACAATTTTTTTTTAAAAGTACTTGAGATATAGTTCTGGAACTTAGTTTATTCAGTTTTTCAGTTCAAGAAGTGTATGAAACCATCTAATTTACCCATCATTTCATTTCAATACGACTTCATTTTACTTTAGGAGCTGAAGTCAGAGTGAATTTTTTTTCCAGTTATAACTCGAAAATGAAACATTACAAACCCATTTTTTTATGAGCCTTTTTCTTTATTTTCAGTTGTATAACATATCCTGAAATTGTTCAGGTTTCTTTGTGAGAAATTTATCTGTTTAACAAATTGTACTTTGGGATGACTAATGCTCAACACTTGTCGCTGTTTATTACCTGTTGACAGGTATGATTATTATCCTGCTATTATTTTATTCATTATAAACTCCAATGTAACAAACTGGAAGTAGTAAACTACCAATTACAACAATGATTTTATTAATGAAATCTACCTCTAGGTTGCTAAAAATGTATTTTATTATTCTCTACATTTTAAATGTAAAATTTTATCCTTAAAATAAACATTTTTATTCATTTTTCATTATCATCTAGCATCCATGGCAAAATATTTAAAATTATGTGATGTACATTTGGATAATTTGATTTTGATTAGCACATTTACTGTAGTTTTGTAAAATTATTTTGTCTCACCAGGTTGGTCTAGTAGTAAAACTCATCATCGTAAATCAGTTGATTTTAGAGTTGACAGTTGTAAGGTTTAAATTCTATTAAAGATAGTAGTTACTTTTATATTGATTTGGATACTAGATTGTGGATACCAGTGTTCTTTGGTGGTTGGGGTTTAATTATCTTAGGAATGGTCAGCCTGAGTCTGTTCAAAACTACACATCTACACTTACAAAAGTAGTTGATTAGTCACTAAACTGTTAACATGCTTAAATAATTACTTAAAAGAAATGTATATATTAAAGATTAAAAACAATGTGCAGTTATGGTAATATTTACATTTTATTTATAAACTTTATATAGATTTTTTTTATTTATTTTAATATGAAAATTACTAATTTTTTTTCAGCATCATTGCCGTAATTGTGGTGAAATTTTCTGTAATGCGTGTTCAGATAATACTGCACCATTGGCAATCTCTGCAAAACCAGTGCGAGTGTGCGATTCCTGCTATGAATTGTTAATAGCTCGATTTTCAGTAGTTCAATAATAGCTTTAATTAGATTTACATAATGTATGTTATTTTAAAAACATGAGCTCATGAACAGAGGAGACACTAAATCAGTGTAAAAAGTATACATGAAATATTATGGTGCATAATCTGTTAGTTTTGAAAATAAGAATTAATCATAAAAATAATTATTTATTAAATATAAAAATATTTTATTGAATTTATGATGCGTTTTTACAATTATGAAACTACCAAACTTAGTCATTACTTTATATTGCTGAGGATTTAAATGTTTATATACGTATATATTACAAAGAATTATAATGTACAACATTTCAATTATTTTAAATATTCTGTTTTATTTTATTAAGTATTTGTTAAATTAGCCTACCTTATCTGTTAAATTATAATTTTGTTCATTCATTAAACAGTTTATTTTATGAAATTGACATGAAACTGAAAAATATAAGACTAATAATTATGTAAGTTTAAGGGTTGTTATATAAACTTTTCTCTGGTATAATATGGCTGTATAACTATAATATGTATAATTATTTATTTTTTTACTCTATAGTAAAGTAAAAATACTCATTACCCAAACAACTGCTTAATCAAAAATATGATTACAGTACTTACAGGATAGAAATCTAATGATTTTTTTCCAGTTAAATACATCATTTTCATCAGATCATAGATTAATGTAAAAATAGAGAACAGCGCATTAATGTGCTAAATTATTGTAAATAAGTATTTATTTATATATTTTATTGTTATTTAAATTATAAGAATCTGTATATTGTTTATGTATTATTACTTAAATAAAACATCAAAAACTACTCAAGATCGACAGTATTTTTCAACAATAATAATACATTTAATTATATTTATTAAAATTAAAAAATGAATAATAATAATTTTTATATTAATTCAAAAACTGTGTTTACTCAATTTTTGTTTATTAGTGCCTTCTCTGGAGCTTTTTTGTAAGATTAGCTATTTAAATAGAAAATATTATTTTTTTTATACTTACACCAAATAAAAGAACCATAAATGAATCTAACGTATGAAATTTTTTTCTTCTGAAAGTTTCTGATATTCATTATCTTATTATACATAGAGAAGGTAAACTTTTCACCATAATTTTGTTATCTTTGTTGTATTATAGTTACTTGTGGCTGCTTTTGTTAAATGATAAATTATTATAAATGGCATACTAATATTGTTAAATATTAATCATATTGTAAATTTGTTTTTAACATTTCAAATTTGTTTACTTTTATCTTTCATTAACTGTTGTCAATAAACATTACTATACACACACACACACACACACACACACTCACACACACACACACACACACAAACTCACACTTATCTGTATGCACACAATTTTATATAACAGTTATAGGTTTCTGTATAGACATTTTCTTTCTTAACACTTTATTGATAATTCCTTGATATTTTATTATTGTAGTTTAATACAATATAATATTTTTTTTAGAAAATGTATTATATTTTCTAAAATCATTTCTTCAACACATACTTTTCCTCACAAAAAAAATATAATAAAAACAAGGTTTTATTGTGTAACTAATCTATACAAAGTCTGATAGTTTTCTGGCCATGGGCTCTGAAAATAAATATACAAGAATCTTCTAACAGTCAATTAATAATAATTATTATTTATTCAATGACAATGAAACTCTATTTTTGAACATAGTTCCCGACTACCTATAGACACTTGTCCAATTTTTTGTGTGCTTTCTTATTCCAATAGTAAGAAATTGTTCACTTGATGCCACATAAAAACTCTAAGAGGACCAAACATAAAAATTTTAATGGTGTGAGATCAGAACTATAAAGTGGATGTGACAACACCTCCCAACCCAACGTTTGAATAGCATACAATGTCTTTTGAGTGGTATGGGGGCAAGCGTTATCAAGAATTAACACCATTTGAGAGAGAACCAAGTTATTTTCTCCTCGTTGTGGTATTAATTTTATTTTCTCGAATTTCAAAATAGTACTCACTGCTGATCATGTATTGTTCTATCAAATAATCGCAATAAATTGGACTTAAGTAATCCCAAATTACCATTACCATCACTTACTGGCTTATATGTAGTTTTTGAAATTTTCCTGACAGGCAAACCCAGATGTTTCCATACCTTACTCTGATGTTTGGATTCTGGCTCAAAATGTTCAATCCAAGTTTTATCACAAGTTGTTATACAACCTAAAAAAGCATTAACATTTACTAAAAACTGTTTTTAAGTTGTGCACAAATATGAATTCGGATGTCTTTGTGATTTTGAGTCCATTGTCTTGGAACCCACCTTGAACACTTTTTATGGTATTTCAGTTTATTATGGATAATGGAATGGACAGTGTCAATACTCGCACTATAAATTTCAAAAATTTTCCAAAATCTTACGTCTTTGAGAATAAGATTACTTAGCGTGATTTTGCAAAGTGTCAGTCAAAACTACCATTGATCTTGTTACAATGAAAATTAGTGACACTTGTTCTGCCCAATTTAAACTATTTAATACACTTTTTATCACAGTGTTTTAACATCTGCAGTTGAATCTTTTACATTTTCAGAAAATAAAAATTGTATCAGCACACTATTTGCTTTCGTGATTCTCATTCCAGCTAAGCCAATATTTTGAAAAACTTAAAAGTGCTTGTAATAATAAAAGTATTTCCAAACAGCTGATATTTTCTGTCAAGTGGTTCCAACTTGAATTTAAGACAGATCTAGTTTTTTTAATAAACAGTTTATTTTGGTTTTACTATTTGTTTCCTTAATTATTAATGAAATCCTCATATCTTTCCTACTAGCTTCCAATCCTAGACTCCTTTGGAGTAATCCCCTTGTTAATCCATACACAATCCAGCAGTCTTTCCATTACTGAAACATTTTACATAGTCCTCTTTTCCAACAACTACCTTTTAACTTTGCTATTGTATTAATCAATAAGTTCTCTTTGGATGTCAAACAGGGATCTTTCAACTTGGGGAAGAACCAGAAATTTCAGGCATCCATGTCTGTTGAATATGCAGCCTGATGGACCTTTGAAATTCCATGGTTGGTCAAGAAATCCCAGATTAGGTAGTTATGATGATTGGGAAGATGTGTGTTATTTTGATATGACTTCCACTCGGCTTGACTTTTACAGATGTAGTTTCTTGCACTATCTGGAGAGATAGTGTTGTTTGTTAACAGTTTAGCATTATGGTAAATATTCATGATTCATAACTATACAGTAGACAAAATAAGCTGTCTTAACCACTTTCAGTTTTCTTCACACCTCTTTTCTTTTGAGGATTTCTTTGATTCGTTTTCTTTGATGGTGACTGAGTTGTGGGTCATATCTGTACACCCAAGATTGATCACCAGTCACCATATCTTAAGAAAATTAAGACCACTGTTGTTACAAAAAAATTTTTCTTCTAGCAAAAGCAGCTTTAGGACAAATTTTGTGGCTGCTCTGTGCATGTCCAAATTGTCCATTGAATGTGGAACATGAATGTAACCATCACTATTTCCAGTATCATTTGCAATTTCTTGGATGGTCAGTAGATGATTTTCTGTTATAAAACTGCACACATTGTTTATGACTTTGGATTTCAGCTTGTTGACACTACTGGTCACGCAACAGAAGTTTGGCTGTTTTGAAAATTATTATACCGTTCTTTAATTTGTGTAACCCACATAGCTTTATTCCTATAAACCAACTTAATTTTACTGATTGTTCACTTTGGATATTATAAAGCTTTCGGCAGAACTTGATGCAGTAGCATTCTTTAATACGTTCCATACGATGCACTAAATACAAATAATTTAGCACCTGTCACACTAATAAATACAATTGATATTCTATAAGGTTACAAAATAACATTCATGTGCTCAAAGTTGCAATGCTGTACTCTTACAAGTGTGCTTAAATTCAAATACTATGAAAAAAGTATATGGTTAGATACTTTTTGAACAGACCATATAGTTCAGTACATGTAGTAAGATACAGGTGAGTAATGGAAATAACAAATTTGAAATACTTGATTTATGTATAAAAATTTATCATTTGTTTTAATTTGTTATTCAGATATAACATGATAATATGTTTGTTATAAAATAATAAGAACTTATCCAGAAATCCTTACAATCAGTGATGACATTTACAGTTAGAAAACTATGATTGTTCACATTATATTATTAAAAATAATATTTTAGAGTAATCTAAACTTTTCCATTTTAGTGTGTCCCACGAAGAGGTGTAAGCTTTTGATTTAGTATGGCTCACCCATTCCCCCACAATTCTATTGAAACTTTATAGACATTTTAAAAAAGATTCTAAAAATAATCTGTGAAGATTTCAGCCTTCTAGGACTTATAGAAACAAAATGACACAGCTTTCAAATAAAACCATCCATATCAGATAAACCACATTTTTTATTTATTATAAAATAGCTGATAAAAATGATTTAAAACAGATGATAATTGGAACTATAACAATCAAAAGCATTTAGTAAATTAGTCATAGTTGTGGCTAAAGTAACTTGTTTTATTCAATTTGAACAGCTGTTTTAACTATATAACATCCGTTTTTGATCAGCTATTTTGTAATGAATAAAAAATGTGGTTTATCTGAAATTGATGTTTTTATTTGAAAGCTGTGTCATTTTGTTTCTATAAATCCATGAAGGTTGAAATTTTCACAGAGCATTTTTAGAATCTTCGTTTAAAGTACTGTAAAGTTTCAATAGAATTGGTGCAAGAATGGGCAAGTGATATTAAATCAAAAGCATATTCCTCTTTGTAGGATACTCTTATAGTGACTTAATGGGATCAGTTAAGTGCTTTAGTTTCATTGCCGAGATGCTTTGGGATAATTCACATTTTTTGCATTTGTCATTTAAGATTCTGTTTTCTTTTGTTATGCGATTTTGAACCTGTTATAAATTTGTAAAGAGAGGAAGACCCTATAATATTGACACTTCAAAACCTGTTTCTTCTCAAGATAACAGTTTTTATTTAAAGTATGTTATGTTACTTGGCTTTAAAACTAAAAAGCATTAAAAAAACTAGAAAGCATTAAATGCTTTCTGGATTCCTCTATAATCCATAAGTTCAACTGTTGAAGACCATTTATTGAAATTTTTCTGCTTAATCAAAGAAATAATATTATCAAATTACAGTTTTTTCTACTTTCTAAATTCACATTAGAATACTATATAAGTTTATTAGTTTGCAATGACAGTGTAAATCCTTCTTTTTTTTTTTTGAATAAACTAAAAGTTTTTATATTTCCTGCCCAATTTAGGTGTTTCCTTGAAAGGAGGTGTATGTTTTCAAAATTTGAATTGATTATCGAATGCCTTAATAATTTAAACCAGTTATTCTAAATGATGTTAAAACCCTGAAAATACTGTATTTTTTTATTTTACTGTACAATAAAGGAAAGTGTAACTTAACCATAAAAAACCGAAATGCTGATCCAAAATTTAAAATTAAATTTTTAATATTACCAGAAAAATGATGGCAATTTATTCTCTTTTATATGCTTATGAATGTAAAACTGAATCTGCAGTATCATCATTTCTATGTTACTACTTATTAATATCACAAATTTATTATCAGATAGCTAAATCTGATTTTTTATTTTTGGCTTAAATCAGTTTTCCCTTGAGCCCTTTAATTGCTAATCAGAATTTGTTCGGTAATGTATACATAATACAATAAATTTAATATTAAGAAAAGATACTGTTATGCCTATTACAAAACTATTTGTTATAATTTATTGCATTTTTAAGATTAATATAATAATTTAAGATTATATACTATAAATTATAAAAAAAATATTCTTTTCCTTGCATTATTACTTGATCAGCCCATTTTTTTTATTTTCAATACCTTTTTGCATTCGAGAATACAAGAAGCTAGAACAAAGGGATGGAACCCCGTAATCAAAAGTCCCTGGGTCCCTCACAAAAATCAAAGGGGAATAGAAATGAAAAAAGGAGAAGACAAAGATGAAAGATGAATAGAATAAGCCAATGTGTAAGACTCTGAAGAAGTGCCACTGCTTAAAACTACTTTGCTGTCTCACATTCTTCATCTTCTCTCCGTCATACCCTGCCAGCGGCTAAAGTTAGTTGAAGATCCTTGAAGTTCTCTTGTCATTACTCTAGAGAGTTTGTTTGGTTGGTCTGGCACTTGATACTATTTGAACATTTATGACTGCTGCCGATCTATCTTTAAATGAGATAATATCAGGCTCCTTAACACCCTAGTCGGTGTTGAAGTGGTGCTTTTGAGAAACTTCATATCTCAGCTTTTGTAGAGCCCCTGATAAGGTTTTTGCGACAGCATGATGCTGAAGTATCCATCTGTCTTGAGCTGTGTAGCAGCCCTGGATGATGTGGGTTGTGGTCTCATCCACATTACAGCTTGCTCCGCATCTGATGTAACATTGATGTTTACAGCCTCTTGATGTTCTTACCACAGATGGAAGGCATTAATACCGGTGTGCATGAACTGCACATTGTCCCTTCCTAAATTCGCTAAAGACATTGAGGTGATCCAGGAGGCCGAGGAAGAAAATTTTCTTGCCTCGTGCAGCTCATACCCATCCGTTGTTTTATCCAACAACCCTCACCATTACACTACTCACCTATCTGCGGAAAGAAGAAAGGCATTCCCCTCAATTAAGGGAATGGTAGGCAAAGGAGAGTCCCGTGTGACATTTACTTTCTTCAACCATCGTCGAGATGGCCACTACACCTCACAGCTGCATGGTAACCCATGCCCTCAACAGTGCTGTCACCGTTCCACTGATTGCTAACATTCAAATAATCACCACAATTTCTATCTAACCGTGACTCAACACCAATATGCCTACCTCCGGCCAATCAACTGCCCAGGCAGTCCATAGCCACCCGAGGTACTACTCTACTATACCCTTTCAGCCGTCCTGCTCAGGGCAAGAAATCGAAGGAAGCCAGCCACAATAGTCTATTCTCTGCCAGTCTTCCAGTTGATACACAGATCAAAGAAGGAGTCCACTTTCTTGAGTTCCCTAACAACTCGTACGTTCAGCCTCGTACCAGGGACAAACATAAAGGACATGATCTACAGTGTCATCGACCCTACAGTCCGGACACAAGCCAGAGTCAACCAAACCAAACCTAACCAAACTATTCCTAAAGGCACCTTGTCCTGAAAGGAATTGTATACCAATTGGGCGAAACCCAACTAATTGCTTGCAGCTCCATAACATTTGGAAACATACCATGCATGTATCGACCAGTGGAAGAATCGTTCCACCTAGCTTGCCAAGAGTAAAAACCTTGGTCTTCAATTTCTCGCATACATCCAGAAGTAAGAAGGCCTTCCTTCTTAGAAATATACTGCTTGCTACGTTCCATAGCCAGAATTTCAATGGGTTTAATGCCAGCAATCACAGAGCCTGCCTCTCTCAAGACAGTTCTGTATCCACTTATAATAGCTAACAATAGAAGATGCTGGGCTTGCAAAAGAATGTACCTATAACATTGGAATTGCAAACAATGAGCCCATTTAGGCGCAGCATACAACATTATGGCCTCACAGACACCTTTGTAAAGAATACGCATGGTATGATAATTCAACCTTCAATTGGGATGGATGTCTCTACGGATATCAAAGAAGACATTGATGAACTTGTTTGAACAAACTGGAGGTGCTCCTTTAATTGAGGCCTCTCATCAAGGATAACACCGAGATACTTCTGAACAATAACTTACCTAATCGGAAGGCCGTCCATCACAACCTGCGGGTGACGGGTTGCAGCTAGATGACCTTAAAGAAGCATCATAGTGGTTTTCTCTGCATTGAAAATCATTTTTTGCTGAAGACTCTACAACCTGAGAGCCTTACTTGCATGTGTCACTCTGAGCTCTAACTCGGCACACGAGTTGCCAAGATAGAGCTGCCTGCTGCATCTGAACAGAATCCCAAGCTCACCATCCCAGATACTTGCATGAAAGAAAATTACAAGGACATCATGTGGCAGCCTCAGACACTTCCATACTAAAGACCTGACCATTTTATCGAGCTCATTAACAACAGGCTGTCATAATAGCGGCGTGCATGCTAATTCCCAATACACGAGAATGATACATGCATGGAAGTAAAAACAACTACACTGCCATCACCCTCTGCTGCGGTTTCAGTGGAGTACATGTGAGACAGTGGAGGGACTCATCAAGATGCTTTTGGAAACTGATTGGCCCAATCAAGTCAAACTCCACACTAAGATACCTCCATTGCTGGATAGCATCAAGCTGCAGTATGGTGTTTGAGGATATATGAATTTGCCTCTCAACCAGAACTTTGAAGGTCTTGCACTTACCGTGAGGAACGATGGAAATCGCAAGCACTTCCCAACATTCAACATAAGACCAAACTGCGCAACAGCATGCTCAAAAACATCAAGCGAGGACTGCAAGCCCCAGATAGTAGAGCCAAACAGCAGCACATCATCAGCTTATGCCACCTCTAACAACTGACTGTCCAGAACCTCAACAATCAGGAGCTCTCTAAGGATCAAATCAATAACATAAGAAAATAGAATTTCTGACAAAGGATCAGCCTGCCGAACACCCCATGAAACGTAGACAAGAGGGAAAAATTACCATGAAGTGAAAAGGTAGTGGAAGATGAGGCACATAAACGGTTGATATAATCAACCGTAGGGGAAGGAAGGCCCAAAAACCTCAAGGCGAAATCGATAGCTGCTTGTGAGATCGAATCAAAAGCATTTGCAACTTCGAGAGAAGCAATGTGCAAAGGCAAAAGGATGAGTGAGCCTAATGGATTGCAGTGCAAGAATTGAAGTGTTCTCTGCACAACGATCGTTGAAACAATGCTGCCGCGGATTTTCCAAACAGGAAATATTGAGGCGACTGGCAAGAATCTTATGAAGGTGATGAACCACCATAGAAGTGATGGAGATCAAACGAAAGTCTGATGGTCAACCAACAACCCCTTTCTTGGAGACAAAAATAATGAGAATAGCTAGCCTAGACAGTGGAAAGCCACCAAAAAAAGGACAGTATTAAAGAAAAGGGCCAAAGTGAAACAAGAACAGCTCACCAAAGGCATAGTGTCACACTGTCAGGGCCAAACGTCAAGCTAAGCGGTTCACACTCAGCCACAACTTTCTTGCACATGATAAGGCCCCACTCATACTTCAAAGATGAATGCATTGGAAAATGGCGCTTCATCTGAATGGGTTTAGAAGTAGTGACCACATCAGTCCAGTACCCAAACATGTCATCGATGGGAGGTACTGGAACTTTGATTGAAAGGGAACATTAGAACAGAACTATTAATGTGTGTCAGTGTACTCCCAATGCCTAAGCTGCAGTCGAGTCGGGTTAGGTGAAGGCTTTTGCCTGGCGGGACAAATAGAAGACAAAGGAGTAGGAGAAACCAAAGAGAAACAGTCTGCAACTGATGCAGAACCTGGGAAGCCGGATTTCCACTCAAAACAGAGCAAGCTGTGGCCACCAATTCGTGAGACTGCCACCCATGAATATTAGAAACAACAGAAGAAAGAGAATGACTGGCTGCAGGAATAAAATCATGAAGTGAGTGCAACTCAATAGGAGAGGGAGAAGGCCCAACCTCAAAAACAGGCGCAGAATGTAGTGGAGTAGGTGTCAGGACTTCATGCATAGAAACAGGAGCCATCAATGTTGTCGGTCTAGCAGTCAAGGAGCAAGATTGATCAGTCATAGAAGTTGATGGGCTTGGGGATGAAGAGAAGTGCCAGGACTCATGTAACAGAACAGGTCAACTCACAGACACTACTAGGCAGAAGCATCAAGATCTGCAGTAGCAGCTTGCACAAAAAGACAGTAATCAGCCCCCTTGGAGGATTCAGGGGTATGCTCAGGCATAAGCTCTGGTAGATGCTGATTAATAAACTTATCTCCACCTCTTTTAGCCAAAGTCTTCTGTCTGGCCATGAGCCATAATTCTTCAGACGTTCACTGTACTGTAGTAGCTTCACGCTCCACAGTTATACCGTTATACAGTTATATATGCATATGCCGTTTATGCACCTCCAAGCCAGACACTGATTTGAAAGACTGCTGGCAGAATTGACAGATAAAGAGTACTTCTTGTACAGCAGATTGGATAGTGGCAGGATTTGGATTGCAACTCGGAGAAGTTGGTTGATCAGTCTGCCCTGACAGCATCCAAGGCAATGCTTTGACTATCAAAACCATCTCAAAATACAGCCCACTGGGGCTGGCAACCCCAGTTACGGGCTGAGGACCTGAAGGCCCTTGAGAAAGCATTCAGGTTTGGTTCCCCAGACCTGTAAGCATAACCCATCAGTTTGGTCTAATGGTGAATTCATCATTGCAAATCAGCTAATTTTAAAGTCAAGAGTTCTAAGGTTCAAATCCTAGTAAAGGGAGTTATTTTTATACGAATTTGAATGCTAGATGGTGGACCAATGTTCTATAGTGGTTGGGTTTCAATTAACCACACATCTCAGGAATGGTTGACCTGAGATTGTATAAGACAACGCTTCATTTACATTCATACATATCATCCTCTGAAATAATACCTTACAGTGGTTCCAGAGACTAAACAGAAAAAGAAAGACCCACAAGCATCCCATAAAGAACACCTGATAGACTGCAACAGTGTCGACATGGGAAGGCGCCTGATCCGTACATGTGATGGACCAGAGCAAGCATATATTTAAACCTCTTAAAAATTGCATCATTCACAAAAGCAAGCACACAACTATTTTGTAACCGATTTTTATTCCAAGATTAGTCTTTTGAATTCCTTTAAGAGCTCCCTCCAGCGCATTTGAAGGAACAGCTAAACCAACTAAAATTGAGGGAGCAAAACCATCTAAAAATTAGATGGTTTCATGGTATATGTAATTAGTAATATATATAATTAATTCATTTATGATATTTTGATAATTGTATCAAATTGCCATATTATAAAAAAAGGCAAAACAAGAAGTTTTTTGTTTACTTCTAAGTTTATCCAACCACAAAGTCCTCGTGTAATAGCATTTCTAACTTAATCAATAGCTTTTTCCATTGATTTTCCCTTTTCCAAAATTTGTACTATTATAGCCAATACAATTTTTTTTTTTTTTTACTGAAAAGAGCAAAAAATATTATGCCCCCAATTATTTAGACCATGCAAAAAAATAACAATCAATGAAAGCTGTAGGAAGAGGCCATCTCCTTATCTTCCTCCTGTTTTTCATGTTTACTACTTCAAGGTCAGTGAATATTCATTTTTCACTTTTTATTTTACACTTTGCACCACTCACACTTATAGCTGCTAATCTGATTAGCTTTTTTGATATTCCACAACATTCATTTTTTCCCGTATTCTGTCTCGCTGGAGGCTGCCATATGCTTTATGAAAATCGACAAAACAAGCCATAGAATCCTTTGCTTAAATTCCCAATACTTGGCTATGGTTTCTTCAGAATGAATATTTGGTCCATTGTAGATCTGCCTTTCTGAAATCCATCCTGATGATCTTCTATGGTGTTTCGTGTCTTTTTTTTGTGCGTATAAGTCTTCTTTGAATTTTTCCTGATAAAATTTTATATGTGTTGTGTTCAGAAGTGATATGCCCGATAACAGAATAGAGTCCTGTTTATCCCCTATTTTCAGCAGAGATACAATGGCCTCTTTCCATTCATTTGGTGTCTCCTCCTTTTCTAAATCTGTAATATCAGCATATGTATTCGTGTTGATAAATCTTTCCCTCTGACCTTTAAAATATCTACATTGATGTCATATTTTCCTGGTGCCTTGTTATTTTTCATGGCTGATTGCTTCTTCTACTTTTTCCTGATGGGTTCTTTTACTTTTTAGTTGGAAATTCTGATACATCTGAGTATCTTGCCTTGCTGTGGCATCAGATTCTCCATTCAACAGCCTCTGAAAGTAATTTTTTCACACTTCTAGAATGTGAGAGTTGTGTGACATCTGGCCATTTTCTTTAACACCAAACGCGCTAGGTGTGAATCCATTTCTAAAAACTTATACTTCTCCAGAACTCTCGTGGGTTTTCTGTAGGTTCTGCTTTTGCTCTTTCTAGCAGACTATCTATATACTAACCCACCAGATTGATCTAGTGGTGAATATGTCTTCCCAAATCAGCTGATTTGGAAGTCGAGAGTTCCAGCGTTCAAGTCCTAGTAAAGTCAGTTATTTTTACACGGATTTGAATACTAGATCATGGATATCGGTATTCTTTGGTGGTTGGGTTTCAATTAACCAGACATCTCAGGAATGGTCGAACTGAAACTGTACAAGACTACACTTCATTTACACTAATACACATATCATCCTCTGAAAGTATTATCTGAACTGTAATTACCAGAGGCTAAACAGGAAAAAAAATATCTATATACTGCCTTTTTTATCCCTGAAAATTTGGTTACCTCTCCTCAGCCTGTTTTATTGTTCTTTCTTCGGAATTTTCCTTTAACTAGTTTTCTTCTCACAGTATTCTTTCTTTTACCTTTTCTTCACAGTTTTCATCAAACTATGGTTTCCCCCCGCATCTTACTTTTACTAAAAGCTTCTGTGTTAATTCCAGTACTTTTCTTTAATGAGTTCCATCTCATTTATGGTAAGTTTTGCTTGTTTTATCTCGCTAAAATTTAATATCTAAAAATGGTCTTTCAGTTTCAGCCTAAATTGGTCTGCAACTGCTACAGTTTTCAACTTTACTGCACATCTTTCCTGAGGATTCATATCTTTTCTCTTCACTATAGCTATCCTCTTCCTGAATTTCACTAGCACCAAGTAAGCCTGTTCCACATTCTGTTCCTCATAAACTGTATACATCCAAGCTTGTTTTGTGTCTGTGGTCTACCAAACCTGGTTCTTTACTGCACCACTTGGTGCTACCCATGTTTCTTCTTATGGAGAAACATTGTATTTAATACTTTCAATCTTTTAGATTGACAAAAACTAAGCAGTCTTGTTCTATTATTAGTAATGTTAAGCAAATATAAAGCATTTGATAGGTAATAGTCAAGTTGCTTTCTCTGAGAGTAATTATCTTCATTATAGTAATTCTTTATTGTGAACAAAATGAAGGTACAACTTAAATGATACTGAATACCACTTTCTCTTTGGTAGGCTTAGCTTGATGATGTATAAATTATATTTGCTCTGTAAAGAAGGGAACTGCTTCTTTTTTCCAAAAAGCCATTTCTGAGAATGAAGCTATTTTTAAGAGTGGGTTTGTCTTAATAGAATACGTGATAACAAAATTCAGTAATTAGTAACATATGTTGTGTTAAATATGGGAATAACATATGAACAATTTATGTCTTTGATTTAATTTTGTTGGTCTTATGGTTAATTTATCTTTATAAAGTATGTTACTTTATTTTCTACAAAAGTATAAACTATTTTATTATTTTCAACAAACTGTTCTAATTAATTGATATGGGCGATATTTCATTTTCTAAGTCAGTGTCCAATTTTATAAACAATATGAGTCAGAAATAAAAAACAAATTGCAACAATAATAATCTGTAGGTTTTCATACTTAATTCATCAGTCAACAGCACCTTCACATTTGTTAACTTCCACTCTTTCCATGATGTTGCCATTTGTAATATCAGTGTCATAGTTATGTAACTTTGAATACCATTAACATGTGATGAAACATTTTAGAAAATGTAGGTTCAATTTCATTTTCTTTGTTTGTGTAGTTTGTAAATGAACAATACAGTGCAAATGAGTGACTTTATTTGGAGGCGAATGAACCGGAAAACTGGTAAAGAAGAAAATTCAATAGTTACTCATTATAGTTTTACGTATTATATTTTTATATTTTTTCTTAAGACTTCTGGATACAACAGCCAGTATAGAATATAACATATCATATTCTACTCTCTTGAAGGAAGAATGGATTATTAAAACTGCTTATGGGCACTTAAGTATACGGATTTATTTCAGTAGAGCATTGGATACTTTTATCCAAACCTCTTGGTATCCAGGGCCTTTCAGATAATAGATCATTAAATTAAAAACATTTCATTATTCAAAACTAGAAGTTTTTATTTCAAAATCATTTACAGTACACTCTGTTACAAATACAGCAATATTAAAATGTTAAAATAAAAATACAGTACATACTACAATACAGCATTACATACAATATGTTACTTTATACTGTAAAGTTAATTTTAAAAAATTGAATAAAATTTTATATATATAGTAGGCCTATGTACCATGAATTCACACCTTTTTTTGGAATAATTTATCACTAATTGCTTCAAATCGATACCCTGCTTTGTTGCTGCTAGAGACTGAAGCCTTTTAAGATTCATATGCTGAATACAATCTACCTCGTCTTCTTTAATAGCCCACTTTTAACTGTCTCTAGTGTCAAAAGCCTTTTCTGCCATTGGTGATTTTTAATTTATAACATTCATTTAACGACACAATTATCTTGTCATTGGTTAGTAACTGAAAATCAGGATCAGCTTCGTTCACCTTTAACCATTCATTAACTTCTTTGTTACAATTCTGAAACTGAGGAATCTCCTGTATCAACTGATGAACAATTTCAGTATTTTGATGTTCAACATCAGATTTATTTTACTCGTTTAATGTTTGATTTAAAACTTTTCCCCATTCTCATTTTAGAGTTTCAGTTTTTACACTGTCTCAGGCATCTGCGATCATATCCACACTTTTCCTTCTAAGTTTAATTTTTTTATTATTAACTGTTTGGATTCTTCCTCGTTTTCACTAAAAAAAGATTTTTGATATAGCTATTTGAATATTTCTATAACACTTAATTCATCGGTTTTAGTATACTGGTCATGTTCGGAGGGATGAACATAACATCAATATCCTCATGCTGAGGTAATGACTTAGCTGATAGATGTGCAAGAGCGTTGTCTAATAGCAACAATGCAGGACCATTCATTTTATTTTCGGATTTATTTTCTTCACTGAACAGACCATTAAACGTTATCATTAAACCATTTAGTAAAATATTTAAATAATCATAGTTATCAGAAATATTGCTTTTATAATAATATTCTATTGTAATATTACATGATTTATTTGTATCTTTTGTATGTAATTATTTGGTGATTTTGTGTTTAGCTAGTTCAAAGCATCAAAAGAAAATAGGTTTGATCATTAGTTAGTAGAAACAATTTACATACATCCTAAATTTTGGGTGTAAATACCGACTCATTTTCTTAGTAAACATTATATATATATTCCCTCCCACCACTGAATCATTAATATTTTTAACTTAATAGGTAAAAATAAAATTATTCATTTCTTCTCTTTTCATTAACTTTCAGTTCTCTTGTTAGAATCTTTATTATGTATTCGAGAGATATTTTATTTTTTTATACTTATCCACCCTTTTATTATTTTTTATGAATATCTTGCTGCCATTCTCATTGAAATATTTTTTGCATTTTAGGAGATTGTAGATAACCCTAATTGTATTATGTTAGCAGTATTAAAAAGAAAATAAAATCATCAAAGCAGCCTCCATTTTTAATGTTTTTTACATTGTTTACTTTATGGTCTGTGGAATTATGAGATCTGTTCAGAAAATAACAGAACCTTATTTTTTTTAATCTTTATTAATTTTACAGATTATTGATTTTTGTCCCCGTACTTATTCACACACTTTTCCCAGCAGCGTTTCCACTTTGTGTAGCGGTCCTGAATAGCTTTATTTGAAATGACCTTTAAGGTGTGATGAATTTGCTTTAATGTCATAAATAATCGTAAAGTGGCGTCATTTTATCACCAATTTTAATTTTGGAAATAAGAAAACATCGCAAGGAGCCAGGTCTGACAAGTAGAGAGGCTGAGAGAGGACAGTCATCTGATTTTTGGCACAAAATTGAGTAACTGACAAAGCTGAGTGTGCGGTTTCATACTTAGCATCTGGCGGTGAAGGAACCATGAATTGTCTTGCCATAACTCTGGTCTCTTTTTGTAGATTTTTTCACATTACCGTGTAAAACGCCTTGATAGTACGCACGGTTCACTGCTTTGCCTCGAGGCAAGAATTCAAAATGCTTAATTCCATTAAAATTGAAAAAAATAGAGTATCACTTTGACACTGGATCGAGACTGATGTGATTTCTTGGGGCGTGGAGATGCTTTGACAATCCATTGTGATGATAGAACTTTTGTCTCAATGTCGTAGCCGTAAACCCAGTTTTTGTCTCCCTTTATGGTCCTTTGCATGAATGTTTCATAGTTAGTAGCTTATTCAAGAATCTGCCAACAAACATTCACTCTATGTTCTTTCTGGTGATCAGTCATCAAACGAGGAACAAAGTTTGCTGCAACTCAGTGCATGTTAAATTTTTCAGTCAAAATATCATGGCATTATCCAATTGAGGTGCTAACCTCTTCTGCAAGTTTTCTTACAGTCAATCAGTGATTTTCTCGCACCAGATCGTTGATTTTCTGAATGTGGGTCTCATCAGTTGATGTCAAAGGTGTTCCTGGTTGAGGGTCATTTTCAATTGACTGATATGACCGCTTTTAAATCATGAAAACAATTCATAACATTGCATATGACATAGAGTATCATCTCTATAATCTTGTTTCAAAAGTTGAGACATTTCTGTAAAAGTTTTTCCCAGTTTCACACAAAATTTGACATTGTATCATTACTCCTGAAAATTACACTTTATGAAAATCGTTACTAACACTTAAAACATGTTGCACTCAAATAACAATAGCACAAAAACTAAATGAAATATCAACAATCCAAGAAATGTGGTTACAAAGAAGGTTATGTGGAACACAATGCTACCAACTGCACATCACTAAATATCTCTGTTGGCGTGTAATTAAAAAGGTTTGGTTATTTTCTGAACAGATCTCGTATTATAATTTGCATCAGCTTATAAACATGTCCTAAGTACATTTTGTTTTTTATCCGTTACATTATAGGTGAAGTACACAATTCCTCATAATGACTAGATACACTGGTAAAATATTAGTACCAATATTATATGGTAAAAATATTTTTCTTTACCTTTCTAGTCTGTACTAGTATTCCGTGCCATCCATTTTTTTTATGAATGATTTTACTCTATGTATAACAATACTTGTGTATTCTTTTTTAATTATTTCAGTATTTGTGGGTATATTTAGGTTTTGTGATTGTAATTAATTATGCATTCTGAAAAATGTGACCATAATTTAACATTTGAGACTTTAACAAACTATGCCATTGTACAAGAAATCTTTTACTTTCTTTTTGTTTAATTCTCTTAAACGTTAAAATGTTTTGTGATTTATATTCTGTATTAAAAAAAACTTATGTTTTTTAGTTGTCTGTTTTTAGATATTGACATTGTGTGAGAAATCAACTTATGCTCAGAAATAATCTTTTTCTGTATCCTCAGGTATTTTTAATTTATATCTGAAATCAGATAAAGGTTCTATTAGAGAAGTATTACTTACAGACATGTTCATTATAGGACCACCTAACTAGACATGTTCATTATAGGCCTTGTTCCAAGTTCAACACTTGCTATATGAGCTGTTCATTATGTTGATTGGAAATTTTTGTATGTTACTTTGAGAAGTTTTTTGAACTGGATTTATTTAATTTTTTTTTTTTAATCTGATTTTACAGTAACTATAAACTGGTGTATCAACCTGACTGATCCTACGACAGTTATAAAAAAAATAAAGAATATTTCCAGAACTAAATCTATTAATTCTGCATTGAATGCATTTTCTTTAACATTTGTTGTAGATCACAAAAATGGTTTTATTTGATTCTTTCAAAGTAACAAAGAGAAATTAATGAAGAAACATTATACTTTGTTTGAAACATTCCTGAATTCAAAATCACTTGTTGACTTCATTATTATTGAAGTCATAAAAAGGGTATTTATAACACTATTTTACTTAAACCATAATAAAAACTAAATTGAACTGTTAGACAAGTTTTTACTTTTGTCACACTTGAAAATGATTATTAGAAAATTGGATGCTCTAATTTTATACTAAATTCTTCTGTGCAATCTGATTATATCACCACTAAAAATGTTTTTTCACTAACTTCAACATATTTGTAGTCAGAAGTTTACATTTTTTAAGTAATAATGTCATTAAGTATAAAGAAACATGTAACTTTGAAATTACCAAGTTCTAGACTTTATTTTGTTATGTAGTTTTGTCTGAACCCACAACCCTTAGTATTGGCTTGCTGTATACTGTGTGGAATAAAATCCATGAGTTAAGAATTTGGCCGTGTTTGATCATAATTTCTGTCACTTATTGTATAGTACTTTTAAAATTAGTTTGTTTCCACATTTCCAAACTTCTATATTTTGCTTCATTCCTCATTTGCATTATTTTTAACATGTTTAATACTATTATTTTTGTGCTTTGATATATCAAGAAGTAATAATGTCATTCTATCAAATAATTAAAATGTAAATTTTTTTTCATACCGGCAAGTTTCATTTAACAAATTTTTAAATATCTGTTAAAATAGTTGATTTGATTGTGCATCAATTTAGTGAATAATAATATGTTCACAGTTAAAAGTGAACATTCTTATCTTATTACTTCTGAGAATTTGGTGTAAGTGATAAAATATTATATTTATTTAAGCTGACTGAATAAGATCTGTTAAAATATTAACTCCCATGCTTTTTTAAGTATCTTCATAATAATATATATACATATGAATATAGATATTTTTTTTTTTTTAAATGTTGTGAAGAAAATGCGAGTTTTAGGTGGAAAACAAGTTAAAAATTATATTTTGCAAAAACAATTTTGAATATGTATGTTGTATTTGTTAAATGTTATATCCTTTTATATATTTTGTTTTTAAGGTATATTATTACTCTTATTTTAGAAATAAATTATGTTATTTTTTAATACTAAAGAATGGTGCATAAGGCTAGATAACAGTTGTGAAATACTACGAGAGGTTATCTCTAAAGTAAAGACCATTTCATTGTAAAAAAGTACTCTGAAAGCCTTATAAATATTTTATATTTCTCTTAAACTACATACCTTACACTGCTTCTTTATATAATCGCCACATGAATTAAGACATTTATCGTACGATACACCAACTTCAATATACCCTCGTCGTATTCTTCTGCTGCCAGTCCATTTAGCCTCTAATTAACAGCATGTTCATCGTAACCCACGAATTGCTTACCACTCAAAAATTCTTTCAATTTTTCAAACAAATGGTAATCAGAAGGTGCTAAGTCCGGACTATATGGTGGGTGATTGTAATTTTCCCATTGGAAATCATTGAGCGACGATCTTTTCTGATTTCATCATCAACATGTTTCAACAAGTATTATCGAGGGTCTCCCTGAACGTTCCTTATCATGCACATTATTTCTAAACCTTTCACATCATTTTCGAGCGTTTCCTACATTAATTACATTATCACCATACACAGCTACCAACCGCCCATAAATTTCAGCTGCCTTAATGTTTTGATGGTTTAAAAAACATATGACTACATATTTCACAGTCAGCAGCAATATCGATTTTCCTATTACACATAATCAAAGATACACCAATACGACACATAACTCACACATAATCAAAGATACACCAATGCGACAACTTACAGACAACAGTGCATTGTGTACATTACTAGTGTGGCTATGAATGATGCATGTTCCCAAACTTAAGGAGAGAAATTTCCCAGTGGTCTTTACTTTAGAGATATCCCTCGTAATAATACCTCGTATTTATATAAAATGTTTTGCTTTACATAATTTTTTTATGTTATTAGTTAATGAATAATGTAAATTGTATTGATTACATCTGTAATTTATCTTTGAGGCCTTCTTATAAGATACACATTGCAATTGAAGTTAAGATTTATATACATATGTAATTCAAGTAATTCATCATGTTATTTGAGGCATATGTAATTATATCAATGCAGTTTAGGTCGCTTCCTTTTGTATGGTAAACCTCAGTATGTGTAATTTGTAGTGATAAGAGAAAATGTTGAAGTATTTATATTTTGAGTAATTAGAAGGATTTAAGTTTTCATTCCTGTGTACTTATTTTAACAACCATATTTATTCATTTGCCCATCCATTGTTTTCCAAGAAATGAGTAAAAAAAAACATTTTCACATATTTACAGCAGCAAAATAAAACAAAATTCTTCACTGACTAAATTCGAAAATTTATTTAGTCAGTGAAGAATTTTGTTTTATTTTGCTGCTGTAATGGTGTGAATAGGTAATCTTTATATCTTGAAATTCCAAGTCACTGACTACAATGTAGCCTCATATTTATGAGTAGTTTAATTTATACAATCATATTTAATTATTTTATTATTTTTTTTTTAATCCATTAAAATTGCTGTGTTCTGATGACAAGGATTTTATTTCAACTATCCTGCCTTACTCTAACCACCCTATGAGTAATATGATGGCAACATATTTTTGAATTTGTTTTGTTTTTAATTATTAATCATTTTGAAATTGTTATGAGCATTAGTACCATGTTATTATTCTTTTTAATATACTTGGTAATTGAATTTGTAGTCTGCACTTTGTGCTAAATTATTCAATCAGTAGAATAATTTTTTGAAACCTTTATTTTACTTTTTATCATTAGTTTTATTCACATTTAAGGTGTTCTATCTGTCAAAAGTCCATCTTTAATAAAAGGTTTTTATATAGGATGTCTTGCCATATGTTGGTCAAAATTAAGGGATTGATTTAAGACATAAAAATAAACAAAAAGGTAAAAAATAAATAGAAAAGGAATTTTTATTTAAAAAATAATTCAGTTAACTTTAAAGAAAAGATTTAATTACAAATCTTCCTGTAATATATATATATACATATATATACATACACACACACACACACACACACACACACACACACACACACACACATATTCGTTGGTGTAGCAGAATGTTTTAAAACATTCTGCGTTTTACATTCTTTACGTTTTGTAAATATTTAATTATTTAAATTATATTATATATCTTTATTATTAGTTGTCTTGTTTAAACAAATAAATGAATGGATTGCAAAAATTTCTAGAATAAGTCATTTCATTTATTTTTTGTTCTGTTTCTTCTTCAGTAAAATTTTATTTTTTAAAACATTTATTTAATTTTCTACAAGTTTTGTTAATAAATTTTACATATTCGTCATTTAAAAAATGTTGCAAACCTAAAAAAACAGTTTTCAAACAACAGATTTTTCAGTTTTACTTCGGATATCATAAAATCTATAGAGATACAGTTCTGAAACAAATTTTATTCAATTTTTCAGGTCAAAAACCACAGGAAATCATTAATTTTCCCCTTAATTAACATCCTAAAAATTTTGCTATTTGTTTGGAGCTGGAATTAATACAAAATGAGTTACGAAGTCAGCGTGAATCATTTTTAAATTCAACCAAACCTATCTTCTTGGTAATCGTGAGAAAAGATGGTAATTTTTCAAAAATGAGTCCTTTTGTAGTTGCTTGTGAGTTCAGTGGTTGTGTTGGAAGTTCCCGTAAAGAAATCTGCTAAACATTGAACAAATTGTATATTGAAATGGTGAATGATGACCAAACTAAGAAGATCCTTTCTCTTAAAAAAATAGGCATTTTTCTGCCCATATGGAGCCCCATAACATTCTTAATTCATCCAGGAGTGTTGTTGGCTGTAGCAATTTGTTGAACTGCACCGAGCAGGACTCATGACAACTGATCATAACTAGATAATTCATCAATCACTGATGAGTTATCTTCACAAGGCATGATTGCCTACCAAAGGATCACCAAATTTTATTTCTGATATGAGATGAAATAACGAAATACTTCCCATCTCCCCCTCATGTACTAAGTTTTACCAGACTTTCGTTGCTTGACAAAGTGTATGCTGATATTCACCAATTAAATGTATCTGCCTTTATTCAAAAACTGATACCTGTTTCAAATAAGAACGATTTGGACACATCCCAGCTAGGTGCAAGAGACCATCAGTATGCATATGTGGTGAAGAAGACCATCAAGGTGAATCATGCAGAGATCCACCAATCTTCATAAACTGTAAGGGACAACACACTAATTGTTCCAGAAATTTATTTGTCTACAAATTGGAATCTGCAATCCAGGAAATCCATTCCAAAAGGTTAGTATTTCAAAAACAAGAAAATAATTTCCATCATACATAAAAATCATAATTCTTCCATATCAATTCCAAAAGGCCTTGTTTAAAATTTGTATTTTTTTATTTGTAGGAAAGTGAAACTCCAACAATTTGGATGAAGTGCAACAGCTCATACTTATCTGTTTTATTTATTATTAGTGTTATTTTATAATTAATTAAACATACAATTTTTTCATGTGCATCTAATATTTTATGTCTCATAAATTGTGTTGTGCATTGTTTTTAAATAATTATTTATCCCATACATATATCTTTGGATTATATTGGCAACCACATTACTAAAAATTGTTAGATAAAAATTATATTTGTCTTCAGATATAAAGAATTCCAAAAAAGAATAGAACAATACTGTAATAAAATGATAATTTTAATGTACTTCTTGTTAATTATTGTGCTAATTTCTAAATTTTAATATTCAATGTTTTGTTCATTAGCTTAAATGATCCACAAAACTAATTTTTTGATTTAATTGAGTTACCAATTTAGAACCGAAATGAATTTATGATTGTCACTGCTCATTAGCCAAAATAAAATTTATACCTTAATAAATTTATTTTACAAACAAGATTGCATAGCCTCTTACATCATTGCCAAGGGTTGTTTAATTAAAAAAAAGATTTTTGTAAGATTATTAGAATCGAAAAAGCAGTTGAAACAAATGGTAGAAAAATTCTCTGAATATACAAACTTGATTTCTCATTCTTTCAGGAGTTCATTTGCTCTCTACTGACTGGAAAATGAATGTGATTATCTAGCACTACTCAAAATTAGCACCATTGATTTTCCCGCATCACTTGGCATCTTGTCAAGCTTTCAATATAAATTTATTATCAAGAGTAGTTAGACAGGCTTTATGACTTCATTGTCAAACGTACATAATAAAAATCTTAATTAAATGGAAAATTGTAACAGGTAGAAATTTTTTTCTTAAAGATGGTGTTAATTAACTGGAAAACCCCAGTTCCAAACAATAGACCAATTTCTTTCATAAAAAAAAAAAACACCACAGGTTATTTTAGAATTATACAGAAGTTCACTGAAAGATTAACAGGTTAAAATTTAAAAAGGAAATTCTAAAAACAAAGTTATATGGAAGTGAAACTTCCATATAACTTTGTATCTGAGAAGAAAAGATTAGAAGCTTTTGAAATGTGGTGCTATAGGAGAATGTTAAAAATCAGATGGATGGATAAAGTGACAAATGAAGAGGTATTGCGGCAAATAGATGAAGAAAGAAGCATTTGGAAAAATATAGTTAAAAGAAGAGACAGATTTATAGGCCACATACTAAGGCATCCTGGAATAGTCGCTTTAATATTGGAAGGACAGGTAGAAGGGAAAAATTGTGTAGGCAGGCCACGTTTGGAGTATGTAAAACAAATTGTTGGGGATGTAGGATGTAGAGGGTATACTGAAATGAAACGACTAGCACTAGATAGGGAATCTTGGAGAGCTGCATCAAACCAGTCAAATGACTGAAGACAAAAAAAAACAAAAAAAAAACAAAGTTTTCAAAAAAAATCAAAAAGAAAATAGATGATTTATAAAATTTGTACCTTTGAACCTTTTTGAAGATCATCACTTTCAGAAATAATATTGAATTTTAACCGAGAACCAGTAAATATTATTCAAGTATTATAAATATTACACAAGTTGCAATGATCACACTATTCAAAAACGTTTTTGAATGTTTTAAAGTGAACTGTCCCCATTTTGGAAACTATCAAAAAAGTATAAAGGTAAAGATGTGAAAATTGAATATAATGTCACATAAACCAATAAAATGATGTATTCACATTGCATAATATATGTGTGTGTATATATATAATATATATATAAAATATGTTGAATTTTTCTTAAGAATTATAAAAAATTAACTTTGTAATAATAACTGGGTCCTTCATTTAGAGAACTTCATAGAATTACGATGAAAACAATGTGCTTCAGAAGGTGATAATATTAAAAATCTACTTATAAAATCAAAATTAAATTATTACTTTGGCTCAGAAGTATAGAGAGAAATAGTCAATTTCTTGAAGCATTTAAAATTAAATGTGTTTGTAAAAGTCTGACTATATTTTCATTTATAAAAAAATGTCTTGCTTTTAAGGAAAAGAAGAAAAAATAATGTACGGGTACATTATATCAGTTAAATTTTTGTTTATAATTTCATTCTTTTAATTTTTCTTAAAATTTCTAAGTAAATATTTTTTTTTTGAGTGTTACATTTTTTTTTAATGTTTGAAAATGCTTATTTTTTATTTTGGCTTTTGTATTACATTAATCCTTTAATTTTTTTATGCCTTTTTTCTGTTTTGAAGGATCTAATTTTTTAATATGTTCTATCATTTTATTTTTTGGTTCAATATAAATTTTAAAATATTTTTCTTCCGGTTTTTTTTGTCGATTGTGTTTTAAGTTTAGTAATTAATTGGACATGTAGTTTAATTTGTTCCAGTTGATCTAAGTATTTTATTTTCATGGTTTGTTACTGTTTTAAAATGATAGGTTTTATATTTTATAGTTTATTTTAAACATTTCCAATACGTATCTCATTGAAGAATTTTGTTTAATGTTGGTTGAGCAATGGTAATTAAGCTGAAATTCCTGCTCATATCAATGATTTTAGTAAAAAATTTAATCAATGGTTATTTAAAATTGAATTTGTTTTCAAACTATAGAAAAATAGTGATGTATAAAAATAACCTTAAACTTATAGGTTTACCTGAATTTCATGAAAAAGATATCGAACAAATTTCTTTAAATCTATAAATATCTGAACAGTGGAACATATAAAAGCCTAAAGGTCAGACAAGTTGAGAAAAGGAAGTTAAAACTGCACCTTGCTTAACTTAATGGAAATAACTGGAGTAATACAAACACTGTAAATATGATCCAGTTTTTTCAGTATTAAATTCCAGAGAGGATTATTAGATGAGGATGATTTTTTAAACACAAATAAAAAAATATTGAAAAATGTAATATTAATTAATTAATATTCCATCATGTCATTTTGTGATTGATGATTTTTATATCATCCTAATGTGATGAAACGTAATCGATAAAAAATCGTGACCGTTATTAAATATGGAACATTTTTGAGCAGTTAACTATAGCTATAACATAAGATAATGTACTACATTTGATTTGAAATGTACTACATACTTCAGAAAACATAATTTTTCAGGTTATTACCAGAAGTTGGTTTAGTTTCCTACTGTGGAGTCATCCTGGTTTATGCATGTATTCACCTAAAGCTGATTCTTAATGAATCCCTGATGTAATATTATAATTATCTGGTGTATTCAATGAAGCAAAATTACTTACCTAACTCTGATGAAAATTTATTTCATCTTCCAAATACTCAAATACATTTTTCTGTCATCATACATTTTAGTAAGTTTGTGTAATAAAGTTCAAGAAGCAGTTAATCATAAATAATTTTTTTTTTATTTCAAATATCATATTTATGTTAATATTAAACATACATGAAAAATGCATACAGAACAAGTAAACATAATTTATTGATATATGACAATTTACAATATACTAATTCTATGAAAAGTGTGTTGTACTCCAATAAAATACTTAAGAAAAACACATGATTACTTGAATTTAATAGTAATTTTTACACATGAGTAAACCAAAAATATAATTTTTATAGGATGTATTGCGTTATATGGATTATCATCATCATAAAAAAATCACTGTGTAGATATTTTTATCTTTATTTTGTATAAAAAAGTGATTTAAAGTTAGCATTGGGATTTAAAATTTCTGTTAAGATTATGTTTTTTTTTTAAGTTCTATTGTTTTTCAAGTAAAAAAATTTTTTTTCTCAACTGAGAAGCATTTGCATTTAAATTAGCAGACTTCGTATTAATTCTTCACCAAATAATTCAGCAAAAAGTAGTGTAAAATTACAATAATTATTTCATCCATAGTGAAATTGGATTTTAAATTTAAGGGTAATAATTAAGTGGCTTTAAAATATTAAATTTTTTTAAGCAAATATTAAATATTTTATTTTACATTATTCAGTTGATTCAAAATTGAGAAGCTTAATTTATTTAATATGTATTACTGATAAACTAAATAACTGCTTACAAGTTTATGCTTTCATTAGTAGTACTGAATTTATAGAAAAACAACTAGTTTGTAATTTATCATTATGGATTGCAGAAATATGTTAGAAAAGTCTTTGAAAAGTTATCTTAAAAATATTTATATTTTTAGAAACTTTTTAACATAAGAAACTAAATTTTTCCAGGTATTAAAACATTTGGCAGTGGAAATATAATTTTCTAATTTGTTGATTTAGAGCTCAGTTTTTCATAAATAGTGTACCATATTGTCACAATTTAATATGTTGATAAAATTTATTGAAATTTTTTAAAGTTGATAATTTTTCTTCATTTCTTTTTTTATAAAAAAGCACATTTTTAATGTTTACAGTGAGTATTTACTTACTGTTTTGCAGAATGAATATGTACTAAAAAATATTGATAGTGTATTTCATTGCTTACTAAAAGTAAGCAAAACAATCAGATCTCTTTCCACCAAATAGTAATGGGTATTTATGTAACAGCCAGTTACATAAGTAAATAAATTAACATAAATACATGGATATATGGAAATACAACATGATATGGTAAATATTACAATATTGCAATATTCATATCATCTATAAAGGATGATATGAATAGGTTAGGTTGATTTTTTTTTCTTAACAGATTAATATATTGAATGGGTAATGATTCTAACTGTTTTGAAATTAATAACTTACTAGCTTATTTGCTTACTGAAAATGTAAATAAGGTAGCAAATTTTCCTGCTATAAATCTCTTTTGTGTTTGGTATACTCATGTGTGCATAAATAAAAAAATTGAGCAAATGTATTAAGTATTTATTTAATTGCACATTCATATAGAAAAAAATATATTTATTTATATATAAATAGGTTATGTATTAATTTTAAAAATATGGTTTACCATACACAAAGTACAAAAGATAATGTATGTAATTTTACAATTTCTAATACAATTTAAAAAAAGAAGTATTTCTAAATATATATTATTAAATACTGATGAATATTAACAAATTATTAAAATTATAAATATATACAAATTAAAATTACTGATGGATATAAAGTAAAATATTTTTAAATACATTGCATTAAAACATTTATATTTATAAATAATTATAACAATATTTTATGAAGCTATTCTACATCGCAATGTCAGTAACTTAACTATCGTTATATAAAAATATTTCATAAAAACAAAAAAATCATTAAGATATGACAAGTTATTTACACTTTCCTAAAATAAATTTCTAATACACTTATCAGCATATTTTTTCTGACATTTTATTGTATTTTCACCGGTTGTTTAAATATTCCTATTTCAGAGTTTCTAAAAATGATGCTAAGATCTACTTTCTGATCTTAAATTCTTTGTTGTTTGTTAAATAGTATTCAACTATACTTTCATATTATACTATAAAGAGGTGAAAGCTCAGCATTTTCTGTTTAATTAGTGCAAGGAAAGTGTAATGAAAATTGTAATAATTACAAAGAGAATTATTAAAATTTTACAGTTAACATTATAATAAAATTGATAACTAAAATTAAAATTAATTCGTATTTTACAAATTTATTAAAAACCTTAATTCTACATAAATTTTATAATGCCTCATACCTTCACCTTAATCCCTGGAGACCAATTTAAGAATTATTAACATCTGTAATATGATGAGAATGATGAAGTCTTAATTAACCCCGTAGTTTGAAGATTGATACTTCACCTAAAATTTCTACAATGTGTATATGAATTAAATTTTGTAATATTTTTATTTGTTATAATAAGCTGGCTTAGAGCTTAAAAGCGGTGAGCATTAGGGAGACAGAATTACATACCTCATACGAAAAACAAATTGTGGCTTAGAAGTAATGATCTTTATTTATATTTTATGTGATTTATATTTACCCGACTGATAAGAGAGAAAATCACTCATGATGTTAGACATGTTTGATGCCTGTAATGAATTTGCACTCGGTTTTAAAATTCAGGATTCTTTTCTTACATTAATTTAAAAGAAAAAAGTTCAAATATGAATAAATTTGTTTTATTTTCTTAAAATTAATTTTAATAGTTAATTTTTTTTTTCCAGTTTTAAAAATTATTGCTTAATTGTAATGTACTGTATTACAATACAGTTTCTATGCACTGAATAATTTACACTGTCAGGCAGGATCAACGGTGCATTGTTTTATCTTTTAAATACTAATCGATTGTCTTACTGTACTGTGTTTATTGTTTAGATAGTTAAATTAAAACAAGAAAAATAATCACCCCCAATGATATTTTAAATAACATATTTTTTAAACTGTAAATTTACAAAATGGTACTTAAGTTAAATTAAGAATTTTTTGAAAAATACAGATTAAATAAGGTGAGGAGGCAATATGTTTCAGTAACTCAAAAATCAGTTGTGCTAATTTATACAAGCAATATTTTTTTGCTTAACCAAGAAATTTTCAATAATCATATTTTTGTGTTTCTTTAAATATAGTTGGTGGGCCTGTATTTTTCTGGGTCAGGGCTGATTAGACCTTTAAAGTATCTTGTGAAAAGGCAACCCAACTTTCAGAATTTTTAGCTGTTTCTGACATCAGCATCATAAAGTATAAGCAAGAATACGGGAAACTAGATAAAGCTTCAAGAAACATTATTAGGGTTCTTGACTCAATCCCCTTTAGATGTAAAGAGAACAACAAACTACTGAGTACCTACAATATTTTTGGGTAACTCTAAATAAAATTGAATTAGGTTAAGTGAACTGGTTATCTTCACTTTAAATATAATTAAAGGGAACTAAAACTGTGATTGTAAATAAGATCAGACCATTTGACTTAAAACACTTTAGTCTCTGCTTAAAGCAATTACAGGAACATTAAATGACTTTTTAAGATTTTACAATGTTATTAATACTTGTTCAGCTACCAGTGTGTTACACTGTTGACTGTTTAACATAGAGATATGTTATTATAATTTTATTATTTTATTCTAATTGTTTTAGATAACTTGTAGTTGAATTATATGATTTTAACAAGCGGAAGGGCAGTGGAGTAATCTACCAATTCAGATAGGTGTATTTTTTAATACTTCAAACTCCCTCTGTAGGACCCACTGATGTTTCAATCAAAATTTCCTGAAAGACGTACCTCCTAATTTTTTTTTGGAGAACCTGAATAAGATCTCAAAACTTGGGCGGATAGTCTGGATTTACCCAAACTAATTTGCTAGAATTATTCAGCATTTAAAAATGTACTACTTATTTGGTTTAAAACAGCAAAATGAGTTAAAATAATTACTTATGCTTTCATGCTCAGCTTTCATGCATATAAATATCAGAGGTTAAGATGTTTAACTGTCAAATTAAATATAACTTATCTAGAAATTTTTCCCACCGGGGACAATAATTTCACATCAGGTGTTTGCTAATTGTTATAAATAATAAAAATTTATTTCATATTTATCATAGTAAATCAATCACCCCAGTCTTTGCTATTAAAAATAGATTAGTTGTAATGAAAATGTTTGTGATATTAGTTTGCTATTGTTATCTTTTTACTTTAGGATATATTTTTTACACTTAATCTTCCAAATTCCAATTCTTTTTTATGTTGATGGTTATTTTAATGATCCATTATAATTAATTTCAAATATGTAAGTCCTATAAAAAAATTCATACTAACTTTCAAGTGTAAAGTGTGTTAATTATTAAATGAAATTATTAAGTGAAGTACTTTTAGGAATGATCAGGTTCTGTGAATTTTTACAGAACAAAATTATTTTTTTATGCATGCTAGCATAACTTCTTTCAAACAGTTTTATTTTTCAAAATATCTTAACATTTTATGAATGCATTCCAATCTTCTTTAAAAAACAATTTAGATCTCTATTATATTTACTAAAATAGTCATGAAAACTCGTTAGCTTTTCTATAAAAATAAGCTGTGGAGTCATAGATAAAAAATTCAGTTGTGGCAAAATTAATTGTACTGTAGTTGATTCAAATATCTTATGAGAATAAGATATTCATTTCCAAGAACAACAATCATTGTCATATAATAATCATTGTCATTGTCATATATCCAATATTTGTAAAAAAATACTTTTTTTAGAAGGTTAATTATAGCTAAAATTATTAGTTTTTAAAAAAATAATTTACATTTTAAGTTATACTGCTAAAACCTGCAATTTTAAAAATTATCTTCAATATTAAAGCAGTTTTTGTGGTTTAATAAAGAATTCCTCATACAAGCAAAATACTTAATGTTTAAAGTTGATTTGTAAAAACATTTTATGTAATAGATGCATGTTAAGATCTTGAAAAAAGATGACAGCGCATTAATTAAGAGTATGGTGATGAACCTTTTTTGCTTTGTACCTTCTAAGCTATTATGTACTTTCAACAAATAATACGTTAACTTTTTAGTCACATTTCAAATAGACATCAGAAACCTTTGCTAATGCCACAGAAGAAAAGCACTGAGAATCACACTGGTATCACTCTAAAAACCAGTATAACCCTGCCAAATGTCATAATTAAATTAAATGGTATTTTTACCTGCATAAACAATTAAAATTTATTCTTCAGATAGTCCCGATGTGATGAGATTATTTCTTTTAGTATTATGTAATGTATTGACTACCAATAGGATAATTTTTTACAACTGATTTTCCCCAGAAGCTATGAAATAGCATTTCACAAGAATACATTATGGAATAATACAATTTTTATCTTTCTATATTACTGGGTATGACATACTCTTTCAATATATCTAAAAAAAAATTGAGTACAGAACTTAAGATTCATAAAGGTTAAAATACACCTTGCATTACTAGAAACAACTGAGAGAGCAGCATCTGACTTTACTTATTAAAGTTTTGCTGTTACAACGATTTGTGATGTTGTTAATTCTGAGTAAATAAATAAATGATTATGCATTCACTGGGGATTCTTAATTCAGTTTGTTGCATTGGGTGACTGAAATAAACTGTGATAGAAAATCATAATTTAGACCAAGCTTGTGAGGTCAACCTGGCTGGACTAATAACACATATTATAATCAAATGAGAAATATATTTGGTGATGTGAAAAAGGAAATAATTGGAATACAGTTAAATAAACAGAATAGAAGTTGACTGAAAGAGAGTCGTTGTAATAAGTATTAAATTGAAATTAAAAAAGAACACAAATATGGATGATGGGGTGAAAAAATATTTTTTATCATGTGTGAAATTTAAAAGGGTTCATAATTCACTAACATGAAAGTTATAATATATTAATTGAAGTATAGTATAAATTTATTTCTGCAGAGATTGAAATATTTAACTGTAAATATTCCAAAATATCTTTCCAAGAAAATAGAATATTCTTTTTGAACTTGAATATAATTTACATCTTAAATTGTGGATTTTTATTTTACGAAATGATGTTAATACCATATTAACTGAGCTATAATACTGTAATAAATAATATTTATTTTGTATAGGTATGTCTTAAACAGAAATTACTAAAATAAAAATAAAACTATAAAATACTGAATAATAATTCTAGATTACTGAAACTTATTAACGTACTGTACAATATATTTTCCATCTGTACATTGACAAGATTTATCATATTAAAAATAAATAAATTTTAATATAACTATAATATACAGTAAAATTATATAACTTTTGTTTTATCTTAAGTTTGCACCAAAAATAAGCCTTTTACCAAGTTAACATAAATATGTACATTTTAATAATAATAATTAGAAAGGTTCAACAAAGGTTAGTAGTAAATAATTTGCGTGTTTTTTTTTTTAGCTTTTCAAAAATAATATGCTTAAATAAATGTTTTTTTTTTGTTTTTTTTTTTTAAACTTTATTAGTTTAGTAAAAATTACTTGAAAACATTTTTAACTGCTGTAAAATTTTGAAATTTTCTTTATTGAGATCTTTTCTTTGCAAAATTTATAAACTGGAAAAAGTTTTATAATCATCTGATCATCACTAGAAATTTTTCTGTTGTATTACCCAGAGCTTCAAGACAACTAAAATTCAGAATACTTAACTAATAACTGTTATGCAGGTAGATAAAAAATTTAAAATAAATAATGATACAAACAATATTTCTCAGTCAGAAGTAGGTTTAAGATAATCAATTTAATATTCTCTTATTTTATTTATAGATTGTAATCTTTTTTATATTATATGAAGTAAGATAAATTTTTTTTAATATGTGTATACAGATATAAGTAAATTTTAAAAATGAAACATGTACAAGCATCACTTTCGTTCTGCTATCAGATCATAACCTACCATTGATCTGATAACTAATATTCCACATCATAGAATTGATTTTGAACTTTTTTTTCAAGATTATTATGATAATCAGTTGAATATGTTACGATAGCCTCCTAAGATTTGCGTAACAGAAAATTTGATTTGTTTTTAGATGTAAATCATTTTATAGCTATACTTAACAGATTTAAATTATTATTATGGTTTTCTGTCATGTAAGACTCTGTTTGTAATATTGCTATGCAATATTTTAATTACATTTTTTGAAGTGGTTCCTTATTAACTATTTAGATAAATAACAAGGGATATATAAGAAATTAACTTGCTTTGTGCTAGGGAAATTCCTAAGTTGTCAGTAATAGAATACTTATTTATTTTGGTATGAGACAATCATTGTTTCAGAAAAGGAAACACATTACATTATTTTATGAGTAATCTTAAAGATTTAGTTTTGGATTGCATACATGAGTTTGTGGGAGTATATGAATATAAAGTATATTACAAATTAAAAATGGTGTGTTTTAAATTAGTTGTAGAACTAATAAAATTTTACTCACTTATATATTTGATTTTTGTAGTCTTTTGGTATAACTAAAATTTTTTTGTTTTGTTTTACCTATATTTCTTAATAAAACATTTAACAAATAATAAATATTTATTTGTATTTAAAAATGCATATAGTGTAATGTATTTTATAAATTTAATAATATTTTGTACTATATATTCTTACGTGGGCTTGTTCTTCTTCTATCAGATAGTTGCCAGGAAGTAAATTGTAAACGATCATCAATGTTTTCATACTATGAATATTGAGGCAGTAATATACTAAAAGTGGTCCAGAACAAAGTCTTTAAGTACACTTACACACCACTAAGCATTCTCATTGCTCTAGGAAGGATTGTAATCTATTTTTCTATTACAATTCCTCCTAAAAAGAGTACTGACAAATTTTCCTCGATATAAATTGCTTGGTCACATCTTGTCACTGTATTGGCAAAACTCTTTGGTTTAGTATTTTTTATTGTGTAGAAGATTAACAACAAATCTAACTTATGTCTATGACTATGATTCCATCATTATGCTCAACATATTTCTTCTAAAATAATGTTTTCAAACTGTCACAAGTCTTATTAATCTGTTGCTGGCTTTTGTCTTGTACTTAAGAAGTGGATTCGTCTAACAAGACAAATGACAGAGAACCGATTCAAAATTTTCTGGTCTTCATAATGCAGGCCAGACATATTTCTATATATGTTCTTTATCAAATCAAATTTTTATTTAACCTGATCACAAACCTGTGGTGGAGAGGATTGATGAGTTTGTATTTAAACTCATCAAAGAGAAAAAAATATCCAAAAAATGAAAACTGGTAGTAGGTTGACAAAAATAATGAGTGAAAAACTTTGAAGGAAACTCAACTTAACAACAAATTAGATATTACCTAGGATTAAATACTGGTTGTAAATATCAAAATTTTGTAAATAAATGAGTCATCACTGTAAAATTGTTTTTTAAAACAGTTAGATAATGTTTATAATGTTGCAGTACCACTTTTTATTACAAAGCCTTTAAATCTTGCCAGAATTTAAGAAAATGAAAAGAATCACGATAAAAAGTTAACCAATAAGAAGTGTGAGGAAGGTGATTTAAAATTAAAAGTGATTCATTTCTTGGAATATGAATAGTTCACTAATTTAATTTGTTGTTTTTCACTATTTTTACTGTTTGACAGTTCGTTGCAAACTGATTGTAGTAAAGAAATGTAGTGACAAAACTTTTAAAGCCCTGGGAAATTAAAGGTTATTTGAAAAAATGGGCAATTAGTGCATTCATTCAGTTTGTAATCTATTTTAAATTATATATACTTTTTAAATTTTAATTTTTGAATCATAGTACTTTCTGTCATATTTTTGAATTTAAGCTTATTTTACACTTAGTTTCAATGAAATGATTGCTATTGTATCTAATTTTATGTACACATACTACCAATAATTACACTAAACAATCAAGGTTTCTTCTAAATTATTATAACCTAAATTTATTTTTTATCATGTACAGACTATCACTTAAATATATCAGTTGTGCAATAATGTAATTTTAGATTTCATTAAAAACTTTATTAATAATAAAATCTTAATTCCTTCATGCATTGGATGAAAGATTTGGTAAAAAATCTATTTGAAAAAATAAATAAAACTAAGTAATTTAAATATGTGGTGGTAGTGGTTGTGGTTTGTTAGATATGTGTATGTATATGTATTGTGTGTGCATGTGCATGTGTGCGCGCGCGTTAATGTATCATGTATGTGTATGTGTAGGTGAAACAAATTAATGTAATTTTTAGTCTTGTATAATAGTGTTGGTCTATTTCCTCATTTTAAAACTTGAAAAATGTAACTAGAACAAAATTAATTTTTTAATAGATACTAAGTAATATTATCTTAAAGCACCGAACAGTTTTAATAAAAATACATTGAGCTGTAAGTACACAACATTCACAACATTTAAATTAAAAAAAATTACAAAATATAACGAACGTAAAAAATTAAACAATAATAAAATAACAACAACAATATACATACAAGTTATTCTAATGTAATACGTGAGTTCAAGTTTTGATCATACTATTTAAATGTCTTTATACATTATTCTAATAAACCTCTTTGGCACAATACACAAAAATTGAAGATGAGCATTTAAAATCTGTATCGATTTTTAATAAAATCAGAGTTTTTGATTTTATTTGTAAGGTCTACATTGATCATTATTTCAAGTAAGTTAGTCATTAAATATTATGTTGAAATGTCTGAGTCATTCAATACAGTTTCACTTTTTTTATTATGGTACCGAATGTGTAATGTGGTGTGTCATCAATCATCCATTGTGATTGTTACACTGTTGGTCTGTTGAAACAGTCGGCTGTTGTATGCGAGCTCTCAGTAACCTAAGAGCCATCCAGCTAGCCAGTGAGTTCACAACAAGAGTGCCTCCCTGTTGTTGTTGTCGCTGATGATGGCGACGTCGTTGTTGCTGCTGACGAGCAACAATCTGTTGAGCTTCTCTTTGCATTTGATATCGATACAACAATGAACCCGCCACCAGAGCTGAAACCACTGCAGATACAGCGACTAAAATGAATAAGACACTAAATCCTGGTACAGGCAAACAAATTCCATAAACAACTTCCTCTCTTATTCTTCCTTGAAAAACAGTAACGGCTTCAGCTCTTGAATCAGGAGTGAATGCTAAATCTGCTTCTGATATAACTTCGTACAATCCACTCACTCCAACATCTGCGCTTCTAATTTTTCTGTCTGAAATAACAACAGAACGACGCCGACGTTGTGATACTGGTGGCATAGAACTGGAACTCCCAATAATTGTTTCTGATTCAGAGTCAAGATTTCTAGGACCATGAGGAAAACGATCGGCTGGTTCACGGACACTACTGGTCGAAACTGCAGGTTCCTATAAAAAAATAATAATTATTAGACTGTTAAATAAAATAGAGTAAAATTCAACTCTACGCCCTTTAATTCTTTTATTTAGACCGTTGGGTAAAAGATTTTAGTCGTAACTAACATCTAAATAAGTATATTAGTGATTAATAAATATAAACTGATTAATCAGTCACTTTCATCAAAATATTATAATTTAGTTATAACAGCAAGTCGTAATTTTGAAACAAGTATATAAAACAGATTTTGTTTTTAAACCAAAAATTTTCTTGGAAGTATTAACAAAAAAAACTAATTTTGGGTGGAGTTAGAAGTGGCAGTTGCTATAATATTTCCATCTTTTAGCAAAATGAAATTTTACCTTATGTAACATATATAACTTTAGAAATTAATTGTAAAATGAAGTATAACATCTAGAAATTTTTTTATTATATCATATTTTTTGTGAAAATTATTATTTTGACACTCTTCATTTTCTCTTGATTCTATTTTCTGTGTTTATCAAAATGATTAATTTGAAGTAAATGAATACTGTGATTTTAATAAATCAGGTTTTACTGTGTACCTTTTTCCATATTGTACTACAGCATCTAAATACAGAAATATATTTCAAAATATCTCACCACGATAAACATCTCTCAGACCTTAGATCACCTTCAGTCTTGATTTAATGTATATAAATTTATTGTTCAAGCATATAATACTAATAAATTACAATGGATATTCAATGTAAAAATATCTTTAGTAATAAGCTATTATGTCATATTACTTCTGTGTCTGATCATATACGTGTAATCAAATGTTAGTGTTTTCAGATTTAGGCTTGATAATATTATATATATATATATATATATATATATATATATATTTAATAAATATGAAACAGATTTAGTCTTATATATAAGACATGTTGGCTATATATATATAGAGCCAACATATCAGTTGGAAATTTCTTTAAATATTTTACCAATGTTGAGATACTTTATGAAGAGAAAAATAAATCTGTATTTCAAAATTGGTACAACATTGCGGGAAATTTTAACTGTTATGTTGATTGGCTAAACTTATTTTAAATTCTTAGTCCTAAGTAAGAAAATATAATATAAATATTAGTATCCTACAGTCAGATATGAACCAATCAGATGCAGCATTTTTTTTCTATTTAAATGTATTTTTTTATTTATTTTAATTTTAATTATTAATGAATGAGTATCAATTATTAAAATCAAGTATATTTTTAATGTTCATTATTAAAAAGCTGTTATTAAAATCAAAACTGAAGATCATCAAAGAATTAAAAAGATAACTTCCAAATGATGAGTTCTGTTTTATTGCTTTTTAGATAAATTTACTAATATCAATAGCACACTCCCTGATTAGTGGAGGCAGTGAATATAATAAATTCTTTCTTAATAGAAGGGTTACATTCATTTTTGATTTACACTGTCTGTGGTCTTCTTTTGGCTAATGCGTGTTAAGTTGTTTTCTCTTATGGTAATGACAGTCATTGTTGACTAATCCATCCAGTGAACAGAGTGAATATGTTACATGTAAAGTTTAAACTCTGTATTTCAAAGGGCTTGGAATGTCAATTTACCAGTATGATTTTTCCAGTAAAGAAGGTTGTGGAAAATCAATTTATTCCACATTTCCCTTCGTCTTGATATGGCTCTGTCAATTTCAGGCATGATTTGTATCTTAACTTATCAGGTTGCCTGCAACATTTTATGTTTTTGGCATATAACGTGTTCTCCATTTAAAAACATACTTATTCCAATACATTGATGTAAAATTTGTCTGAAATTTGACATTGATTTTATGAAAAATTCCTGAAAAGTTAATTAATCATGCATTTAAACATAGTTAATAAACCTTAAAACAAATTATTTTTGAAAATTATTTAAGTCACTAATCTTCTTTTTAAGATGATTAAGTTAATATATAAGCTCAAAACATGTATGCGGGAAAATGAAATGTAGATCTTGTAGTACATTAAAAAAGCCAAGCCTGAACTAGATCCAAATCCTCTCAATAAAAAACCAAGAGAGAGGATCTTACAGATGAAGGACTGAGAAATTCCAGTAATCTTAGTTTTCACTTAACCTATATATATTTAAAAACTGTAGTCGCTCTTGATGTGGATGGTATACCACTTTAAAAATCAAGTTTCTTTCCACTGGTTCCTGAATGATAAATCACAATGATATATTTTAATTTTAATTATTTCATACTTTCCATATTTCTCTTCTTTCTAATAAGAAAATAAAATTAAAAAGAGTATATTTCTTTTAAAAGCGTTGCTATTATCAAGTGCAAATAAAAAATCCTTACAAAATTTGGAATTGTATCAGCTATGTATACAAAAGTCTACTCTGTAAATTTGTTTATATTTTTGAGAGAACATGTTTTCATGTACATAATTAATATATTTACAATTTATAGTCTAATTTGTTATCTTATGTAATCAACCAATAGTACTGAATAATAATTCAGTACGAACTGAGAATTTAATAATTATTGTCCAGAAGTCAGATTTCGGTAATTCCATAATTTATTAAATAAAGAAGCATAGTTACAAGGGCTACTATCTGGGTGATGTGGTAATCAAATTTGCTTTCTCTGACATCTTTAATTATAGTCTACTTCACCAAGTATTATAATAATTATCAGTTAATATTGCTATTAATACTGCAAAAAAAAAAATCATTTATAGAATAAAAATTGCATTGTGTTGAATGACTACTGCTATAATATTTTGCACATTTTGAACAAGGTAAAAATGTTTGTTTTGCTGGTACTACTTATTTTTAGATCTTTATTGCATTTTAAAAACATATAGATTGATAAAAAATAAATTCTGTTAAATTTAGCACTAAAACATATTTTATGGAGAAAAGTTTTTTATCAGCCCTACAATATTATATTTTCTTGTTGAAATTTTTGTTTTGAGTTAGTTCTGTTGCAGTATGTAACTAAGAATAAAGTTATATTGATTAGTAAGAAGGTAAGTTTTCATAGGAATCCGATTCACTTTAAACTTTTATATTGAAATATTCTTCATCTTTCAGCTAATATAGGATGAATTAGGAGAGCTACTCTTCAAATGTTTAATTTATAATTTATCTGGTCTGGTTTTTATGGAAAGGAAAATAATTAAGAAAATAAAATGGACTAATTTATTGGATAAACAGTGCCATGTACATTAATATCTTGCTAATATGCCATAGCTGTCTCAGTAAACATGAATATTTTCGAGAAAGTTTTCTCATAAATTTCTTTAGCGAAATGGATTAAATGAAGATTATACTAGATAAGGTAAGGCTTAAAATACATTAAAATGAGAAAAACCTAAATTAATGGTATACCTTAAAAGGTCGTGGAACACTCTCTGCCGGAGGTCGTTTTTGGTGTTGTGCCTGGGGCTGTGCGATGCTTAATGTTGCAAATTTTTCTGCTTCATTTTGTTGCTCATTGGCTCCAAGGTCAACCATTTCATCATATATCAGATCACCAAAGTTTTCTTGTGATTTTTCAGGCTGTGAATGTGAAAGCGGGGATGGAGGAGGATCTTTCCTTTCTGCAGCTCCATAATGATCCAAAGGTATGTCACCTCCAAGTTGACAATGATCTAAACATCCATGACGACAAATTTCTACCTTACATTTGATGTGTACACTCAATGCATCAGGGAATTTGAAAGCATGAAAGAAAGCGTATGTAATGACTGATGCTCTTTCATCTGAAATGCGAGCCTTCAGAAAGCGGCTTATCATTTTTGGACGAAGTACACAGCCATGTTCATCGCTCAGTTGAATAACATGGCCTCCTCCATCTGAAGCCGCACAAGATTTAACTCTCATGTCAAATTCACCTAAAAAAACAATTTTTTTTAAGTTAAAACAACAAATTAGTTTGCAATAAAAAAATATAATATATACATTCATAAGTTTTTCATGTAAATTTCAGGTACTTATAATACTAAATTTTAAAAAATTTACTTTTTTTATTGACTTTTTACAAATTATGAACCATAATTTTTTTACACATTGTAATGAATAGTACACAAACAGAAATCCTGGATGTATTCTTAGTCAAATCTAGATATTAATACCTAGATTAATATCTAGATATTATAAATTTTATAACTAATAAACATATACTGTTTGTGGTCAACCGATGATAGTTTCATATACTAAATTCTGCATCATACAAGAAAACCATAAATACAAGAATATTTTATAGGAATTACAGAAAAATTGAAAATCTTTTCAAACATTCTAATGTATCTATAGTATGAACTGATTAATATAATTTAGGAAAGTAATAAATCTATTAACATGGTTAATATTGTATTGAAAACAAAGGTTAATTTTTAATTTTTTGTAAAACAGTAAAAATAAAGACAAGTAATAAAAAAAAATACACAAGACCGAGTAAACTATTATTAAAGCCAATTTTTAAGATTTAAAATTCAGTTCATATCTATAAACATTTATTATATTTTTTATTGAATATATATTTTTTTTTGCACTCACTTTCTAAATATATGGAAGTATAAAATGTATTTTAAGATTTTTAGGAGCTATTATGCAATTATGGAGTTCTTTATGAGGGGGCCTTCGTGACGTGAGTGGTAGCGTCTCGGCCTTTCATCCGGAGGTCCCGGGTTCAAATCCTGGTCAGACATGCCATTTTCACACACGCTACAAATCATTCATCTCATCCTCTGAAGAATGCCTAACGGTGGATCCGGAGATTTAAAAAAAAAGGTATATTTAAAAGCACAATTTTAAGCACGATAAAAAAATCAACTGGTTAAATTCTGCTTTGCCAAAATGCTTAATTTAAATTATATTTGGAAAAATAAAAAAATTATGATACTAAATTTTAAAAGAATTTGAACAAACTCATTTGATTCAAAATGTGAAAGTATAGAATTATAGCCACTTCAAATCCAAATTAGAGAAAGTTATATTTTTCTATCTCAGGAAAATAATTAAATTTTATCAGTCTATTAATATCACATTCAAAAATTTGATTTATAACAAATACCTTTCACTTTGATGTTCAAGCAAGTAGCAGTCACTCATTAAGAAAATAAATTATCTTGGTTCTTTTTATACCAATTCTATCTTCTTTTTCTGGATGCATCAAAGGATAGTCATTCCAATTTATGTCTAGACAGCAGAAATGATAGAGTCGGGGCGGATATTGTTCTGAACAAGATACAAATCCTCGTGTACATATTTAGATTCTTTACATGAACGACAGTTATATGATTTTGGTGAAAAGTTTAGCTCAGTGCGTTTTCATATACCAAATTATTCCACCTGATTTATGTGTATAATGCATCTAAATATGTGTTTAATTATTTTTGCTAATCTTTGTGTTTCTTCAAACACTATGTCTGCTCTATTGTTCACCAGAAAAACATTTTCTAAACAATATTTAGGTTTCTTTTTCATTAAAGTTTATTTCATTATTGAAGTCAATTAAATCTTCCCCTTTTGGTTTATCATTTTCATAATAAATGTTAACAATCTCTATTGAATAGTTTGATGACAACATTTCCATATCGTTATTTTTCAAACTATTTTCATTGTCATTAATTTCATATTAGAAATCTTCATCTGAAAATTCATTTGGATTTAGAGCTTTATCTTTAAATGATAATGAATTGTCTTCAATCTTTTTGGAGTTATCATTCTTATTGTTAATGTTTTTTACGCTTGTGTCTTCTTGTATTTCTCCTACATATGCAGATATAGTTTGATGATCTGAGGAATACATTTCGTACACTTAAATCTTTTTAAATTAAAATTTGGAAATGCAACATGTAATTGTGAGTCATGTTTTGTTATTGAAATACCATTACTTACTCACTTGGATAACTAAGGTGATGTCATAAGATAATTAAAAATCTAATTTTTTCCTAAAAAACTATAAAATCCTATAAAATTTTGTACAGGAAACCTAGGTGATTTATACAGAAATACATATAGAAATAATCAGTTTTTCCTTGGTATTTATTTATTTATCTACGTAAAATAAAATTTTTACATAAAAATGTAAAAAAGAGAATTCATAATCTTGGTTATTGATTTTCAATAAAAAGTTATTATTTTTTCATAAAGATACAGTATAGCTAGAAAAGTTCTTTCCAAGAATCAAGCTCGTTTTTAGAATTGAAAAAAATATGAATTTTCACAAATAAGGCTTTTAAAATAATTCTATTTAATGAGTGTACTAAAGTGAATCCAGATACATAAATGAAACCCACCGGGTTGGTCTAGTGGTGAATGTGTCTTCCCAAATCAGCTGATTTGGAAGTTGAGAGTTTCAGTGTTCAAGTCCTAGTAAAGTCAGTTATTTTTACACGGATTTGAATACTAGATCGTGGATACTGTTGTTCTTTGGTGGTTGGGTTTCAATTAACCACACATCTCAGGAATGGTCGAACTGAGACTGTACAAGTCTACACTTCATTTACACTCATACATATCATCCTTTAAAGTTTATCTGAAAAGTAATTACCGGAGCTAAACAGGAAAAAGAAAAGTCGTAGTGTATAATAGTTGCAAATGTCTTACAAACATGACGTTACTGTCTTATTGATGTAAAATTAATTTTATTCTTGATGACCTACTGTTATAAATATAACAGTTTAATTTAAAAATGATTATTGATTTGAATTTAAATTAACATCTTTTATAAAATCCCTGAAGATGGAGTAACAGCTCCGAAAGTACTAGGATTTACAATTTTAAAATTGTTGGTAAGTGGAAATTTAATTTATGCACTTGTATTAATACCAACGGTGGCAAATTCTTAATAAATTAAGAAAGTATTTTCTACAACATCGATAGAAAAAAATCAAGAGTATCAAGAGTAGAATCAATCTATAAACTTTAATTTTTAAAAGTCCTGAATGATAGTTTGGACCTGGACTAGTATAGTTTTCCTACTATCCTTCACAATGAACTTTCTCATACATTAATTGACAAAAGTAAAAATAAACGACCAAAAAACCGGTCTAAGGCACATCCGGATTAGTTTCTTCAAATACGTTTACAATAACCTTTTTAAATACCTACATGATTTTTTGCGGGGTACCATATTCAGTCATAAAAATCAGCTGAGGATTCTGCACCATGGAAAACAATAATAAACTGAACTGCTTCTTCTGAAGAGAGAAAATTTAGGCTAAAATCGATTTATAGGCTAAATCGATTCAATATTTTCAGCTTCTATTTTCGTAATTTTTTCAAGTAGGCCTGATCATCAATAAGTACGATTCAAAAATGTATACAACATTCAATTAAAAAATTATTTGGGGAGGGAAAAACGAAAAAATCAATGTAAAGGTGATTCGAGAAAAATTTCATTCGAAAACATATTGGTAAAACGAACAGAAGGATTTTAAAAAATTTTGAATAAAATAGTATAAAAATGACCTTATATCTTTGATCGGTTGCATAAACCAATAAATGTTTTTCTTTTCCAAAATAAGTCGTTTTTCTTTTTTATTGGTTTTAACTTTTTCCAATGAGAAGCGATTTAGACTGAACATTAACAACTATTACTGGATTTTCCGCTGAAGAGGAGGACACAACGAACAAATATTACTCAAATCGAATATGGTTATAAGTATTCAACAAATTTAAAAAAATTTTTTTAGAAAAAATTATCTTTCATAACTAAATATCAAAAGTTTAGATATTCGAATTACTTTTTGAGTTTTGATTTTCAAATATTTTTGTTTAAAATCTTTGGTTTTACGTAAAAAAACATACGCACACTGTGATTTAATTAATTAATGAACTTATTTAATTACTCACAGTTTTATACAGTGTGTATATTATTTTAATGAACGTTGAACTATAAATTTAACCAATTTAAGTTTTCATTTGCCAAGGTTTAAAAGTATTATATTTTCAACTGAATTTTTGAAACGGTTTCTAGATTTTATAAAAATTATGTGGCCTCAAAACCACAAACTTGCAAGCCTCTATTGAAACTGAATATTGGAGATAGACAATTTATAAAATTAATTCTTTCATCTAGATCGATACAATTTCCATTGAAACTCTTTTAATACGGCTGTAACACAGCCACTTACTTAAAGGTTATGGTTTGTTCCATTAAAAATATTTATTTCTGAACTGATACAGTCTAAAATTATCATGAAACTAACGATTATATTATATTTTTTATGCCTTATTTCTTTTTATATAAACTTGTATTTTTCTAAGCTACGGTTTTTTAGAAAGCATTATGATTTATCTGTTATAAAAATAATAAGTCCTGCTAATCAGGGAGCACTAACTAGGATAATAATTTTTTTTTGCGTTAAAATTGAGTTATTCAATTTTCTAAGATTAAATTTGCATGGAAATATTGTCGAGCTGAAAAAATAGCTGAAAAAAATCGAATAATAAAATTCTTTTAAAAATTACTTTTCGGTATTTGGACCCAAAAATATAATTTTAACAAAAAATTGATAGATGGAGTTTGATAAAAATTTATCCTATCAACTTTTCATAGCAAAAAAAACTTGGGGTTGAGAAAAAAAAATAATAAAAGGGAAGAATAAACGAAAAATCGCGTAAACTATTTTCTATTTCATGACAATTTAAACGTAACAGTTAATACTTGACTGACAGTAAATAATATAAATCAGTTCTAAGTGATTTAATACGTTTTGCACGAGTCTGAATGCAATAAGTACAGGAATTCCTAAAACTTTCTCAAGGTAAATTTAATAAAGTTTCCATTTACCATGTAACCAGATGTAACCGAAGGAAGTGTACAATTTAAATTTTAATTATGGGAAGGTGCCGGCCTCCGTAGCGCAAGTGGTAGCGTCTCGGCCTTTCATCCGGAGGTCCCCAGGGTTCGAATCCCGGTCAGGCATGGCATTTTCATACACGCTACAAATTATTCATCTCATCCTCTGAAGCAATATCTAATGATGATCCCGGAGGTTCAAAAAAAAATATTGGAAGGTGTTTATGCAAATCAGATCTTAAAAACACCTGATACAGCAAAATTATTCTCTACTATTAGTTTAATCGACTTTTACATACTCGATAAATATCTTGTAAAAATCTCTTTCTATTGATTAGACCATCTGAAATACAAGATAACTTTTTCTGTGTGTTTTCATAAAAGAATACACTGATTTTAAATCATGAAATTAACAGTTAATTCGGTTAGTAATTTTTTTACCGATATGTATACTACTAAACTGCTATTTTACTACTTTTTTTTTCTTCAGTCATATGACTGGTTTGATGCAACTCTCCAAGATTCCCTATATAGTGGTAGTCGTTTTATTTCGGTATACCCCCTATATCCTACATCCCTAACAATTTGTTTTAAATATTCCAAACGTTGCCTGCCTACACAATTTTTTCCTTCTACCTGTCCTTCCAATATTAAAGCGACTATTCCAGGATGCCTTAGTATGTGGCCTATAAGTCAGTCTCTTCTTTTAACTATATTTTTCTTCTTTCTTCATCAATTTGTCGCAACACCTCTTCATTTGTCACTTTATCCACCGATTTGATTTTTAACATTCTCCTATAGCACCGCATTTCAAAAGCTTCTAATCTTTTCTTCTCAGGTACTCCGATCGTCCAAGTTTCACTTCCATATAAAGCGACGCTCCAAACATATACTTTCAAAAATCTTTCCCTGACGTTTAAATTAATTTTTGATGTAAACAAATTATATTTCTGACTGAAGGCTCTTTTTGCTTGTGCTATTCGGCATTTTATATCGCTCCTGCTTCGTCCATCTTTAGTAATTCTACTTCCCAAATAACAAAATTCTTCTACCTCCATTATCTTTTCTTCTTCTATTTTCAGATTCAGTGGTCCATCTTTGTTATTTCTACTACATTTCATTACTTTCGTTTTGTTCTTGTTTATTTTCATGCGATAGTTCTTGCGTAGGACTTCATCCATGCCATTCATTGTTTCTTCTAATACCTTTTTACTGTCAGCTAGAATTACTATATCATCAGCAAATCGTAGCATCTTTTCACCTTGTACTGTTACTCCGAATCTAAATTGTTCTTTAACATCATTAACTGCTAGTTCCATGTAAAGATTAAAAAGTAACGGGAATAGGGAACATCCTTGTCAGACTCCCTTTCTTATTACGGCTTCTTTCTTATGTTCTTCAATTATTACTGTTGCTGTTTGGTTCCTGTAAATGTTAGCAATTGTTCTTCTATCTCTGTATTTGAGCCCTATTTTTTTTTAAATGCTGAAATTTTTATTCCAGTCTACGTTATCGAATGCCTTTCCTAGGTCTATAAACCTGAAACCAAATTGGTCTTCTCCTAACACTTCTTCCACTCTCCTCTCAATTCTTCTGTATAGAATTCTAGTTAAGATTTTACTACTATTTTGTTATTAAAAAATAATTGAAAAGAATACAGACAAACAAACAACTTGGTGATAGCTGAAACATTTATTTAATACTGAATTCCAGTCAAAACTTGTTTTTCTAAATTTGTTTATTAAATCCTACAGTTATAGATGCTCGATTACAATTAAAACAATATAGTAATAAAAATAATATGTATTATTTATTATTTTAGTTGATTGTCGTTAAACGAAGTAATTCATTTAACTTATATAAAATTTTTCAGTATTTTGACCCTATTTATCACACAGACTTCTTTCAAATAGAAAAGAATTGATCAAATTTATGACTACTGTATTTATATTTTTGTGATAGTTAAAAATAATTTTTACAAGAATGATTAATGGAATAAGAGAGAAAACAAGTCGGTTTTTTTTTGTTATCGTGTAACAGTATCTTGTTAATTTATTTACTTCGTTTTTTAATGTGAAAAGGGAATAATTGTAAAACCGGCTTCCATTAAAAAATCTCAAAAACAAAAATCTCAGTATAAGATCTAGAACAAAAAATACTAGTAAATTCCAATCATTATTCAGGACCGAAGGATCAGAAAAGAGTAAATATTAAATGCTGTTACATTCCGTAGTTTTAAGTAAAAAAATGAATTGCAATAATTCTATTTCAAAATTTTTAATTTTTTTTGTATTTGTATCAATCTAAAAATGTTGAATTTATAACTGGAAGTCAAATTTACGATGAATAAAATTTTATCATCGCACGTGTTTGCTAATGATATTTATTTCTAACTTAAAATAAAGCGAATGAAATACTGGAGAAAAATATTTTACCTCTGTAGTCATTTATAGCTACGACTAATGTTAAAGTTGAACCCAGTGGTACGATACCGCTGACTGGGGGTGCCCATGGTCCTTTTCCGTGCTGTATTTCCATCCAGCAATCCACATTGTCACCTGGATCAATAAGACAAATTAGCTATTGTAACATACACCACTTAATTAGTATAATTTAAAATGCATTCATTTAAAGCACTGTTTATATGAAAAATTTCAATTCAATTAAAAAGTATATCAGATTTATTCCAATTTAATGTATAAGTTTTAATACTTCACATAATTCTTAAAAATTTCTGTGGGGTAGTTTTTACAGTTTTGGGTCTGTTCGATCATTAAAATTATCCGCGGTTGATTAGCGCTCCGCGAAAATATGTTGGTATCTGATTGCCTCCCTTCATAGTTTTATGCTACCCTCTTGTGAAAAAAATTTCAAAAAATTACAGTATATTAAAGAGATTTAACAGATTCTGAGAAAAAAAAAACCGTTACGTTTGGATATTTTTTATGCCTGTAACAACAATAAAATTGAAACATTACAAAAATTACGATAATTTAATAGCAAGAATTTTTTGTGCATTTCTACCGCGTTTTTTATTAGCGAATTTTTTTCTTTTTGCTTTTTGTTTATGAAACATAGTTTGCTGATTTTAAAAATAATACTTTCAAGCAAATCGGTTGAAAATTGGGCAAAATATGATGAAAAATCCATGTCATAAATCACAGATTAGTAACATATGTTATAAATGAAAGTAGATTCAGAAAACTACGTTTTATAAAACTTCCCACCACTCAAAAGGCTATTCAGATTGACAAAAAACCTCCATTATCTTTTCTTCTTCTATTTTCAGATTCAGTGGTCCATCTTTGTTATTTCTACTACATTTCATTAATTTTCTTTTCTTCTTGTTTATTTTCATGCGATAGTTCTTGCGTAGGACTTCATCCATGCCATTCATGGTTTCTTCTAAATCCTTTTTATTGTCATCTAGAATTACTATATCATCAGCAAATCGTAGCATCTTTTTACCTTGTACTGTTACTCCGAATCTAAATTGTTCTTTAACATCATTAACTGCTAGATCCATGTAAAGATTAAAAAGTAACGGAGATAGGGAACATCCTTGTCGGACTCCCTTTCTTATTACGGCTTCTTTCTTATGTTCTTCAATTATTACTGTTGCTGTTTGGTTCCTGTGAATGTTAGCAATCGTTCTTCTATCTCTGTATTTGAAACCTAATTTTTTCAAAATGCTGAACACTTTATTCCAGTCTACGTCATCGAATGCCTTTTCTAGGTCTATAAACGCCAAGTATGTTGGTTTGTTTTTCTTTAATCTTCCTTCTACTATTAATCTGAGGCCTAAAATTGCATCCCTTGTCCCTATACTTTTCGTGAAACCAAATTGGTCTTCTCCTAACACTTCTTCCACTCTCCTCTCAATTCTTCTGATTAATGAATAAGACTCAGTATTTTCACCTTTCAATTTTTTTATACCAACATACAGTAAACTGCATTTTTACTGTATGCATTTATTGTACTGCATTTTTATTACACTAAAAGTAGTAAGTAAGTCAATAATTGTGATCTATTCCCGAGTTTTGTTAATAATTTACTTGATTTTATCTGAAGAACTGATAAGTTCTAAGTTTGTACCTTTTTACAAATTGGAATATTATATCCTCATCGTATCATAAACTATTAATTATTACACACATCAAAATATCTTATTCTTAAACTTTTATTTACTCTAAAATATCGTTGAGATTACTTGAAAACGAAAAATTGAAAGCGTATAGCTGTTAAACCGGTAAACCGTTGGCTCGAAATTCAGCGAGGATAGTAAGAAAATATTAATCGTTAGGAAATAAAAAAGCCGTAATGTAGAAACGTCTTTGTGCGTTTCTTGTAGGCTTAAAATTTACTTAGGTGAAAAAGTAATCATTTCTATTTCCTTGTACGAAGTAAAGGAAGTATTGTGATCGCAAAAAATTTCGGTTATCAAATTTTAAAGGAAATATCCATTTTGACCATTCCTGAATCTATTTTGACTAGTTTCGGCGTGACGTCTATACGTACGTACGTATGTACGTAACTCGCATAACTCAAAAACGATTTGGATATCGAAAATTAGAATTAAGAACTGTTGTAACATCTAGTTGTGCATATCCTCTTTTGATTGAAATTAACTGAACCAAAAGTGTCCAAAAAAGCCCAAAAGAATTTTGGACTTTTTCTTAACTGCAGTAATAGGCCCTCATTGAGAGCTTTTCAACGATATATGATAAATGATAGTTATTTTCACTGGTTCCAGAGTTATAGCCAAATAAAAGTTTAATTAATGAAATATTTGGATCTTCAAAGGGGAGGCACATAGGCTCGAATCAGGTTTCATCTCCTTTTAGGTAGATTTCATAAGAAAGCTACCTATTGTAATGCATACCATGATTCGACTTCCGGAAAATTTCGACATATCTTTGGGTTTCCAATCTCCCAGACCCCAAAACCACCGTCAGTTCAAAAGTTTATATATATATTAATATATAATATATAATATATATATAATATATATAATATATAATATATATATATAATATATATATATATATATATATATATATATTTCAATTTCTTGTGGAGACGATAACTGCCGTAATTTTGTGCCAATCACTTTCAAATTGATACATAAAATATAACGACTCAAAATCTCAGTCGAGTTTGTTAATGGGAAAAATCGGACCATGGAGGTGGAAATAGAGGGACTTTTTCGAAAAGTCCCTCCATTTCTATAACCTTCTTATTAAGTAAAATATCAAATTCGTTAAAATTCCTACTATTCTTTGAATAAGGACATAAAACTTATGTACGTAAAGTTTTTTGATATCACCAACTATTAGCCCAGGGGGTGCAAAAAATAGGGTTTCAATGAGAAAGAAAATTATACCTCCCTTAATAGGCACAGTATCGAATTGATTTAAAATGGTCGTTATTTCTTTAAATATTACCTCAAACTTTTGTCTGAAAGAACCTTTGATATGACCATGGGTTGGTCATATCAAAGGTTTTTGTCGTATTGAGTAAATTTGAAGTTTTTCTTAACTTTAAGATGAAAATCTTTTTTATCCCCTACTTCGTACCAGTGAAATCTACCTCCGCTTCCGGCGTACCAAAAGGGATTTTTTTTAACGGTTTTCTTAATTCATTTTTTTTTAACTTTTTTTAATTTAAATTTATTGATTTATTATTAATTATTAAACTGTGATTATAAAAATGTTTTACAATAAATAATTATTCAATAAAAAAAGAAAATATTTAAAGAACAAATCAGAAGTTATTAGTGAAATGAAATTTTATATACTTTTAAAAATGTGTATATGTAATTTAATAAGCGTTATTGCATATATGTATATATAATATATTTGGTGAAACATCTGATTATTCAATATTAATTGAAAATTATAATTTAGAATCGTATTCCTTTTGGATTTTCTAGTTTAATTTATTTAATTATTCTGAAATTTCTGTTTAATTTTATCTACATTTAGGTATTAACTACAGAGTGATTGAAAAATAGACCCTCACAAGAACAACACATACACAGATGCATACATGCTTGATCTTTAATAAATTTCAAAAAATTCTTATCTTTTTAGTTCATTACTCCTCAGATATTGTCGGACAATATTCTCCCTAAGTCGGAGTTGATGATCATTACGTTTATTTGTTTTTGTTGACAATCATTCAATCGTTCTTTGGTTTAATATAATTCTTCTGATATTAATTTGTGTACACGTTCTCTAGTTTCAGTAACTGTGTAACTGTCCACTTTATTAAAGAATTGGAGGATAGTATCTCACTTTCAAATGAAATAAGTTTAATTGAAGTGCAGAAAAAAAAAATGTATATGTAATTTAATAGGCGTACAAGGAAGTCATGTGGTGTCCACATCAATTTTTTTATAAATCAAAAGTACTCGTCTATTATAACAGTGTCACCTATCATTTAATTAGAAACTTATAGCAGTTTTAATGAAAGTAGATGTTGATTAAAATATTTTTCTAATATACTGATGTTAAGAGTTTTTTTAGGTCACCGCTTGCTTTATTTCACCAAAGATTAATCTTTCATTTTTCGAATTCCAGTGTAATAATCCAAAGTTTACCACAGTTCTGTGATGTTCATAGCCGACAAAAACTAATTAAGCTTAGATTAAGCTTTTTGAAATTAATTCTATGTGATAAATTCATAGGATAGTTATTGTGAACTAGGTCGATGACGGCTATGCTGTCGAAGGAACTTGAAATAAAAAATAAGTAATGAATAAAAAAATATTATGTTTGTTAATTTTACTCTAAATAAAATATACACTGTATTTGATGAAAAAAATCAAAATGAGAGAATCGAATCCTGAAAAATTGAATGGAAGCCATATAACAGTAAAGTATCTGAGGATAAAACGGTAGAAGCATCGTGTTTTCCTCTGGCATTTTTTTAAGTGTCGAAGAAAAATTTCTGGAATGAAATGAAATGGGACGGTCATAAATAAATTGGATTATAATTTTTAGCATAAACAAGCTTCAAATCCATCAGTTAAGTGTAAAGTACGATTTTACTGAAAGAGGAACTATTAAAAACGATAAAAATTATTTGCTTATTGACTGAATCGTAGGAAACAAGTGTTATTTAATGTTATAAACAATAATACTCTTGAAAAAATTGCAAATGCAAGTATTAAAAAATGACCTTTACTTATTATTTATAATTTATTACATTTTTTCCTACAGTTTATTATTAGTTATTTACTTTCAATTAATATTTATAAGCTATATTAATAAATAGTTTTTGAAATTATTCCGCTAGCTTTCTATTACATCTATAAGACTAAGACATAAAATTGTTTTTCATTTACGATAACTTGTACGCAAATCGAAAAACTATGATTTATTTGAAAATTGGGTTTGGAGGTAGATAAGAAGTATAAATCAAAATTCACGCCCGATTATGAAAAAGCGGAATAACTGTACTTTTTTATTCTCCCCAGAAATGTTTGACTAAACGTATCAAGATTGACGAAGTGTTTGTACACGTATTAGTACAGGTATGTGTGTACTAATTGAATGACCCGACTGATTATCTTTACAAAGTTATTAAATACATCATAATATTTCTTGAAATGTTCTTTTCTCACTTTTATTAGCGAATGCATAGACAGAGAAGTACGTCTATGTATTTGTGCAAGTGTGTAAAATTAAATATTAATATAAGATAAACATAAAATACCTCTAAAATCGAGCTGTATAACGTCGAGGTCGGCGATAACCATTGGTGGTTTGGAAGCGGTCTTTTCATAATCGTTATACCATTCACATCGTAGGCGTTTAGCTTCATCCCATACTTCCAGTAAGTCTTTATCATATTGTACGACGACTGTATTTTCGTAGAACTGGCCGTGGAGGTCGGGTTTGGTACCGCATCTGGCATAAGCTATCCGAAAAGAAAAGAAAGTTTTGCCGGTGGAAGGCGGAACGTAAACGCATCGAGGATCACCGTACTGGCCCTTTGACGATACTATTCCTTCGAACGGCTGAGTGAACGATAGATGTACGTCCATATGGTCTTTACCGCACATTACTTCTAGGGACTGGATGGCTGGCATACCTTCAGGTCGTTCTAGAGGCCAAATGTCCCCGCTACCGGTCGTACTGTCTGCAGCCGCTCCAACAACCTGTAAAAATCAAATATAATATATTAAAAATACTGAATGATTGTGTTAAAGATTACTAATGAATAATGGCTATTTCTGGCATCTGAATATTAGTTTGTACTAATAGCAATCAACCCTTGTTCTGAATCGCAATATATTCTGAAAGAATCTTGGTTTTTATCGTCAAAGTACCCTTGGTAGAATGCTTAACCTGTAAACTTTCGAATTTTTTTTTAGATATACAATCTCTGATTGTATAAAAAATTACAATTAATATTAATTCAATAAAAAAAATATCATAAGTTAATGAAATAAAGTTTTACGTACTTTTCATTTTAAAAAAAAGTATAAAAAAAATAACATTGGTTATTTAAAATTTACTCATTAACATAAAAGGGAAAATTGTCTATGGAATTGTTTTAGTGTTTCGAAAATTCCTTATCGTGAAATATGAACCAGGCGAAAAATTATTAGTGAATAGGTCTAAAATTACTTGTCTAAGGGGTCTACCCCTTTTTATTCAGACTAATAATATCTAGAATTTAAGATCTTATGTTTGAACATTTTATAAAACTGTACTCTCAAGACAGTTAAATTATATACACTCACGATATATATATATATTGTATACCTAAGTAACTACTACACATAAATAATAAATAAAATGAACTCAAGTATCCGATAATAATTTTAAATATAAAATAATTAAAACATACAACTGGCAGTTTATGCAGTAAAAGAAAAATTATACTTGATGAGGTTTGTACAGATTGTTTTATCGTTTGCAATCGTAATATTATTTCTTTTTTATTTGTATGATTCCGTTCATAAATAGGTTGTCAATATTAGTTCAAGTACACAGTAAGTTGTTAACAGTCAGGGAGCATCATCACCAAAAGTTATTGTTTCACATGTATAAATTAATATGAAATATAGATTAATATGTTTTTTAAGTATAAGTTAAAAATATTAGGTCTTTTAAATAAACATTTGTTCAAAGTTCTTTTCGACTGTACATGAACTTGTATAACCGAAGTTTGACTCCATCATAAATTCTATGGAACACTTTTTGACGTTTGAGTTTTTGTGAATATGAATATCGAAAAGTAATATTCTCCAAAGATAAAAAATAAAAAAAATAGTAAAATAAAGAAGCCAGCAAATTAAAAAAAATAAAATCAAAGAAAATCTAAAATAACCTCTCAAAAATTATGAATACTCATAAATTTAAAAACACACACAAGTGAGATTAACTTAGTCCAAAATGAATACATTACTATAAGTAGATTTAATTCAATATTTTTCATAAAAACGATGTTTCTAGCGCTTTAATTTCCCTTTTTGTATTCTCCTTCGATTTAATTTAGTCCATTCAGTCTTGTTTAAAACTTGGTTGATGTATTTTGTTATGAGTTCTTTATAGAAAGAATTACACCGATGAGAATGTCACTTGTGGCATTCGCATCGGTGTCATCATGGGTGAGGCAGAATAAAATATGTCAAATACCGAGGTTTTGAAGATAATCTTCGGTAAAGCCCATAAGGGCTAGATACGGAGGGGGTGGTGGTGGATGTCTTCTCTTACGGGGTCAGGATTACTAAATAACAGATGCTCAAAACGTCTTGAGAAGCAGCGTTTCTGCTGAATTTGGTCCTGCATTTTATTCCCAGCAAAAATCTGCCATTTTCCAGTCAAATATTTAATTTTTACATTCATAATAAAATTAAAAGAAAAAAAAACATTTTTGTTGGATTTGTATCATTTTAGCGAAAAATATATAAAATAAATAGATTTAAATACCTTGGTAACCACTAATTTTATTTTTCACCTTCATCTAATAATCTGGAATAAACGAATTTTCGTTTATTTATAACATTAGTTAACACAAAATTTTTATCTAATATGTTACACATGGGCGGCGGGGGCTCCTCGGAGTCGTCGCTCGTCGATCTCCCTCTGAGGACGCCTTCCGGTCACACGGATTCGGATAGTAGAGTGCCTGGGTGATCATGCAGGGGCTGTACATACCATATGGCTTAGATCCGGTCCCTGCATGACAGGAGGAGAGGTTTTTTAGCGGGTGAGAGCCCCGCACTGCCGTCAGTGCGGGCCTGACGGTGGCTGGCAGAGCTTTTTCCTCCTCCTACGGAAAGAAAAAAAAAAGAAAACATGTTACGCAACTTTTCTCACTGTAATTTGGTTGCTGATTTCACATTTGCTACTGAAATTGTATTTCTACGTACAATCAAGAATAGTTACAATTAAGAATAGTTTCTGTATTTTTATTTTAAATCTATATGCATATATGTTTAATAAAGAAAAAATAAATAAATATATACACTGTATTATGAGAAGTAGACACTTGTGTACAAACATGTCTAAATTTTATTCAGTTTAGCTTTACTTGTCTATACTGTGTGTTCTGTTTCACAGAGTTACTAGGGTTTTGCCCTAATCACAAGTGATTTTTCTCGTTTCTATTTGTTACAACATGGCTTCTGTAAAAGTTGGTGGATGTTCAAATCATCCAGACGATTTTTGTTATGTTTGTGGTAAATTTACGCCTAAATCTCAAATAAAAAGTATTTATGAATTGATAAAAACAGCTTATAAATTTTATTTTGACTGTGCATTGGGGATCAAGATAAAATCTGGGCACCTAATGTTATTTGCGTATCGAGCTCGGTAATTCTAACCGAATGGTTGAAGGGGAAACGACGAGCCATGCTATTTACTGAACCGATGGTTTGGCTTGACTCTAAGGACCACTTCGCCGACTGCTTCATTTGTATGATAAATATATTTTAATTTTCATTCAAAAATAGGAAGTTCATAAATTATGTGTGTGTGTGTGTGTGTGCTTGCTCATGTATGTGATACATACATTTAATTATTGAGATACGTACACATTTACCTTTGTACCTAGATACAGTTGCGAGTTTTTTCGCGTAATAATTAATAAAAACTACTAAAAACAGTAAGAACTGTAATATAACCTAAAGAGTTCTGGAAGTATGTAGGACAGCATTTATGAATTAAAAAAGCAGTTAAATGACTAACGTGAATGGAAAGGAAACGTGAAGGAATTAACAACATTTACTAATTCCTTACTTAACTTATTAGATAATATAAATTAAGAAATAAAATATTGTGCTGGAGTGCTTTTATTCTATGCACACTATTGTGTGTTTATATCTAATATAGTTTTATAAGTATTACACGTAAGACTGATTTACACAATATTAAACTAGGGAGATTGGAGGAGCTAGTGGAAGCCAGAAGCGGTCTGATTGCTCACCAGTATGGATTCAGGACGTGGCGGTCCACTGTGGATCCGATCCGGAAGGTGATGCCGATGGTGGACAGGGCGACTTGCAGGAGCAGGCACAAAAGGCTAATTCATGTAGTATCCTAATTGACGTCAGGAACGCCTTTAATAGTGTATACTGGAGGAGTATCTGAAGGTTGGTCCACGACTATCTGTGGAAAAGAACAGTAAACGTGGCAAGTGTTGGTGAGGAGCTCACCAACACTAGAGAAGAGATAACTACACGGGTGCCCCAGGGGCCGATTCTTGGGCCCCTGTTATGGAATGTACGATATAGTCTATGATGGGGTCCTGGAGGCTCGGTTCCCTGACTGGGTACAACCAGTAGCGTTCGCAGATGACTTTCCTTGGTCATCAGCAAAAGACCGGAGCAGGAAGTCATGGACGCCGGCAACCACTCGCTCGACATCGAGCTGGATGAAGATGAACGGATTGAGTATTGCGGTGGAAAAGACAACATAGGTGGTGATGGCGGGAAAGAGGAGACTTGGAGGCACTTCCTTCACTCTCGACGGTAGAGAGATTCTCTCTTCGCGGGCAGTCAAGTATTTGGTGTGTGGCTGGTTCACATCCAGAAAAGGACTCAACAAGCGGAGAGGGTGGTTAAGGCCCTCTGTTGGATTCTGGCGAACACATACGGGCCAAGCTATGGAATGCGGAGGCTGTAGTACGTACATGTGGTGCACGCCGTCATCCTCTACACGGTCTCTGTGTAGACAAGAAGCAGTGTTGGTGGTAGCAGCCATTCCTTCGATAGACTTACTCGCCCGCCAGAGAGAAGAAAGGGTAGGGGGAGTGGACAAGAAACTAACGCATGAACGGCTGATGAGCAGGTGGCAGGCCAGATGGGAGCGCGCAGAGAAGGGCGCTTGGAGACGGCGGTTGATCCCACCTATTCAACCATGAGTAGAAAGAGACTTTGGAGATATGGGGTACGAGCTAACTCAGTTCTTGACGGGTCGTGGCTGTTTTCGCTCGTATCTAAAGAGATTTATGCGAACAGAATCGGACCGATGCATGTATTGTGGGCATTTCGACCCCGTAGAACACGCCATCTTCGAATGTTCTCACTAGGAGCGAAATGGAGGAGATTGTTATCAGCATTTGGGGCGACTGAATGCTGATAACATCATAGTTTCAATGCTCCAGTCTAGAAGGAACTGGAAGATCATGGAGATCATCAAGGGTAAACTGGCTGATGAGTAGTGGGGGAAGGCTAGTCTCCGGGGATGGACGGCGGGGTTCCACTCGGATCTTTATCTGCTAATGACTCCCGAGGAATGCTGGACGCTTCTACTCGGAGGCCAGCTATCGAGGTGCCCGCGTGTATCGCACAGAAACCGTGTTCATGCCTTGCGGTGAGATACAGTTCCTATGTGATAAAGTGGGAGGTTTTTTAGTCGGTGAGACACTATCGTCTGTTTCGGGCGGATGGTGGCTGGTAGAGCTTTTCTCTTCTCCTATGAAAAAAAGTAAGATTACCCATATTTTGGTATTTTTTAGATTATCAGTTTAGAATAAGGTAGCTGATTCTATACACGTTATCAAGTAATTATTATAAACTGAAATGGAAAATTTAATGTAACAACGTTCAAAATACTACAGAATCACAAATTAGTTTAATTTAAAAAAAAAAAAAAGGATTATTAACGGAATTAAATGCTCCAACGTTATTTAAATAGAACGTAACCGATTTTTCTTTATAATTCCAAGTACAACTATAAATAAAGTAGATAGAAAGAACTTAAAGCAAATATTTCTTTAAATCGAAGACCGCAATCGTAAATTAATTTATTGTTTAATATATATGTTTCCTTATCAGAAAACACTTTGACCTATGTTTTTCTAGACTTTATTTACCGAAATTGAAACATTTTACTTAGTTCACCATAAAAAAAATTAAACAAAATAAAAAAAAAGGTTAAAGACTAAATTTTACCTCCGACGGCCGACCGCTAAAGAAAGGATGTATGATTTTTTTAATCAGAAACGGCATTCGTTGTTCTTTATTTAGTACCCTGGATAAATGCGAACATATTAATGTTTGTTCTCTTAACAGTCTTTTTTAACTTAGTTTGAACAAATTACAATTTATCATTACTTAATTTGTAATGTTAGTCATATAAAATTAAAAACATGATTTTTAAGAGGACAAACATTTTGTTCTTGACTAAGGTAATTGCTTGACTAAGATAATTTAAAGAGAGCTTGGCGTATATGTTAAATGATGTAATTAACGTACGGTTAAATTCTAAAATATTATAACTAATTATTGAATTTGTAACTCGTTGAAAAAAAGCAATAGAAAAAATGGATTTGAAAAGAATAGGAAATTACAAGACTGCAACAGTTAATGACAGTTGAACGAACTAGGACTACAAATTATAAATCATATTGTTAAAATATTCAGTGAAGGTAAAGAATGTCGAGATGTAATAGTGATATTACAATAAGTTACCATCAAATAGAAATCAAAGCCTTCTGTCTTTTATTGTCACGTTTAATTTTCTTAGAAAATGAACTAACTTATTATAAATAAGTGTAAACAATTTTGAATGAATGCAAGCAATTTACAATATTTTATCATCAAAGTCAACGTTCATAATACTTAAAAGTATATTATGAATAAATGTTAAATGTTAACAATAATTTCCGCTTTTTAGTATTAATTATAGTTTCTTTCACGTCTCAATCCTCGATTTACGTTCTATTATTTAAATATTTTAATGAAATATTTTCTATATTGCAACACAGCCTTACCTTTAAGGTTTTCATGGTTTCTTATAACTACAAGTTTAGAACTCTAGTTCTTATGAATTGTTTCAATCGCGGTTTGAAACCACAACTGGGAAAGGAACTTAAGGATAATATCTTAACTTTAACGCTCACTTTCTTTGCCCACAATTTGATTCCTACGTTTGAAATTATTTTTGTTACAGTGGTACATTGAAAATACATTTCGACCAGTACCAGGTGTATGTACCTGGCAAGCAAGTGTGCTGTTACCGAAAAGGGTATTTTTATACATCGTATTGTTGAAACAATATTAGGAATCTTAGTCCTATAATTACATAAAATCATGTTACAAAAGATTGATTAAATTTTTATTTTTTTAAAATACAACTCTGTTGAAAATATTAGGATGTTTGAACTTATACATGCTAAAAACAAACAATATTAATAGATTTCTTCTTAAACTTCCATTTGTTATTCTTATAAAGTAAAAATAATCGGTATCGGATGAACAGAAATCCAGTATGTTTATCCTAAAGTTATAAATTCTTAGTTCAACTATATCTAGATAGATTCTTTTATTGCATCGACCGGATTATTGATCATAACGATTGTGGTATAACTGAAGGAAAATAATTTTATACTTAATTAAAGAAATTGTTGGCTTGAAATTAAATTTTCGTTTTAAAGAAGGGAAGGAAGCAGCACTAATGTAGAATAACTGTAAATATAGTTATTTGTATGAAGAAAGAGATGCGATTGATATTTCAGATAGCTCTATTAGAAGTAATATAAATGCATTAATTAATTACCTTTCAAAAATTTAGTCACAGAAGTCAGATTATTTTATTCTGTTTATCAAATACAAGTATAATAATTAAAAAAGTAGTTCTTTTTAAGTATTTTTTGTTAAAAATATATCAATAAAAAATTGTTTAATTGAATCTATCCTTTTTATTATTTAGAATTAAAAAAATCTCTTTCGGCACGCCGGAAGGCGGAGGTAGATTTTACCGGTGCTAAGTAGGGGATAATAAAGATTACCACCTTAAAGTTAAGAAAAATGTTTAATTTACTCAACACGACAATGGTTGCATGTGAAAAAAAGTTTCTCATGTTTAGCAAACGAGAAGCCTAATCTTCTTACATTTTCAGCAACATTTTGGTCAACCCTTGCCATAAGGGTTGGCCATATCAAAAATTGTTTCAGGAAAAAGTTTTAGGTAATGTTTAGAGAAATAACGACCACTTTAAGCCGATTCGAGGCTGTGCCTATTAAGGGAGGTATGATTTTTTTTGTCTCCAATACCCCATTTTATCCACCCTCTGGGCCAATGGTTGTTGATATCAAGAAACTTTACTTAGATAAATTTTAGTCTCTTATCCTAAGAATAATAGGAACTTTAAAAGAATTCGATATTCTACTTAATAAGAAGGTTATAGCGATATTTTATTTTTTCGAAAAAGCCCGCCCATGGTCCAATTTCTCCCATTAATGAACTTGACCGTATATGATTTATAAAAAATCTGATGTGGACACCACATCACTTCCTTGTACGCCTATTAAATTGCATATACATATTTTTTTCTGCACTTCAATTAAACTTATTTCATTTGAAAGTGAGATACTATCCTCCAATTCTTTAATAAAGTGGACAGTTACACAGTTACTGAAACTAGAGAACGTGTACACAAATTAATATCAGAAGAATTATATTAAACCAAAGAACGATTGAATGATTGTCAACAAAAACAAATAAACGAAATGATCATCAACTCCGACTTAGGGAGAATATTGTCCGACAATATCTGAGAAGTAATGAACTAAAAAGATAAGAATTTTTTGAAATTTATTAAAGATCAAGCATGTATGCATCTGTGTATGTGTTGTTCTTGTGAGGGTCTATTTTTCAATCACTCTGTAGTTAATACATAAATGTAGATAAAATTAAACAGATATTTCAGAATAATTAAATAAATTAAACTAGAAAATCCAATTTTTTTTTTTTTGTCTTCAGTCATTTGACTGGTTTGATACAGCTCTCCAAGATTCCCTATCTAGTGCTAGTCGTTTCATTTCAGTATACCCTCTACATCCTACATCCCCAACAATTTGTTTTACATACTCCAAACGTGGCCTGCCTACACAATTTTTCCCTTCTACCTGTCCTTCCAATATTAAAGCGACTATTCCAGGATGCCTTAGTATGTGGCCTATAAGTCTGCCTCTTCTTTTAACTATATTTTTCCAAATGCTTTTTTCTTCATCTATTTGCCGCAATACCTCTTCATTTGTCACTTTATCCACCCATCTGATTTTTAACATTCTCCTATAGCACCACATTTCAAAAGCTTCTAATCTTTTCTTCTCATATACTCCGATCCTCCAAGTTTCACTTCCATAATAAAGCGACACTCCAAACATACACTTTCAAAAATCTTTTCCTGACATTTAAATTAATTTTTGATGTAAACAAATTATATTTCTTACTGAAGGCTCGTTTAGCTTGTGCTATTCGGCATTTTATATCGCTCCTGCTTCGTCCATCTTTAGTAATTTTACTTCCCAAATAACAAAATTCTTCTACCTCCATATCTTTTCTCCTCCTATTTTCACATTCAGTGGTCCATCTTTGTTATTTCTACTACATTTCATTACTTTCGTTTTGTCTTGTTTATTTTCATGCGATAGTTCTTGCGTAGGACTATGCCGTTCATTGCCGTTTCTATGCCGTTCATTGTTTCTTCTAAATCCTTTTTACTCTCGGCTAGAATTACTATATCATCAGCAAATCGTAGCATCTTTATCTTTTCACCTTGTACTGTTACTCCGAATCTAAATTGTTCTTTAACAGAAAATCCAAAAATCCAAAAGGAATACGATTCTAAATTATAATTTTCAATTAATATTGAATAATCAGATGTTTAACCAAATACATTACGTATACATATATGTAATAACGCTTATTAAATTACATATACACATTTTTAAAAGTATATAAAATTTCATTTCACTAATAACTTCTCATTTGTTTTTCAAATTTTATTTTTTTATTGAATAATTATTTATTGTAAAACATTTTTATAATCACAGTTTAATAATTAATAATAAATCAATAAATTTAAATTGAAAAAAATGTTAACAAAAAAAATTAATTAAGAAAACCGTTAAAAAAAATCCCTTTCGGTACGCCGGAAGCGGAGGTAGATTTCACTGGTACAAAGTAGGGGATAAAAAAGATTTTCATCTTAAAGTTAAGAAAAACTTCAAATTTACTCAATACGACAAAAACCTTTGTTATGACCAACCCATGGTCATATCAAAGGTTCTTTCAGACAAAAGTTTGAGGTAATATTTAAAGAAATAACGACCATTTTAAATCAATTCGATACTGTGCCTATTAAGGGAGGTATAATTTTCTTTGTCATTGAAGCACACCATTTTTTCCATCCCCTAGGCTAATAGTTGGTGATATCAAAAAACTTTACTTACATAAGTTTTAGTCTCTTATCCTAAGAATAATAGGAACTTTAAAAGAATTCGATATTCTACTTAATAAGAAGGTTATAGCGATATTTTATTTTTTCGAAAAAGCCCGCCCATGGTCCAGTTTCTCCCATTAATAAACTCGACCGATATTTTGGGTCGTTATATTTTATGTATCAATTTGAATGTGACTGGTGCAAAATTACGGCAGTTATCTTGTCCACAAGAAAGTGAAATATATATATATATAAAATTTTGACGGTGGTTTTGGGGTCTGGGGAATGTGAAACGCGAAGATATGACGATATTTTCCGGAAGTCTAATCATGTTACCCATTACAATGAGTAGCTTTCTTATGAAATCTACCTAAAATTAGCAGCTAAATAAACGAAAAAAAAACTAAACGTCAAATATACCCTTTCTAACTCTTAAAAATACTGTGTATCAAGGATTCATATAATGAGCAGTTACAAGCAATAGTCGGGCTTAATGATAAAGTACGTAAAAGCGACAAAACACAGTGTTATAAAATGTGTACACCTTCAATCGTGAAAAGAATTGTAGAATTGTATTCAAAGTTAATAAATTCCGCAGTTTTCATCTGTGAAGATACATTCTAGCCTATTTACTGCACTTGTCAAAACTGTTAAAGTTGTTAAAAAACTTTTTTAACATCAAAAATGCCTTTATTCCTTATAATATCCGGTGCGGTTTTCTTAGTTCCAGTATCTTAAAAGATTACTGAAAACTTTATGGTCCAGAAGTTGAGAAGGTACTTGAAAGATAATAATATTGTTTGCTGTTAATAAAATTGAAGCATCCCTTCTGTTATCTGTGATTTGAGTAAAGATTTGGTTTGTGTTTTCTCTGCTGCTGTTCTAAAGGAATTACAATATTAAGAACTGAATAAGGAGAAATTGAAACCTATTTCATCCTTTCTTACGGAAAGATATAAATAAGTGGTCCAATCATGTATTCGAGAAAAGATTGTCCTTCAACCTACGATCTCAGTTGATTTTAATGTATGCTAATGGTTTTTCCTGATATTTACACTGTAATTCCATTCAGTATTCCGATTAAATTTACCTGGTGGTATCCGGCATATGTTCAGAAACCTCTATTGATGTTGCCTCTTCATGGTTTTAGAAAATAAAATGCTACTCGACAAAAATAAAACCAAAATACACTCTTTTGGACCAATATATTTAATTAATAGAGACAAATGTATTAACATGCTAGGGTATTGGATTGATGTCAACTAGTGTGGGTAACACACAGATTTTCCCCAATCAGACAGCTGTCAATGTTATTCTTGCGATTCTTGTAAGATTTTTTATTAGCCTATTAATCATGGATGCCTAAGTTTAGATGGGGAAAAGCTACAAAAGTTCCTGGATTAAGAGTGTAAAGTTCTTCAATAGGCTGCCCTCTGTTATCAAAGAAATGGATTAGACAAATTTAGCTTGCTGCATTATATTACTTTCTGTTGTAATATTAGGCTCATTCAGAAGTCGAGTATTCTGCAATACACAGTGTTCAGCTATTTTCATAAATAACAAACATTTTTTCACAATTAAAATTTATCATTTTGTTTAATTTCGGACAATAACCTCTTTAAAAATATTTAGCGTACTTATAAATATTTCTTACTGTATACATCACAAAATCGAATAGTTTATACTTATATAAATAAATTATTATTACATACCCTCCCTCCATCGAGTCGTAAAATGAATGACCACTTTATACGAATAAAGGTTATCAAAATATTTGAGTTATGGGTAATGGGTAGTATTGTTGATGATGTTTATACAGAGTGATTTTGTAGTCCTATTACCCAATTGTTAATGTCTGGTAATTTTTTTTCTAAGAAAGGGAAATTTTGTTTTGTGATACGAAGTTGGTAGCGCTACTCAACCGGTATAAATACTGCAGTGTGAGTTGATTCTCCTTGAGCTGTGTAAACTTTTGTGCCGTTTCCGGTCTTGTTACGAACAGAATGTCTTTTACCATAGAACAACGAGTTTTCATTCTTGAACAATATTTTGCTACGAAATCGTATGCCAGTGTAAAAGAATCATTTCAAATTAAATTTATTGGTGTTCCTCCGCCAGAAGAAATGTAAATTTCTTGGCTAGCAAACCGATTTCGAGAGACAGGTAGTGTTTGTGACAGAAAACGTAGTGGTCGACCGACTCGCTTGACAGATTACGTTTTAGAGCATGTGAAAACAAGATTGCTCAATTCTCCACGGAAAAGTTTACGAAAACTTTCCAAGTAGGTCGGTTTGTCATATTCGAGTGTTCAGAAAGCTGCTAAAAAATTGAAATTGTATCCGTATCACGTACGATTAGTCCAAGAGCGTCAGCCTCCAGATTTAAACAAACAATTGCAGTATTGCCGTCGGTTTAGGTCTCTCGCAAACGATAACGGAATTGAATTTTTAAACACAGTGTTCTTTAGTGATGAGCTTGGGTCCATCTCCATGGTTATGTGAACAGTCAAAACTGTCGAATTTGGGCGGTTGAAAATCCTAACGCTTTACAAGAAATCTTTGCATCCTGAAAAAATTGGTGTGTGGTATGCGATATCTCGTCATCGTATTGTCGGACCAGTTTTATTCGAACTAAATGGTGAAATATACAGGAATATTGTGCGCCAATTTGGGTCCCTCCTGGAACCTCAAGAAAGTTATTTCAGCAAGACGGCGCCACATGCCACACGTTTCAAGAAACCGTGGATTTTCTGCAAGAGTTCTTTGATGATCGAATAATAAGACCTCACATCTCCTGACTACTTTTTGTGGGACTATATTAAGTCCGAGGCCTTCAAAAACAATCCTCACACTATTGATGAACTTAAAGTCAATATTACAGACTAAATCACGAATATTTCCAGTGCAACTCTTAAAAAAAGATTTCTGCTAATATGCTGAAAAGAGTCCGTGCGTGTATAACAGCAAGGGGTGGACATTTTGAGCATATTGTTTAACAATTATGTAAGTAATAGCTTTTAATTAAATCTCTTTTGTAAGTAACAAAAACATTTTTTTTATTCCACCTAAATTTCCCTTTCTTAAATTACCTTTAAAATTGGGTAACAGGACTAAAAAATCTCTGTAGTAATAACTCTCAGGACTCTGTAGAAATAAACATCATCATTAACTAATAGTCCTATACCCTATAAATTATAATAATTTATTAATAGCTTATTTATTTTATACGTATTCATAGAATAGCTAAGTAATTTTGTTTGCATTGTTGACTAATATTCAATACTGATAATTATTTTTCGTTTTCAGTAAACTCATATAGTTCAATGCTTTGAGTGTCCCGGTACGAATGGTATATTTAGTTAATATTTTGTGTGTATTAATGAATTCGAATGTTTTTAGCTCTTTTTGTTAGTGAATTTTTTCTACTGCAGAATTTAAATCCACAGCCAAGAATAAATAGCTAAGTAGTCAAACTCGTGAAATAGTTAGTAATATATAAGATTTTATAAAGAAAGAAACTATGAAGTTAGGAAAATTAGAAGATGAAAAACATTTAATAGGCTTTCAAAAATGTGAAGAAAGAATCGTTGCAGCTTGAGGGACTACAAGATCACAAGGAAAAAACTCCGAAAAGAAAAGCTAGATCTTAAATTTAAATCGCAGTCGTGCTCATTCACCACACTAAACGTATAAACAACGTTCAAAACCAGTTAGTTAGTTAGTGGATTAGATAGTTTGATCAAGGCGTTGTAAAAAGAACAGTAAACGAGTTTCACGTAAAACATAATGTACTGCCTACATTAAATAAATTACGTGAAGAACTTCAAACGAGTATTCAATTTAAAGGTTCTATAACTACACCAACAGCTATCCTAAAAGAATTGGGGTTTAAGTGGTGAAAAACTGATAATAAAAGGAAACGTTTGTCTGAGAAAGATAAGATCTGTTGGTACAGGATAGAATATTTAAGAAAAATGAGAAGAAAATTCTTCGATTGTTTATTTGAACGAATCGTGTATTTTTAACGTCCCATTCAATGACAAAGTCGTGGTTGGATGACAGTGGTTCAAGAGTAAAAGTGTCGATTAATAAAGATGATGGTTAATCATAATCCACGCTGGAGGAGAAATGAGGTTCATTACGAACGTGATGTTAACAAGGAAAACGAGTTCTAAGTGCAATGAACATCACGACAGTGATATCAACAGTTCCATGATGTAGGCATCTGATAAATTAATTCCTGTTCTTCGCCCGAGTCACTGGTTGTTACCGATAATGTGCCATACCACAATCCACTTCTAAAGAAGCCTCCGAATTCAAATGTAGGAAAAGTGGCACCATTAATTGGTTAGAACTTTTTAAAAGAGAAAAATGTCATTAAGAAATTAGAATTTGGCTAGAAGTAATGTCAGATAAATAAAGAAAATAACATGCAATAATTTTTTCGTCTTCTTGAACCAAAAGTACTATCACCTGTAATATCAAATGAAGTCTAGTAGTACTTGTGTCATTGAAATTGATTTAAATAGAGATTGAAAATCTCTATTAAGGTATGCCGAATTGAAGAAAATCCAATTACGATTAGATTAAAAAAAAAATACCCACTTTGTAAAATCATCTGATAACTACCTAGATATTCTGATTTCAAAATCTACTTTTCTTTTTATATCGCGTCAAATGATATCTCAATAAATTCAATACTAGCGAAACTTAGTTCCATTCAATCGCGTTAATTCATCGTCATGTTGATCGTGTCATGTTAGAAATGGCTACATTTATTTGTTGAATTATGCAATTTGTCACTCACTCGTATTGCTGTGAAGTAAGTAAACTACCTGAGGTCCGAAAGAAAATAGTAGTACAACCGTCTCTTTGAAGAAACAGATATTGAATGTAAATATTTAATTAATATAATATAATATTAATTAATAATATAATATATATATATATATATATATATTAATAATATAATATTAATTAATTAATTAATATAATATTTAATACAAGTATAGGGACAAGGGAAGCAATTTTAGCGCTCAGATTAATAGTAGAAGGAAGATTAAAGAAAGCAAACCGACATACTAGGCATTTATAAACCTAGAAAAGGCATTCGATAACGTAGACTGGAATAAAATTTTCAGAATTTAAAAAAAATTAGGGTTCAAATACAGAGATAGAAGAACGATTGCTAACATTTACAGGAACCAAACAGCAACAGTAATAATTGAAGAACATAAGAAAAAAGCCATAATAAAAAAGGGAGTCTGACAAGGATGTTCCCTATCCCCGTTACTTCTTAATTTTTACATAGAACTAGCAGTTAATAATGTTAAAGAACAATTTACATCCAGAGTAACAGTACAAGGTGAAAAGATAAAGATTGTACGATTTGCTGATGATAGTAATTACAGCTAAGATTAAAAAAGATTAGAAGAAAAATAAGCGGAGTGGATGAAGTCCTACTAAAGAACTACCGCATGAAAATAAACAAGAACAAAACAAAAGTAATGAAATGTAGTAGAAATAACGAAGATGGACCATTGAATGTAAAAAAAGGAAGAAAAAAGATTACGGAGGTAGAAAAATGTTATTATTTGGGAAGTAAAATTACTAAAGATGGACGAAGCAGGAGCGATATAAAATGCCGAATGGCACAGACAAACGAGCCTTCAGTCAGAAATATAATTTATTTACATCAAAATTTAATTTAAATGTCAGGAAAAGATTTTTGAAAGTGTATGTTTGGAGTGTCGCTTTATATGGAAGTGAAACTTAGACAATCGGAGTATCTGAGAAGAAAAGATTAGAAGCTTTTGAAATGTGTTGCAATAGGAGAATGTTAAAAATCAGATGGTTGGATAAAGTGACAAATGAAGAGGTATTGCGGCAAATAGATGAAGAAAAAAGCATTTGGAAAAATATAGTTAAAAGAAGAGACAGACTTATAGGCCACTTCCTGGAATAGTCGCTTTAATAATGGAGGGACAGATAGAAGACAAAACATTGTGTATGCAGGCAACGTTTGGAATATGTGAAACAAATTGTTAGGGATGTAGGATGTAGGAGGTATACTGAAATGAAACGACAAGCACTATATAAGGAACCTTAGAGAGCTGCATCAAACCAGTCAAATGACTGAAAACAAAAAAAAAATTATAAGGTAAATATTTAATTCCTCACTTTTCTCAATGAAAATGATTTGGAATGCCTGACATTCTGGAAAACTGTTTGAGAACGGCTTTCATATCATATCAGATCCCGTAAAAATGTTTAATTATTTTATCTAACACAGACAGAAAAACCTGATTATATAAATTATATTTACATTTACATGTTTGTCCGTTTGATTTATATCTACTGTTTGATTTATATCTACTGTTTGATTTAATCGTAGTTACTCTTTAAATATAGTACGACAGCATAAATGAACGGATTAATTTTTTTCGATAGAGAATCTTAAAAGAGATTTTAAACTAGAGGTAATTATACCACTGACCGAATGTAACTGAATTTTTTTACCCTCTTATTAATCCGTTACATTTTACTATGAAATGATCTTGTAATCTTTTAATAAATTGTAGTGATCTGTATAATTAAACGTGATAACACATTACTTATTGTTCAACTAAATTAAATCTTTAATTCATATATTAAATTTGACAAAAACAACAAATTATTCGAATAAACTCAACATAGATCTAATATAATATTGGACTACCTAATTCAGGGTTCTTCTAACCTTTTAAGACCGAAGACATTAAAAACGATGACACTGGTAACTCCCATTAAAGAAGCAGCTGCATAATTAACTTCCAAAAGAATTTCTGGAAAACCAATTTTTATATAATTTGAAAGTAAGTTGCTAATAATTTTAAATTTAAAAACTAGGAAGTTTTTTATTTCAAAATATATATACATTTTGATTTATTTATTTTTAATTTTGTGTTTAAGTTGTGTTTTTACCCTTACGTTATAATTTATTGTATAATTATTAAATGTTTTTGCATTTTATAATTTATAATAAATTACTTATTTATTTTTTTAGTTATTTTATTTTATCTATTGTAAGCGGATACTTTTACCAAGCTGAACAAATAAATAAAAGTAATACATTTACATTCTTCGTCTCATACTAGCAAACAGTAGTATATGTATGCATCTGTTTTAAACGGAATAACATTAGCAAAATACATTTTTGAAATATCGAAAAATACATCAGTTCAACATTTTACCACGATTAAATAATTTTTTTCTGATTTTTTTCTAAACATGAACATCAAACGAGAAAATGAAAAGGGAAGAATTTTTGAATAAGAAAGGCCGGGTTTTCCGTTATATTTATGAAATTCTTCCTGACTTATAGACAGGCTGATTATTTTTATTTATCGACTACTTTCCGCTCCTATGTTCGGCTAACCATATCTATTTATGAACTGATAATAAATATTTTTAATAGCTTTTACAGCTATAAAAAACAAGTTTTTAATAGGTGTAAAAGAATTCATTTCGCCAATTCAAAAGATTTATCATATTTATGTTAGGTTTTCAAAAAAACTTTTATTAGTGAGATTAAAAGAAAGAAATAGAGAGAGAAAACGAAAAAGAAAGTTTGTATAAACGTATACCGCTCCCTTGTTTAATCTAAATATACTTAAGAAAGCAAACTTATCTAATGGTTATATGATGTACTATTTATTATATGGAGTGATTTTTGAAGTCGCCTATGGGTAAATGTGTGCATGTATGTATGTTATTTATGAACTCGCGTGTGTGAGTTAAAATGATTTATGTATAAAGAGAATAGTGGTTTTATAAAGAGAAGCGTCTAAGCTATATTTTAAATAATTATATAAATTACATCAAAATACACACTTTTGTAGACTACACTCCAAAGATTACAGAAGTATATAATTTTTGGATCTTAAAAGTTAAAAAAATTGTCACCTTGAAAATAGAAGAAAAAACTAAAAAAAAATCTTACTCAAATGATTCGAAACCTCCCTTGGGCACGCTAAAAAAATTTACCAGTATATACGAGGTGGGTGAGAAAAGTAATGAGACTGACTTTTTACATACCAAATTTTTTATTTTTTTCGAACAACAATATTATCCCTTTCAAAGTAGTTCCCTTGGGCAGCTATACATCGGTGGAGTCATTGTTCCCACTCCTGATAGCAGCGCTGGAAGTCCTCAACAGGTAGGGCTTTTAATATCTCGGTCACAGTCTTTTGAATATTCTCCAGAGGTTCTAAATGACGTCCTTTTAAGACACGTTTCAATTTCGGGAAAAGGAAAAAATCACAAGGACTCAAATCAGGTAAATAGGGGGGTGGGGGGAGTTGAGGAACCGTAGGAATGCGTTTTGAGGTCAAAAATTCAGTGATGGAAATGGCCGTGTGACACGGGGCATTGTCATGATGAAGCATCCACTTGTCTGACTGGTCTCACGCGAATCACTCTTTTTCTGAGTCTTTCAAGGACACCTTTGTAAAACGCTTGGTTGACAGTTTGTCCTGGAGGAAGAAATTCTTTATGCACGATACCCCTACTGTCAAAAAAGCAAATCGGCATGGTTTTGATCTTTAATTTGCTCGTCCGACATTTTTTCGGTCGAGGAGATGACGGAGTGACCACTCTTCGTTTTGCCGCTTTGTTTCAGGATCGTTCTCAAATATCCAGGATTCATTACCTGTGATCACACGATTGAAGAATTATTGGTCGTTGTCGATCCTCTCAAGAAGATCAACGCACACGTTTCTTCGATTGTCCTTCTGTTCCGTTGTGAGGTTTTTTGGTACCAATTTCACACAAACTTTCGCATGTCCAAATCGTCTGTCACCATATGATGTACGGTGAAAGTGTTTAAATTTAACTGTTCACTCATCATCCTTATTGTTAAACGACAATCTGATGTCACAAGAACCTCACACGCTCGACGTTTTCGTCAGATTTGGAAGTTGAAGGTCTCCCTGAGCGACGTTGATCTTCAACGTGTTCTCGGCCTTCCAAAAATGATTTGTGCCAGCGGAAAATTTGTGCTCTTGATAAACAATGTTCCCCATAAGCCTGTTTTAACTTTTCAAAGGTCACACTCGCGGATTCCTCAAGTTTAACACAAAACCTGATTGCATAATGTCGCTCTAAATTCCGATGCTCCATTTTCGTAACACACAACAAAAACACAATTTTACTGGTGGTGTTGTAAAAAATAATGTGTTGGCTGAACGGAGTTGAAACTCGTACTGAGCATGTTGAAGGGATGAACAAACCGGTCTAGTTCAGACCGGTAGACACAGCGTTGCCAAATCGCTCGCAGCGTTACCAATCTCATTACTTTTCTCACACACTTCGTATGTGTCATGAGTGTGAAATGAATTTATCCAAGTATCATTTTTAACGATAATTTTTATTTTCATCGTTTTTTTTTTAAATTCTACAATTCAATTATATAATATTCTTCCTACATTATTTTTTTTTATTTAATGGTAAGAAGCTCTTGGAATTCGAAACAAAATTTTTCAATTATTTTTTCTAATTTTTTTTCGAGTATTTAAAACATGAATAAAACTTTAGTACTCCATACAAAAATAGAGAGATATTTTCAATTATTTGTAATACTTTTCTTCATGAAGTTCAAGAAATTTAAAAAAAATTCTATTTGGAAAGAAACTAAAAAGAGCAACTATTTTTCAATAAATTTATGAAAATTGGTTGTTAGTTTTAAACATAAAAGCGAAAATAATATCCTAAGTTATATATTTATAGGCAGAGTGTTTCTAAAATTGTGAGCTGGCTATACTTTTTCGTATTCTACTTGTAAAACTAAACAAAAAATATCCTTAGGAAAAATGTAAATTTCTCCTAGTTCTCTCCCGTCAGGCATTTTGTTATTTTTGTACCAAAATTTACATCTCAAGCTCAGATAGACGAATCACATTAGTAAGTGCCTTGTTAATAAAGTTTTAAAATTAGCAAAAAATCAGGACTCTAATACCTTCGAAAATTACAAAATGGTCAACATATTTATTTTTCAATCCGATATATGTACATAAATATTCGATCTTATCAAACTTTATGTTTATTAAAATATTAAATATTTTGAACAAAATGGCATTTTATTTTTTTAAATAGGTTAACAAATAGTCGAGTTATGGGAGAAATTTGATATTTTATTTTTGGGTCGTAATTATTATTATATATAGTATTGGGAGAAAATTATTGCTTAATTTGATACAAATTCACAATACTAGAATTAACAATAAATAAAAACAATTAATATTTCATCGAATTGAACATAAAGTAGAGGACGTGAAAACAGACCCATAATTACATCAAGTTTTTGCCATAACTTGACAATTTGTTAACGGATTTAAAAAAAATAAATGTCATTTTATTCAAAATAAAAGGCTTAATATTTAAGTAAATAACATAAAGTTTGATAAAATCTAATATTTATTGAGATATAAGGGATTGAAAAATAAACATGGCCGCCATTTTGTAATTTGCAAAGGTATTTAAGTCCTGAAGTTTTGTTAATTTTAAAACTATTACCAAGACGCTTACTGTGTGTTAATGTGATCCGAACTTGAGATATAAATTTTTATATAAAAATAACAAAATGCCGGAGAGTGGGAGAACGAAGGAGAAATTGCTAGTTTTCCTAAGGGTATTTTTTGTTTAGTTTTACAAGTAGAATCCGAAAAAGTATAGCCAGTCCGTCATTTTAGAAACACTCTGTATATATATATATATATATATATATATATCTATATATATAAAAATGTTAAGTTCGTTTGTGTACGCTTCAAAAACTCAAAATGTTCTGCACCGATTGAGCTCAAATTTTAGCACGCATCAAAGATTGTTTTCATCTATTTTTAATAAATCTATCTACCTATTTTTAATTTGTACAGGTTTAATTTGGAAATATAAACAAAGGAAAACCAATCAGATCAATGCAAGATGGCCGCTGTCAAACACAACGACCAAATTTCTTTGAATTATATTTAACAGCTAAAACATCTGTATTATATTAAAAAAAAAAAAAAACACCAAAACAAAAAGAAAAGCCACCAAAAAGGATGACTTACAGTAAATAAATTAAAACACCCAACTTTCTTATAGCCCAGATAGACTTTAAGACTATGCAAACAAAAAAAGTCGAAATAACCAAATACACAGAAAATAATATCCCTACATAATGACCAAAAAATCCTTTGTTAGGTTAAATATTCACTTTTGTCTGAATTTACAGAAGGCATTTACAACGAAGCATTGATAAATATTGAAGACAAGTGCTTAGCTAATGCAAATAAAGTTCTTAGTCAATTGGGAATGCCAGCACCCACCCGAGCTGCGATTGCTTCATTTGATGTGGATTTACGCCTTGAACAGAGTTACAACATTGGTGATCTTCAGTCATATGTCCAATCAAACATTCCCAAATTAACGCGTGAACAGAAAGGCGTTTATGATCGCATAACGCAAATGATAAATGACGGAGTTGTTGGGGGACCTTCTTCTTGGATGCACCAGGAGGAACTGGGAAAACATTCCTCATTAGATTGATTCTAGCAACGGTTCGATCAAAAAATGACATAGCCTTAGCTCTTGCTTGCCTCTGGAATAGCTGCGACAGTGTTACAAGGTGGAAGGCCTGCGCATTCAGCTCTGAAGTTGCCATTAAACATGCAAATCATCGAGACTCCCACGTGCAATATTTCCAAAGCATCCTATATGGGAAAAGTATTACAAAAATGTAAACTCATTGTTTGGGATGAATGCACGATGGCACATGAAAAATCGCTTAAAGCTCTTGATCGATTGTTACAAGATTTGGGTGGAAACGTTCAACCATTCGGGAATGCTTTGATATTGCTCGGTGGAGATTTTAGGCAAACATTGCCTGTAATTTCTCGATCGACACCAGCAGACGAAATAAATGCTTGTCTGAAATATTCAACACTGTGGCGACACGTACGTACATTGCAGGTGACTACGAATATGCGTGTCCAGTTGCAGAATGATCCATCGGCTGAGGTATTCTCACGACAGTTACTGGACATTGGAAACGGACAGCTGCCAGTCGATGAGACGTCTAGACGAATATCATTTCCTGATAATTTTTGTAATTTAGTAACATCGAAAGAAGAACTGATCGAAAAAGTATTTCCTGATATTCAAATTAATCATAGAAATCACGATCGGCTCAGCGAACGAGCTATCCTTGCCGCAAAGAATAAAGATGTCTATCAACTTAATAATGTTATTCAATCCAGCATTCAAAGTGAGAAAATTACATATAAGTCGATAGACACCGTTGTGGAAGCAGATGAAGTAGTTAATTATCCAACGGAATTTTTAAACTCACTTGATCTGCCAGGGATGCCACCACACATATTAAAATTGAAAATAGGTGTGCCAATTATCCTGTTGCGGAATATTAATCAGCCAAAACTCTGCAACGGCACGCGACTTGCAGTTAAGAAATTGATGAATAACGTAGTGGAAGCAACGATTTTAACGGAGCCTTTCAAAGGTGAAGATGTCCTCATTCCTCGAATACCCATGATCCCGACCGATACATCATTTCAATTTAAAAGGTTGCAATTCCCAATTCGATTGGCATTTGCAATCACAATCGATAAAGCTCAAGGTCAATCTTTAGAATTGTGTGGTTTAGATTTAGATGCGGATTGCTTCTCACATGGACAACTGTATGTACCTGTTCTCGAGTCGGCAAACCAGATAGCCTTTATATCTACGCAGATAGTGGAAAAACAAAAATTATTGTATATCCACGAGTATTGCAAAATTAAACTTCTATGAAACGTATGCTTTGTTTTGTTTCCCATTTATCATCCATGCAACCACAATGTACCACAGCGAAGCGTGGCGGGTACAGCTAGTATATATATATATATATATATATATATATATATATAATATATATGTAACATTTTATTATATTTTTTTTTAAATTCAGGTTGGAAATTTTCTAAATAGTGGTCATGAACGATTCCACGACAAAGTATTTCCTTCTACATTCAGGTTTAAGTTTACGCGTGAAGTAAAATAAAATTTTCAAGCGTGAACTAAAATAAAATTATTAATTTTATTCAGGTTAATTTTTGTTTAATCTACTTGTAGTAAAGGAAAACGATAATTATTTTATTTATTTATTATTTTTAACATTTCATTGAAAAATAATGAATGTTCCCGTACGTTTGTGCTGTAACCAAACGGTATGGACTACCTAACATAAAACCCAAGCCACTTCTGACAGTAGCATAGTAATTATGATTAAGAATAATCGCATGTCAGACTTATCCTGAAAAGCGAGAAACGAAGAAATTTCCATTCCTTTCTTCATAGTGTTGATCTACATAAACGTGCCAAGAACACCAGAACTTATCCCTACAAGTGATATCTTGATTCTCTTTGCTGTTTGTAGTGGTCGCATAATGAACACTATTACTCAAACAGTAGTGTTTATCAACTCCAACCGGTTTCACAAATGCTTTGTACGGAATACATCCATAATAAAAATCGGTGTAGATCAATGCCTATAGTGCTTATGTTTAAAGCAATAAATTAATTACCCACTATCTGTTGAGAGATAGGGTGGTGTGCATTTTGAACTCTGTCTCATTTTATACTTCTGTCTCTACTTGGCACAAAACATCGCATATTACAGCCTATATTAATATACTATATAATAAACTCAATGTAAATGTGTTACATTGAATTACATATATTATAACATTGTATTACATATATTAACCAGCCTGTTAAGCTACTTTACTAGCATGAGATACTTGGTGCATTTTATATACCTGCCAGTTTGCATTACTTTACGCAGTTTTATGTATTATTCTGGGCTTTTTCTTTTGTTCTAATTTTATTACTTATATAAGGTACATTTTTTGACTGAAAACAGTTTAATTATATTTAATGGGTATTATACAAGCATAATTTAGAAAATAAACAGCTGATTCATTTAAAAAAGGGAAATATTTGTGGGTTGATTAATTAATATCTACGGCTAGTTATATATCTATAATTCATAAAAATATATTCTACAGAAATATTATGTTTATAAACTAAAATTTTCATTTAAAAATTTTTCAAAATAACATTTTTTTCTAAAAGAAAATTACCAAAAATAATAAGCGTTAAAATTCTACTTCGTATAAAACGATTTTGTTAGATTATTTTGCGTATTTTAGTATTAAGAGAGAAATTATTTATATTTTCACTGCTGCTTTTCTTACAAATGAAATTAAGAAATTTCATTTCTTAAATGAAAATATAAAATTATTTTTTGAGTATCTTTAAATTAAAGATATTTTCATTTGTCTAAACTCTTTTGTCGACATTTATACACTCATGAGAATTTGAGCCTTTCCTATTAGTTAAAGTTACTTTTGAACGCGTTAGGTCAACTCGTTTAAACTCACCGGGTTGGTCTAGTGGTGAACGCGTCTTCCCAAATCAGTTGATTTGGAACCCGAAAGTTCCAGCGTTCAAGTCCTGGTAAAGCCAGTTATATTTTTACATGGATTTGAATGCTAGATCGTGGATACCGGTGTTCTTTGGTGGTTGGGTTTCAATTAACCACACATCTCAGGATCGGTCGAACTGAGAATGTACAAGACTACACTTCATTTACACTCATACATATCATCCTCATTCATCCTCTGAAGTATTATCTAAACGGTAGTTACCGGAGGCTAAACATGAAAAAGAAAGAGGTCAACTCGTTTAAAAAAATCAAAATCAGAAAAAATTTAGTAAAAGACAACGAATCATCTGAAGGAAATATAATCTCTTTTATCGGCGACTTATATTTCACTCTGAAGTAAGGACGTTTGATGTTAAACAAAGAAAGAGAAATTAACTGGTTGTTTCTTTATATGTATGCACCGTTTTTTTTCTTGTAGCCTGAGATATGTAGCAGTTAGAAAAATCACATTACGATAGCATTTTTGCTTTCTTAAAACAAATCTAATTTATCAAAATATTCATTAGTGTCTTGGACAGCAAAATTATAATATTGTGTGTACATTTCAGCATCGGCAATTAGAATATCGGTCGATTTGAAAAAGGATAAATAATACAAAATATAAATAAGATTTACTTTATCGGTTTTCAGTTTTCTGAATAGTTTAAACAACTATTTTTAAGAGCTGAGTAGTTTAAAATATAGGAACTAAATGGATAACAGTAAACTGATATTGTTGCCTTTTACTTACAATTACAACTTTTTAACAAAAAACAACTTCATAATAGTATAAAATTAATTTTTTGTTAGTGTCTAACATATTAAAAATATGTTTTACCTTAATTTTAATCACAAAATTCTCTTTACATCTCAATGTGTAACTTAAAAGATAGATCGGAAAAGTTGGAATAAAGCTTTACATTATTTATCTTACAAAAGTTTTAAAAATCAGCAATGCTTAACAATATTCTTTCAAATACTTAAATGTCGTTTATTAAAATACTTTTACAATAATTAACCACCAGCGACAAGTTATATTACGTATCTCTCCAAAGAAATACATAATATATGTAAATATTACTCTGAATAGACAAAAAATTTAATGATTTTTCAAATAAAATACAGCACTTCGTGTGATTAGCTATTTTTTTTCTAGTGAATCTGTCTGCGATTCTTAAACGTTTATTTGAATCCATTTAAACCGCAAATGAATGTACGATAAACCATCACCGCTGATTTCAGTATTATTACACATAATATCAAAATGCTTTTTTTCTTCATCAACGAGAACATAAGGTGAAATAACGGTTACTGGATATTTCAATTCGTCTCCCTAATGGAAGGACGAACTAATGGTATAAATTTTAAAAGGTTTTTCTTACGAGTGAGAATATTTCCGGCCGAGGGGTATTATACCGAGCGATGGACTGTAGTTATGCAATAACGTCGGAGTATGCGGCGCAAGCCGGACTCGCTACATTGTACCGGTGCGTGAGCGAGTTTACGAAGGAAGAGTCACGCGCTAAGGAGCAACACCGGCCGAGACCGGAGTTGTCGAGCGGCTCATTCATTTATTCATTCATCTGCACTAGCATCTAGTCGATCGTGGTCTTACGTGACTGTTATTATTTTACAAGCCGCTTACACGATCGTGTTGTAATAGGAACTAGAGTAAGTTCACAATCATTCGCTCTGTACAATAATAGTAATTAAATCTGATCTTCGCAACATCAAAATTGTGATTTGAAATCTTCTGTGTACACTATTCTTTTGTATATATTATTCTTGTACCGCTGTAAAAGTTAATAATCGGATAATTCGCCTTGCGTTATATATTTGAGTAAAGTAAATTTTAAAAACTTTACAAAAACGAATCGCAAAATGATTGCTTTGTTTTACCTACCCATAAAAATTTACGAGATTCAAATATCTAAAGTGTTTCGTTAATACATAAGGATTATTATCAGAACGTTTTGATAAGTCACAGTAATGACGGTGTTCTTTGGTGGTTGGGCTTCAATTAACCACACATCTCAGGAATGGTCGAACTGAGAATGTACAAGACTACACTTCATTTACACTCATACATATCATCCTCATTCATCCTCTGAAGTATTATCTAAAACGGTAGTTACCGGAGGCTAAACAGGAAAAAGAAAGAAAGTAATGACGGAAAGTTATTATGCTTCTTAAAATTACTTTTTTTTGTATTTCCAAAGCTAAATGAAGTATGAGATTTTACCTATCTAGGGAATACGAAAACAAAGAATGGATAAAAAAATAGAAGTATTTTCACAAAACAGAGAAGTTATTATTGTGGTTAAAATCAAACAAAAAGTTGTTGATCGAAAAAGAAATTTCATCGAGTAGTACAGTCAATTAGTATTTTTATTTGAAAATCCTTACCTACCGATTGATATTTTTTCCATATGTTAGGGGTGATGAGGGAAGCTTAACTCCAGATTTTTAACATCCCCTCCCATAGATTTTTGAAAAACTCAAAACGTTTTTGAAATGCGTTTTTCTCTGAATATATGCATTTTAGAGAAACGTTTTTCAAACAAAAAATGTAGAGGACATTCTCCTCTACAATTAATGTCTTTGAAGTTATGCCGTATAATTTGGATATCAATTTTCCATTTGGAAAAGTTGTTAATCTTAGAAAAACAGACAACTTTTATTTAAACTACTTTCTTGTACGACTTACCGTTTTGGATCTGTAGCTTGTGAAAGTGTGAAAATGTTGTGAATTGGGCGCGTGTTCGAAAGCGGTCTAGTCGTTTACAACTTCGTTTACAACATTTTTTGTTTGAAAAACTTTTCTATAAAATGCATAGATTCAGAGAAAAACGCATTTCAAAAACTTTTTGAGTTTTTAAAAAATCTATGGGAGGAGGATGTTAAAAATCTGGAGTTAAGCTTCCCGCATCACCCCTAACGCATGGACAAAAGATCAATCGGTAGGTAAGGATTTTCAAACACAGCTTATTTTGATGACAAATTGCCTGTTCTACTAAAGTACAAATTATTTTATATTTTGCTTATCATTAGGGAATTATAAAAACAATAGAAGATTACACTGAGGAAAATGATAAATGAAAAACATTCCATATGTACAGAAAATAATCGATGTTGTCCTTGGACATTTTTATAAATTTATGGAATGGAAAACATAAAAGCCTTCAAATCAATCAAACGATAGAAAGTCGAAAAGAAACAAAAAAAAAAAAAGGTTACGACTTCTCAAAACCTTTAACTATTGTCTTTTAATCTCTTTAGTCATACATTTTCGTTTTTGCATGGCTATAATTTTTTTTGTGATATCATTCAGAGATTTTCTACAAATCCGGTGTTTTCATTTGAATAATATTTTTTCGTTCCCTCAAAAAATTACTGAGTATCTCTTAAAGAGATAGAATAAATAATTCTTTTTCAGAGTATGCCAAGGTATCTTAGCCGAGTTATTTATTACCCATAACACTACACAGAAAGTTAGCCGAATAATCTGATTAAAGAAAATATAACAGGATCCAAACATTATTGTGTGTGACCTTTCTTTTTCCTGTTTAGCCTCCTTATATCTTTCAGATAATATTTCAAAGGATGAATGAGGATTGATATATATGAGTGTAAATGAAGTGTATAGTCTTGTACCGTCTCAGTTCAACCATTCCTGAGATGTTGTGTGGTTAGTTGAAACCCAACCACCAAAGAACACCGGTATCCACGATCTAGTATTCAAATCCAAGTAAAAATAACTGACTTTACTAGGACTTGAACGCTGGAACTCTCGATTTCCAAATCAGTTGATTTGGGAGGACGTGTTCACCACTAGGCCAAGCCGGCGGGTTTATTGTGTGTGACCTGCTGCTAGTATCGAGCCCGAATACCTTGTAATACAAGTTTTGGACGTTTCTTAAAAATTCTTTCATAAAACTGAGTTACGAGATACAAATTTGATAACTCGGTTAAAAACAAGGTAATTCATTATTAATGTAATATATTTTTATATCAACCGCTTCGATTTGTGATATTCTAGTACAAATCAATAATAGTTTATTATAAAATATATTTTATACTTGTAAAAAATTTGATGTAATAATTTTTTTAATATATATTTGTATCGATAAAAAAATACATAATCAGATGGTCGGGTAAACTTTTTGAATTAGAATGCGTAAACGAATTTTTAAAGATGAATAAAAACTGAGTGTAATAAAACCATTTAATTCGTTAAAGTAAATCAAATTTACTTTTTGAAAGAGTAATTTAAACAGTTTTCTTCAAACGAAACGGTTGAAATAGAGAGTTAAAACAAAAAAGGAAAATCAGTTTCGGAAAAAAATTTCTTAGTTAAAGTAATCAAGACGTACGCCAAATCAGATTAAAATAAGTCACTAAGGAAAGGAAATATTCCCGTGGATTGAGATGATTATTTCTATGGGTAATCGTCGGATTCATATTTAAAAGTAATGATATATAAGTGTTTGTATCAAATCAAAATTTAGAACTGTTGTATTTTTTTTTTGATTCGTTAATATTATAACAGTATAATCGCATAGTACATAATTTTTAATCCCTAGTGACTTTAAGAAGTATAATCGATTCTTTTAGTTTCAAAACGGGGTTTTAGTTTTTAGATATGGACATACTAATATAAAAATAAAAAAAAATGAAATCCGTTAATGATTTCACAAACAATGCCTAATCCATTTAAATATGCGGTGGAAATCTAGAAGAAAATGAATTAACAAATAAATATCTTTAAGCGTTAAAGTTGGAAAAGATGTTATTTTTGTTTTTATAAAATCTTAATACAGTATAATAAAACAATACGAAAATTTGTGAAGTACTTATTATTATTGGTTGAGCGATCAGTTTATTTTATACAAAATCGAATGTTAATAAATACGTTTTGTACTTTCTTTTTTTATGATCGTACAGTATGAGCATTAATTTTAACCTACCGCTAAACATTCATCTTCTTTTTTGTTTTTAATTTTAACAATAATTATTATTCCGCATTTCATTGCTGGATATTTATTAATATGCAGGATGTAGATAATACAGTTATTTCTAACTGAACTGTTACTTCTTGCCTCCGTTTTACTGTAATACTAATATGTTTTATTTATACGACACATACACATTTTTTTTTCAGCATTACGAACTGAGATCAATTTCATTTAAAATGCATTTTCTTTTTAATTTAATCACAAGAACAAAACAAGTTGTAATAACAGTAAGTTGATGTGTACTGTTGAATAAATAATAGCTTACATCGTGTTTGCTCTTGTTTATATTAAAATGACATAAATTAAAATGAGATACATATAAACACTATTGAGGTTTCACTTTTTGATTTAACGATAAAATTACATTTTAATTTAATTCATAATTCTATCGTAACATACAAATTTACTACGTAATAAGAGATCTTTCGTGAAAAAAAAAAAATCTTCATTTTTCTGTATTAAAAATATCTATTTTGTTAATTTATCTCCGTTTTACGAATAAATGAGTAAACCCATTTAACAAAATCGATAATATAAAAATAAAACGTGATGTAAATTTAAATGAAAAATTATTTTAACGCTACTGTAACTGTACGCATGAATTTTATTTCTTGTTGACATTTCTTTTCTGGCAGAACAAGATGGAATCGCATTCTTCCTACCGCGGTCATAAAAAGGTCACGGGCACTTCGTGACCCTACCTTAGCATAGTTCAGATGTATGAGCAGCAGTTTTCATCTCTCTCACTCATGCAACAAACAGACTGGAATATACACGCAAATTTATTTTCATTCATTATTTCTTTAATAGGAATGGATTTACTCGCTTGAACTTTGTGTATCCCACTTATTCATTTTTCCTAACTATAGAACAAAATTTTACATTCCACCAAAACCAGTTTATAAGGGGGAAAAAAAGAATTTTTTTTTTTTTTTTTTATATCACTGATATATGCGTAAATAAGATCGCATGAATGAGTAAAGATTTCTGTTATATAAATACTTGTATATTTAGATAGAAGAGTATTTTTGCATGTAGCCCACAAAAAACAAATCTGATGTGGACACCACATCTTCTGACTTCTGAATTCTTTGTACGCCTATTAAATTACATATACACATTTTTTGATGCACTTCATTTAAACTTATTTCATTTGAAAGTGATATACGAACCTCCAATTCTTTAATAAAGTGGACAGTTACACAATTGCTGAAATATTAGCTTTTATTAACATCAAATATTTATATAGTTATTCATTCAACAATCTTACCTAAAGTATTAGGATAGAGTAAAAGTCCCTTTATTACTCTTTAAATAAATGTAAATCTTATATCTATCTAATAGTGTTTTTTAAAATTATTAAGATGTAACCACCAACAAAATGAAAATAAAAACGAATAATCAAATGCTTCACCAAATCTGATATGGACACCACATGACTTACTTGTACGCCTGTTAAATTACATATACACATTTTTTTAAATGAAAAGTACATAAAATTTTATTCCATTAATAACTTCTGATATTTTTTTTTATTATTATTATTTATTGTAATTTTTTTACAATCAGAAGTTAATAATAATTAATAAATCAATATATTTAAATTAAAAAAAAAGTTAAAAAAGGGAAATGAAATCTGATTCAAACCGATGCGCCTTCCCCTTATAAGATCAAAGCATTTCATTAATAAAAATTTCATTTGGCTATAACTCTGAAACCAATGAAAATAAGTACCACTTATGATAATCGTTGAAAAGGTCCCAATGATGGCTTATTACTGCAGTTAAGAAAAAGTCCAAAATTCAAATTTTTTTACAATTTTGAGCTTTTTTGGATACCTTTGTTTCATTCGATTGCAATCTGAAGGGGAGGTGCTCAACTAGATGTTACAAAAGTCCTAAAACCAAAATTTCAACATACTTCGGCTAATAGTTTTTGAGTTATGCGAGACATACACATACGTACGTATAAACATGTATACATACGTAGGTACAGACGTCACGCCGAAACTAGCCAAAATGGATTCAGAGATGGTCAAAATGGATATTTCCGTTGAAATCTAGAAACTAAAATTTTTCGCATTCACAATTCTTCCTTTACTTCGTATAAGAAAGTAAAAACAATAATATTAAATTCGGATGAATTTTTTTTTCAGTTTTATTTCATGAAGTATTTACGGTCGATTTGCTACGTTATTACAAACATTGTAATAATAATAATAATAATAATAATAATATTTATTTATTTATTTGTATTTTTTGTGCAACAGGACAGCTACCTTTGTATATTACACAATAGTACATAACAAATATATATATACATTAAATATAAATTAAAAATACAAAATTTAATCATTACTTCATAATAATTATTAATCATTAATTCATATAATCATTAGTTCATAAAAATAAGAGTAATACTGGTGTTAATTATGCTACACAATTATAATATTATATGTCTTTACATAAGTACAAGATTACAGATAAACATGTAGTACACATAATTAAAAATACACATAATTCAGAAACAATTTTAAATAATATAGTTTAATAACAAAATATAGTTGAATTCAAAAATTCACATCTTATCTCCTTCATCCAATTACATTTAATTAGAATTTCAGGTACTTATACAACACTGTCAATATATATATGTGTGCAGATAAAAATAGACACAAAAGAAATTTACATCGTTGTCATACAAAATTAACTGATTTTTAATTATTAAAATATTTATTTATTTATTAATAGAAAATTGTTTTAATTGATATAACTTAACTATGGTCAAGCAGAAGAGGGTCAGTGAAGTTCTGTAGTTCTGTATAATAATTTTTATTTATTTTTTATTCTTATTTTTATTTGCTTTGTTTGTGCAACAGAACAGTTACAAAACCTTTGTATGCTGCACAATATCAAAGTCACAAAAGAACAGCCATAAGTCAACAACCCACATATAAATTAAAAATACAACATTCAAAACACAATAATAATAATAACAATAACAATTAACAAGTCAAATACAAAAAATAATTAGAACTTTAAAAACGGTAGCTATGGAGTGATAATAAAAACACATAGATGAAAACATACAAAAACAAAAACACAATATTACTAATACATTCCAAATAAAACAAGTTATAAGCAGTAATCCTTAAAAAAACAACAATTCTAAAATCATGAAAGTGAGCATTACACCAAGGACAATGATCCATCCCCTTTAAAGTAACCCCTTTAAATTTTTAATGAAGGTTGCCTCATCATCCCAAAAGCTTAGCTTATCCTGGAACTCCACCGCAACACTGGTACACCGCTCAATCGGAGACACGGTGGAACCAACCGGCGTCACAAATTGCCTAAAAAACCTCACTGACCTGGCCTGGTTCTGCAAGACAACATGGTAACGCGTCGGAAGTTTATTGTGCAGAGCTCTTTATAAAGGAAAACCAAGGCAAAGTACGTTCTTCTATCAGATAACCTGGAAAGGTCTAATCGCCTCAACATATCCTCTCTACTAGCGCCAACAAAACACTCCAAACTTAAAACGCATCCAGTTCAAGAACCTATTCTGAACACCTTCAACCAGATCAGAGGCAAAAACTCGCGTACTATTCCACACCACGGTCGAGTACTCCAAGCGACTCCTCACCAAAGACTTGTACAGCAGGTTACAAGTGGAAATATTGTTAAACCGTCCACAAATCCAAAGGACAAGACCAAGGTCCCGGCGTGCTTTATTGACAATCCGAGCAACATATTCGTGAAAATACAACTTCGTGTCAAATAAAATCCCAAAGTCCTCGACCAATGTCTCAGCGACAATAGCGTGCGCACCAATCCTATAGCTGAAAACAGAGCTCGACGTCTTACGAGACAAAGTTAAATGTTTGGTCTTCCGAAAATTCAAGGGCATACAATTGCGGTCAGCCCACTCAACAACCTTGTTAATATTCAATTGTAGCAACAGGTGATCCATACTATTTCTGATTGGACAATATATTTTGACGTCATCCGCAAACATCTGAAAATTGCACGTCAAAAGATCCCCGATATCATTTATAAAAATAATAAAAAGAAGTGGACCCAAAATAGAGCCTTGGGGCACTCCAGACTTAGCCAAGAAGGATTCCTCAGACATCTGTCCACCAAAACGAACCGAAAAACGTCTGTCACGAAGATAAGAGGACAGCCAATCATTAAAACGATCGCTGAAGCCGAAGCCCTTGGTCTTTGCTAACAACAAATGATGGGGCATCTTGTCAAAAGCTTTGGTAAAATCAAAATATATCACATCTACTTGACCCCTATGCTCAATTATATTAACTGAATCCTGCAAAAAGGCGGCCAAATTAGAAGCTGGTGAACGACCTTTAATAAATCCATGCTGAAATGACGACAACATCGGGAGAACATAGTCATAAATATGTCCAAATAGAATCCTCTCGAAGAATATAATAATAATAAGAATAAATAGATTAGAGAATTTATTATCTTCATTTATCAAATACAAAAAAAAAAAATTGCAATACAATCTCTATTAATAAACAAGATTAAAATATTAAAAAAAACAGTTATACATTAAACACAGCCCTATTTATCATAGGAAAATGTAAATAATCCTAAAGGTAAAAAGAGAATATGATTACATTTTAATCATGACCTAACAGGTCATCTACCCAGTTAATTAGTAATAAATTAAACTTCATCCGTTTCGAAAAAGCATCACTGATATTGAATTTTAATTTAACATAATAATATAAAAAACAGATTAACAACTAGATAGCTATGCTTATATATAGAAATTGCAATAAACATGATAATGTTAGACTATTTATTTACAATATACTGACAGAGATTTGATAATTTAGTAAATATAATAATAATATTAGTAATAACAACAATAATCTCTTCCAAAGTAGTGAGTAACAGTTATACCAAAAAACAATGTCGAACACTCAAATAACAACAATAAAACCACCAGACAATCAAGAACTCACCAATGAATCCAAATTTCACTCAAAAAATAACACTCAAAAATAAATAAACACTCAAAAATAAATAACACTACAAAAATAACACTCCCTTGATCGAAGCAGAAGAAGGCAATCACCAGCACATAAGAAAATAAGAATACCTCACACAACACAAGAAATAAAAGAAACACACACAAACACACATGCACACATACACACAACTGAAAATACCCCGGTGTTGACAACATCCTAAACTTCTGGTACCAGCAATTCACCTCAACAAATGAAGTACTCGCTTGTGTGAGATTTGTCTATCCAAGGAGGAGATGCCATTAACAAAAGGAAACAGTTGAACATATCACAGATGGATGCAAAGCTCTAGCCAGACATAATGCAGTTGCTAAAGTTGCACACCATGCACTAGCTACAACAGAAAAACTCATCGAAAACACAGATCCCTATTACAAATATGCACCAGCATCCACTCTAATAAAAACTGTACTGGGATGTCGACATTCATATGGATAAAACAATTTCTGCCAATAGTCCTTTCAATCCTCTAAAGAAAAGTTACGTATATAATCGACATTACCATCCCCAATGAAACAAGCATTCAAACCAAATACACCGAAAATATATCAAATATACCGATCTAGCGATAGAAATAAAGACTCTGGAAACAAGAAAACGTTATCATCACCGCTCTCATTATGTCACACATTCACACCGCATCTAGTACAATTAGAACTCAACATCCACACAGAGGAATTTCCAGAAATCAATCATACTCAAAAATGCATTGTTATCAGATCTTTCGTTAATACAGAATCATAAAACTATTTGTACTGTCATGGCATAGTCTGTCTGTGCATTAAGACCGCAGTCACACAAGGGAGAAGAAAAATATTAATAATAAAGTAATGCTCAGGAGCTCTTCTGTGAACTACGAGATTGACGATCCCGAGTTGTACGATGTTGTTGCGGTTGTGCTTCTCCGTTTTGCTGTTTACAGCGGGAACGGGAGGCATGACCGTGTTCTGTTTCTGCCGACGCTGTGCGGAATATGGAATGGGAGTGCTCATCCTCTTCCCGGTTGCGGAACCGGGTTGAGGGAATGTTGATGTGAAATTTGCTCGGCCGAAGTCTTGTACCTTCAGAGTGAATCATTTACTTCGGCCCTTGGCAGGAATTGTCCCACGGGTAAGGATATAGCAGCACTTACTGCGTTCGAGCCACTATACCGACATATATATATATATATGTCGGTATAGTGGGTCAGGCAGTACCTGATTCCCCGGTCCCGGTTAAATTCGTGGAAGGCAGCTGACCGGGGGAACCCGGGCAGTATTAATGATCCGGTGTATGTCTAACCATGTCTCCACCCGCACTTTGTGACATCTTGGCTAAAGAATCTTCACGTATGGAAATTATTACTTCCACACATTTTGTGGCAGAGGGTCCTCATAAAAGCTCTCGGAGACTCTTTGTCTTCGCAAGCAAATCAAAGGAAGAGTAAATAATTTACAAATATAGAGAAGACGAATCGAACAAAGTTTCGACCAAAGTTTCTGGCGTCGCTGCCAGAAGTCGCTGGTGTTCACCAGAAGCGCAGAGACACCAGAATATTAGTTATAAACGGGTAGGAAGGAGATTTTGGTAAGATTAGTCCATTCGTGGTAGCTCGAGGCATCACAGATGCTGCTGGAGGACCGGTAAAGAAAAAGAAGGCTAGCAAGATCGCTATTGGATTGTTTGTTGAAATGGTCTACAATTTACAATAGTTACGGTTACTCAAGGCTAAGAAAATTGGAGCTTTGGAGATTGAGGTTACGGCGCAGGGTACTAAATACCTTGAAGGGTATTGCATGCAGGGACTAATCAACTTCACCGAAGAGGAAATCGTCGAAGAGCTACATGCAGAAGGAATTGTCGCGTGTCGACGATTAAATACACGACGAAACGGAGAAGTTGTACTCACCGCGCTCATGTCCTGACCTTCAATAAACCAAAGTGTCCGGAGAAAATAAAAGCAGGATTTCATAGATTAAATGTAAGTCCGTTTATCCCGACTCCATCTCGGTGCTTTGGATGTCAAACATTTAGACATACAGCCATACATTGCACAAGAAAATATGTCTGTGCTTATGGTGACTCCCTCTATCCAGACCAACAGTGCAAGGAATCACCTGTTTGTGTAAGTTGTCATGGACATAACCTAGCATGATCGAGAAACTGTCCATCTTAAAACCAACAAGTAGCAATTTACGAGGTAACTACCATTCAAATGGTCAGCTAATTTGAAGCCAAGAAAATTACTCAAAGTAGGTCGCAGAAGTTAATGTTCTAATGTGATTATAGAACTAGCACCAGCTTTACTCTATAGTTTGAGCGTATTACTGATAAGAAATTTAATAAACGACCGACCAGAGAATACAGTCCAAAACCGGTAAAGAAGACAACAGATATGAACAAGCACAAGAGTTTTTTTCCACCGCGGATTAAAGTGAAAGATAGTGAAAGCAAAAAAAGTACAAATTGAAAAACAATTACCATTCAGAGAACTGAGAAGCCAGAAATAAGGATTCTAGAAAAAGAGAAATTTGAACGACCATTAATGGAGTTCCTGAAGGTACCACTGGTTAACTGGCATTTCTACCGCCACCACCCCATTCGGTCGCCCTAGAGCATAGACCAAATGTCAATGCCAAGATACGGCTACTGTGCCTCTAAAACAGTTTAGCGACCTCGTTACCTAAAAGCTCCTAGTGAGCTACCTAACAGCGTGGGTGGATTAAGCAGGGTGCTATTCACCACCCGCTTATGTGTCCCAACCGCTCACTTGTCAAGCTAAATCTAGATTGGGGAGGCGCACCCCTTGTTACTAATTACTAAAAGTTATTAAAGTTAATAAAATAAAGACAGCAATTTAGGCTGTCATGCCTCGGTCGCTGTATGCCAGCTAGTGTCTGTCCACCATTTAAAGCGCTTGGAGCTTGTAACAGGCTGGTGGCCAGCTATTATCTCAGGAAAAACTTCCCACAGTGGCGCTATAGGAATCAGTATAACCCAGATTAATTAAAAAAAACACTAGCGATGACGGTTGAACTTCGCAACCTCATCGAGGAACTGCCACACGGTCCGACAATGCGGCTCTCGCCACACTGACTCGCCGTTTATGAGCGGCCAGTTTTCTCCCTGACCTCTAAGTTCCGGTCTCTGCCCCCCCCCCCCCAAGAGAAGGGCAGTCGAACATCATATGCTCGTTAAACTGGAGTTCCTGAAAGTACGGAGGCCTTTAAATGAGAGGGCGAGAACTTCAGCCGTCCCACAGCCAAACCATGTCACGTTGTTTGAGCTCCGTCTTGCTATATGCAGACAAGTTTCACATACCCTTTTCTTAAAGTCGAGATACTAACCATCTAACATTTTACAGATAAGAATCACCATTTACATACTCTTCAAAAAAATATGGTCCGAACGAGTTTCAAAACATCATACCAGCCAAAATTAAGATATTTGGCGGAATCCTTTCCGACTCGCGCACAAAATGAAGATTCTCTTAACTCACAAAATCACATTCCTAACTTGTAAATCGCGACAAATAGCAGATTATAAAAAAAAAAAAACAACAGCCTTCCTTGGAAATTTAGAAATCGTGCTAATAAAGCACGGCAGCCTGCTAAAAATAATTTTTATAAATAAATTTTAATACGTAACTAGGGGTTTAGTTTTACACGGTTACTTCCCCGAAATAAGGTTGTTTTACCCTTCAGGGTTATGTAACTGCTGTTTTTTCACATGTCCTCAGGACATGAGTTATGAATATGAGGGAAACCTTTTTAAATTAAATAATTCTTTTAAAATATAAAATGCAAACATTAATTACCAAACCACATATACTGTACACTTTTTGTGTAAAAAATGAGGGATGAATACTATCCAACCCTGCTGAGTCAATTTTTAAATTAAAATACCAATGTACTAAGAACGAGCTCAATATGGATACAAGGAAAAGTATTTATTATTTATACTGTATAAAGAAAATAGATATTATACATTTTTCCTGAAAGATTTCTGAGTAAATTGCTCTTTCTGTTAAAAATGTTTGAGTACTTAAATGTTACTCCAATTATTTCTAGAGAGAAACTGACCAGTAATTCGTCTAATAACTTAAATACGGAAAATATTTAGGAATTTCACCAAGGAAATATGTAAATATGTATTAAAAAAAACAGAAAAAAAACAACAAAGATATTAATTACTCAACATTTTATAAAATGGTAAATGGTAAAACATTTTATATAAGGTAACATTTTATTTACATTTTGTTTACATTTTATAAATTTTGTTTACATTTACTCAACATTTTATAAAAGGTAAATGGATTGAAAACGGGCTATGTTAAAGTGAACAAAATTATCACATTAATAAATAATTTAACAAATTGCTCCTCAGCAGAGAATATGTGGATTAATTGAAATTAATTGACAATTTTTATCAGTTTTAGTATGACTAATCAACAAAAAGTATAATCAAAGTCTTAAGAATGTAGAGACAGTTAATCAGTTGTTTACTATCTCACACAAAGAAATGTAATAAATTAAAAAAATTAACGCTCTGAAGTAGCGAGATCTTTGCAAAGATTCAAAAGAGAAAAAGTGAAAAATCAATAAGTGATATATATATATATATATATATATATATACGTATATAACTGATCTTGAGTGTGTTCTTGTGTATATATGTATTTAGATATTATATATTATATTTTATTTGAAATTATATTTGAATAATTCGTATCTGTTTGTGCGCAAACACACACACACACACACACACACAAACAAAAAAAATGAGGAATGATTTCATTTTTGATGACACAAGATTGTATCATCTATCTGTCTTGCAGCTCTGAAATACGTTAATAGGTTAAAAGTTAAATAAAATAAACAAATAAACAGTACTGTATCTTCCTGAAAGGTTTTGACTTCAAATCTTGGTATTTTTTACTCCCTATAAAGTTTCATTAACTTAGACAGAAGAATGGTAGAGCAATTTGAAATTAAACTGCAGTCACCGAAGTGAATAAATAAAATATTAAACGGCTCACGATAGAATATACGAGATAATTGATTCGGATCTAGCTATTCAAATACGGAATCTAAAGAAAGCTTCATGAATTAATCCTTGAGAAAAAAGGAAAAAAAATTATCATAACGTTTCTCATCATTATTAATAAAAAAAAAAAACAAAAAAAAACTGATCCTAAGTAATAAACAGCATCGTTTAAAAAATATGTTACAAATTGATCTCGAAGTACTAAAATTGAACCGAAATTAAAAAAAACAAAAAACATACGATAATATTCGAGTATGATTTCATCGAATTAATTTTTTCTTTCCGAAATGATTCTCCAAAGAGTTAAACAGTACTAAAGATAATTGGGAATAGAATGTTTTTTTATCGGATAAATTTAATCTTAATTTCCATTTATTTTCTTCTTGATACTGATAGACTAAAGTAATTAAATGCAGTCGGTTAGAAATTTACCTTCTTTTAATTATAACACTATAACGCTTTCGTGACCGGTATAACCTGTCATTAAATTAGTTAAGATACAATTTATATATTTCTTTATGAGCTTCAGTTTTCTTTCTTATTTACTTTTATTTTACTTTATGGTAAGTAAAGAACGGGGTGATTATTGTGTTAGTCCGATCTATATTACAGTATTATATATACCGACATGTACGACTGGCACACTCGACTACCTAGTGTATAATACATATTACAGTAGTGTTTGACTACACCTCACGTGGATGAAGCCGGATTACACCGGTATATCTACTGTATTAAACAACCTGTCACGCTCTAATAATGACTTGACCTGACAGACAGAGGACATGAATTATTCGTGCTTACCTGTGTGGATACGCGGCTCAATGACAGAGATACAGCCTATCATCGATACCGATAATATCTTAATTTTATTGAATCGAAAAAAAATTATTCATAAATATAGTAGAAACAGATGTTAAAATTCGGGATTAAAGAAATTAATTCAGAATTTCATTTAAGTTATCTTTTCGCATAAACGTAGAATTACACTGTAAGAAAACTTTCGTTGAAAATGTTATAGTTACTATTTTGTCAGCATATTTCTTTTCAGATCTAATAGAAAGGTACGTATTATAAATATGTGATCGCTCGCGTGCGCCCAATGAATGAGTGTTCTCGTTTAAAATGTTATTACACATGCACTCGATTATTTAATTTATCAAGTTCGAGACGTTAAACTGTTTCTTAATGGTCCATGATGATCATAAAAAAAAAATGCAATGGTACAAAAAAATAATTTATACATATATGTATAATGTAATATACATTTATACATATTATTAAAATTTATTAAAAACCAAAGAACTTCATGTAATATCGTACCACACCAGAATGAATGATTGCCAGATTATCATGGAAAAGCTCCTTATAATTCGAATAACAATTTTAACAGCGATATCTTTGTGTAAGTGTTTAACCATAGTTAATTAGTATTTAAAGATTACATAGTTTAAAGATTTCGTTATTTATGATTGACCGCAGGATAAGGTTTCGCAGAATTTAAAATATCTAAACTTCACGTTTTGTGACTAATCAGTGAATTTTTACTCAAAAGATATTCTTTTTATTATTTAGGACACAAGCATATTATGAATCTCAATTACATTTTAAATATTTATATATCTTTATTCTAAATTAATTTTTCTGATTTCCTATAACCTATTAATCAGTATAAGAATGAAACTTATTATTTCTATATTTAATACGTCTTAATATCTAGTATTAAAGATTTACTTTTATTATTAAGACTTCAGTCATACTACATATGTATTTCAACAAAGATGGGATTAAATGAAAGATGAAAAATAATAAGTTGTTATCAGGAGCCGAACTTCGATATATTGTGGAATAAACGGCCGTAATAAATATCGTGAAAATTTTTCTTGTGCTCTATTTAATAATGAGAGGAACAGCACCGGCTCGACTCATTAGCCTATACTGATGTTTTGGCAGGTTGAGATTGTGATAAAATATTAAATATTCTATTACGTTGTAACATTTCTTCAGTATAAAAATAGATGGCTGTTTAGAAAATTTTTCTATTTACATAATAGATTGCTTAACATTTTAGATAATCTTAAATAGAAAATATTAGAATAATTTTATCAATCTTCTAAGTTATATAAAAAAACACACAAATAACGCAAAATTGAATTTGATAAATTATTGTTTGATCGTTAATTAAAATTATTTTTTAATTCGTTTTAGAAATTAAAGGCTGATGTAAATTCAATTACAATTATTTAACGATAGAGGAGTTCAGTAGCAAATGGAAAAGAAGTCTCTGCTTGGATGAAATACAGATCAAGAAATGTGTAAAAAATCTTTAAAATACTTTGGGTACATTCATTATAAAGTCACATCTCGAAACTCTTTCACTTGAAAGCAATAGCCATTAAATAAAAATTAGAAATTCAACCTTACTAACGTGACTCCCATTATCAGTCCCCGTTAATTTTTTCGCAATGGTCTAAAGGACCGGCACACAAAAACCAACTTCGTCCATAAATAAAACATAAAAATCTATAACCGCCATTAAATAACTAATGACCCGGCCGATAATAGAAAGATACAGCAGGAAGGAATATTTATCCTGGTTCTGCGATTAGTAGGGAGATAATAAAACCTCCGCTGCCCTTGCGTTTCGTTCCGTTCCAAATTAGCTGTTATGTGCTGCCACGGTCGCCTTTTTTTTTTAATTCTTCAGACTCGGACTTATGCTTAAAGTAATTTGATAGTGTTAGAAGAATTTAAGCTAAATTTTCGCTTCTACTTGGACAGTAGAAAACTAGCTAAAACTGTAAAAACAGTTTTAGCCTCTTTATTTTCGTATTACTTTACTTATTCATTTGTTTAATGTTTTGGTTTAATACATACATTTTTTTAAACTACGAGTAATTTATTAAGCGTAGTTTTTGTATTCATATTTACTTCAGTTAATTCCCCTCTCCTTCCATCTTGTGATGATAATTAGCAAAAAATTGAAATGTGCATTTAGTTGTAAATATTGATTACTTTTATAAATGCTTTTTCAGCGTATTCTCTATTTGATTTTATTTCAATAACCGTTTAGCTCGTAAAGCTAGCAAGTATTAAGATTATATACAGGCAAGTGAATCAAGGTACTCAGCCTAAATAGTTTCATAACAATACTTTCAATAACGCTTAAATCGTTCGAAAATAATTCCAGTATTAGCTTACAGTATAATTTTTCGTTTGAATTATAACTTTATTGACTGAATAATACGAACCAGGTAATGCATAAGACATGGTAATACTCTAATATTAAAATTTTCGTAAAAAATGACTTCTAAATGAATAGCGTCAAAAGATGATTTTATTTATTAAACAATACTGAAATTATTGATACGCCTTAATTTCAAGCAAAATATAATTAAAATCATCTCATTATAAGCCAAACGTCAATAAGAGAATTGCTGGTAACAATTCATGAAGTCATCCAGATATCAGAACAAAAATCACGACTGAATTTTCTTTTCTCTTTGTACAGAGCGTATCAAAAAAAATCTTCCGCTTTCAAAAGGCTTCAACTTCGCAACCGTTCACTTCAAACGATCAAACCGTATACCACATAAGGAGAGGGGATTATATAGTTTCAATGAGGATGAATCCTCTTCCAGCAGTTGTGGACGAACTGCGAAACTCCATAACAGCACAGGATGCAATAACAGACATCGCTCGATTATGGGAAGAGATTATCTATGTATGCCCTGTATACAAACGTGGCTTTATAGAGAATTTGTGAAATATGTAGTTAAAATTTCATATTAAAACATGTATTTTATAATTCACCACAAGGTTATATGTTCATTTGTTAAAAAAATAAAGCTTTTAAAATCGGATGAATCTTTTTGATGTACAAATAATACAAACCTTTTTCGATTAACCGGAAATAATAAATTATGAAGAAATTTCATGTTTATACGATCTTTTTTTTTAATTATATAAAATATCAGCAAACATTAATTCACTAAAATGAAATAGATAATTTTTTTAACAGTACGAAACTCCACATAGTTCATTAAATTCATAGTAATTCAACAGTTTTTAAATAAATGTTTTAATAAGTCTTTAAATGAAGTGATTTTCTTAATAAAATTAATTTAATAAAGGGTTTCGAGATCGATTTATTTGTAAAGAAACATTTTTACAACTTCTGTTGTAAAAGTATTACAAAAAGAGTTTTAACAAATTGACTCCAAACAGTAATTCATAGTTTTCTGAAGTGAAAAAGAAAAACAGGTAAAATACAATGTAAGAAGTTTCTTATTCTTGGTTGGTATTTTAGAAAACACAAAAGATAAACGTAATTATTTAAAATGATTTTTCACCGAACAAAATTCATGCCTTCAGTTAAAAATTTTATTTCCTTACTTCCTTATAAATATTATTTATAACAAAATTCATCCCTTCAGTTATTAATCTTATTTCCTTATAAATCTCCTTACTTTATTTCACTTTTGATCGATCTCAAGTAGTGCGGGAATCCTTCTAAGCCTCATTTACTACTTATTGACACTAATGGTACATGACGGGTGTAAGCTTGATTTACTTTAGTATATAAATAATTAAAACATGTCCTATTGCTCTTATTTCTTGATCATGAAGTGTGTCTCCTTATATAATTACTTGTATAAATTACGGGTATACATATTTTTTAGATGTAGTCAAGTTTAAAAATACATAAAAATCCACCAAATTCATGAAGGCAAATCCTAAAAGTTCTATTTGTCTAAAAAAAGAAGCCAAACTGAAATTATGAATCACAGGCATCAATTAACATAATAACAAAAAGCGGTTCAATTTGAAATTATATTAAAATCATGATATAATGAATCAATACTGCAGAAAACTTTATTAACCATATTTTCTATTCTGTAAAATTTTAACGTAAATTTCACCGTCGAAAGATTGTTTGGATATTTATAAAATCTGTTTTGATTATCAAATCAAATCCCAATACGTTTAAAGAAACGTAACAGATTTTGCGGATTTCGTGTTAAGCGTGACTTCTTTTGAACTAGTATTAAAAGGCCGTATATGATACGGCTAACATTTTAAGGAGGATAACGGAATTAATTAATGATATTCAGTTTTTATTTTAATTTATTGATTATTTTTTTGTTTATGCATTTGACCTAACAATCTGGTTATTTCCGCTTCCCAATAATCTCGTCAGTATTTGGCCTGGTTTAAAAAAAAGTTATGGTATGCTCTCTTTTTTTTTGCAAAAAATTAGATTTAAAATAAATACTTTAATAGTAAAAAAAAAACTGATATAAAGTAAAAGAACTTAATTAATTCTCTTTGAAAGAACTGCGAAGTCCCAACGACCTAACAGATGGCGTGGTTTTAAACGACGGTAATAAAATATTTTTAATGAGTCTAGAAAAACGTTTTTTTGTAGAAAACTTTTTCTGCACTCTGTTCGATTAATAAAATTAACTAAACCAATAATGTTAAGCAGTTTTTAGTTTGGTGTAATTTCTTTTCTCAGATAATATATAATCAGAAAAGAACTTAGGGTCGCTTCGGAGTGTTGTGGATTTAAAAATAGTTATTAAAAATTGCTTATAAACCTGAGAACACATGAAAACTGACTATCATTCTTATTAAAAATAATTTTTTTCTAAGGTTATGGACGTTTTAATCATTACACAACAAATCACTAGGTATAGAAATCGGTGCCATAAATTGAAGGAAACTGCACTTCGAAGCCACTCAAAAGTGTAACTTGCTAGCACAATACATTTTACTAGCATCGTAAAATATTTAGTATTTTTTGATATCACTACGACAAAAAACATCGTATTGCTTCTTCATATCGCTAAATTTTTAAAGTATCGATACAGAAAAAGTGCTAAAATCCTTTTTTGATGATTATCTTATACTTTCTAAAAGATTTTTTTAACTCGAGCCATTTTTAAGGAAAAATCTTTGCTCAAAAATATGTCGGGGGAGGGTCTATAAATTATGCTGTCAGAAAACCTAAGCCCTATCAGGCTTTTCGTGCCTGAAGTGAATGAAATCACTACCCGAATGAATTTTGAAAATGTATTTCTAGAATATCTATTACAAAGGAATAGCCAGATCGATTCATTACTCGATAACCTTGACTTGTTTTTAATTCAACGAGAAAAAGCAGTCTACACAACCAAAGTTGAAGAAGACAAATAATTTTTTTTTTTTGTCTTCAGTCATTTGACTGGTTTGATGCAGCTTTCCAAGATTCCCTATCTAGTGCTAGTCGTTTCATTTCAGTATACCCTCTACCTCCTACATCCCTAACAATTTGTTTTACATATTCCAAACGTGGCCTGCCTACACAATTTTTTCCTTCTACCTGTCCTTCCAATATTAAAGCGACTATTCCAGGATGCCTTAGTATGTGGCCTATAAGTCTGTCTCTTCTTTTAACTATATTTTCCAAATGCTTCTTTCTTCATCTATTTGTCGCAATACCTCTTCATTTGTCACTTTATCCACCCATCTGATTTTTAACATTCTCCTATAGCACCGCATTTCAAAAGCTTCTAATCTTTTCTTCTCAGATACTCCGATCGACCAAGTTTCACTTCCATATAAAGCGACACTCCAAACATACACTTTCCAAAATCTTTTCCTGACATTTAAATTGATTTTTGATGTAAACAAATTATATTTCTTACTGAAGGCTCGTTTAGCTTGTGCTATACGGCTTTTTATATCGCTCCTGCTTCGTCCATCTTTAGTAATTCTACTTCCCAAATAATAAAATTCTTCTACCTCCATAATCTTTTCTCCTCCTATTTTCACATTCAGTGTGAAGATAGGACACTATAAGTGAGTATATACTTTTCACATAAGAGATAAGGTTTGCTTATTTTTAAAAACAAAGATACCATTTAATATAGCAAACAGTTATTTTTGATTTTTCAATGTTTAACAGTTTTTTAATCATTACATAAGTTTATGAGATGATTAGGCTATTTTTAAAATTTATATTGTGTTTTATTTGTCCTTTTTTCGGTAAATATTATTTTAAAATTTTCATGTAGAATAATTTAATCTGATAATTTCAATTATTGTTGTAATTGCGGAATAATAAAAAACTTATTCTTTGTTCATACCTTAATAATTTTAATAAATCTGTTTAATCTGCCGAAGTATATATTTTTTCAAGAATATAAAATACAAAACTGAAAACGTGAACCGTAAGTTTTGCATTTACTTAGACTTAGTTCCATTAAACCAAAGAGACATTACATTTTTTAGCGATTTAAAATTTTTCGAAGAATGATCTTTAGGCAGAATATTTTCGATTATACTTTTTCTATGTAATATTTTGTTCATTATATTTATTCGTATCGGATTCGAACGCATGCCTAACGATTTTTGTTTAAAATCAGAATTCCTCTAATTAATTTAATAGAAAAAAGAATATACAATTGAAATCTATCTAACGGTAAAACCTTATAAAATAGTTATATTAACCATAAACGCGGTTTATTTAAACCGTGAACACTTATTAAATTTTGTCCAAGTGTACAATTTGGAGAGTAATATTTAATGATATTTTTTGAAAATTTACAAACATAAACAGTATCGTATATCTTACCCATTAAATTAAAAATTAAAGAGTAAGACAGATAGAACAAAAAGACTGCTACCATAAACTTTGAAATTATGGTAGAGTTTTCACCCAATATTATGACTTAAAATTGTTAAACAATTCTCTTACATTTTATATTTACAGTTTTGGAAAATATTTTCTTCAATTCACTTTAGCCTATACTAATTATTCCATTTAAATTTGTACAATCTGAAATTGAATCTTCGCTGAAGGATCTAATAAAAAAAGCATTATGAAGTACTACTGACAAAGAAAAAAAAAAATCTTTTTCACGTTAAATGAATGAATAAACGGGTGTGTAAATAAACTGGTTTTAACAAACACGAAACCATGTATTAAATATCACATTAAATATATTTTGAAAATTTGTACTCTGATTGACTTAAAATTATCCCTTCCCATTATCTTAATCGTATGAACTCAGTTCGAAAAGCTAATTTGTATTCAAGAGATGATTCAACCCCTGCTTCAGTAAGTTAAAATTATAGCAGCCATCCATAGATCGAAGGCTAATCCACAACAGAATTGATCATAAAATACCTTTTTGGTATGAAATAATTACAAGGACAAGGTTATCTAAAATAATATAATTAATATTACCCTATCCGAGAAGATATTCCTAAATGGTAATTTTAAACCTAAAATTTTCGTTTACGAATTTTTTTTAATATCTTACCAGAAAAGAATTTGATGTCGATGAATACACTTTACAGTTTGCCCTATAAAAACAGCATCACATTTAGATAATTTTGCGATAGGTTTTGTTAATTACTTTGTAATACTGGGTAATAATAACAAGTGAAATTATTATATATATATATATATATATATATATATATATATATATATATATATATTAAAAGTATTCTTTTCTTTAGGGTTAAATTTTATTTATTGATTACAGAGATTATTATAAATAATGTAAAAGAATAAAAACAAACTTGTTGTTACCGCATAATGAAAAATTCATGTCGTATGTGCACTTAAACTCGATAAAAGGCGAATGATACACATGCAGCCATGATAAATTAGTCGGCCTTCAATAGGCCGACTAATGATTGTCATTCAAAGTACTGTAGTACAGTAGTACATTAATTCTGTACTTTTCGGCAATTGCACATCGATGCAAAATTTACACGTTTATTTTCTCCATAGTGATATTATTAAAATTTACCTTGATTTTAGTACCTATTTGATTTGATTTTGTTCAGAATAAAACATAAAATTTGCTTGGGATTAAGCGATTATTTTACTGACATGACAATATTAAATTTTATTACTAAAGGACTTGTTTTTATATTTACGTTTACATTTAACGAAAAAGGGTGAATAAATCAGTGAATTAAACGACAGTTTTTTTGATCCGATCCGTTTCTATACGTTAAACAAGGTATGGAAGCCGGTACAACTTTCTCTAATCGGAAGTTTAAAAATTCACCTCATTCACGGGATGGGTCTTCACACAGAAGAAAGTTACGATCTTAAGCCAAATAATATTCTCGATGGAAATTGGCCGGTCATCCTGAACGTTTATTAAAAAACTGGTAATTCAACACCGACGTGTTAATACGAGTATACTATACTAAAATATTATTAGCAGTGAGGGAGACAGGTGCAGAACGTGTCCTATCGATAATAGCTTACTTACGTTCAATAAAGTTTTGAAGTTTTAAATATAAATAATTGTTCTTTATAGCCCTAGAAAAAATTTTTTCGCCCTCTAGTCTACTCTAGAAACAACTTCAAGAAATTATTTTTTACTTCCTTCTCAAAGGAAAGGAAGTATTGTGATCGCGAAAAATTTCGGTTTTTTAGATTTCAACGGAAATATCCATTTTGACCATTCCTGAATTCATTTTGACTAGTTTCGGCGTGATGTTTGTATGTATGTATCTCGCACAAGTCAAAAGCGATTAGCCGTAGGCTGTTGAAATTTTATATTTAGGACTTCTGTAACATCTACAAACGTGTCCATAAAAGCCCAAAATCCAAAGTTTGGATTTTGGACTTTTCTTAACTATAGTAATAAGGCCTCATTGAGAGCTTTTCAACGATATATCACAAGTGGTATTTATTATCATTGGTTCCAGAATTATAGCCAAATAAAATTTTAATTAATGAAATATTTAGTCTCACAAGGGGAAGGCACATCGGTTCGAATTCGACTTCATTTCCTTTCTTTTAACTTTTTTTTTTTTAATTTAAATATACTGATTTATTAATAAACATTAACCTGTGATTGTAAAAAAAATTTACGATAAATAATAATTCAATAACAATAAAAAAAAAAAAATATGAAAAAAATCAGAAATTATCAGTGAAATAAAATTTTATATACTTTTAAAAATGTGTATATGTAATTTAATAAGCGTGCAAGGAAGTCATGTGGTGTCCACATCAAATTTTTCCATACAGGCCTAACACTTCTTAATAATTTGTTTAAACATGTTAGTGAGTTATTTGCTGAGGAATAAATTAAAATAACAGTGCTATGTATTCAGTTTATATAGTTATGTATGTATTTGTATTTTTTAAGAGATACCATAAGTGAATACAAGAAATAATAAGTAAAAAAATACAGTAGTAGTTAATGTAAATAAAATAAACAATTTTCTATCACATTTATATACATATATATCTTTATACAAAAAAACTTTATAAAAAGTGGGCATTTATCTTGGATAACGAAAACTGTTTTAGTGGTCAGCTTCACTATTAATATAAAACACATAAATCCTAGAAATCATAAAAAATTTGATATTATAGGCTTCTATTAGTATTTTCACTTTTTTCATTACGTGTTTCTTTTCTATTCCTGACTTACTGTTTATTATCTACTTTTTAATACATTTTATTAATTATACCAACTTAAATAGAATTTTCTAGATCCATAATTTAATATATCCTACCTTGAAAATGCGTACGGTTAATCGATAAATTGTACTCTAAAACCTCTCGAAAATTATTGAAATATAGTGATATATTTCAATAAGAAACTATATTTTCATTATTCGCTTTCCACCAGTTGATATGACGCTTAGGAAGTGTACTAAGCAGTAAGGAAGCATGTCAATTCCTCTATTTTGAAAAATATTTTTTGATTTGAGATTATGTGCTTATATTTTTTTGGATGAATTCAGTGTACGATCTACATTTCCCCCACAATTTAAGAATTATTTTTTACATTTATATTAGGATAACGTAAAGGGTATCCAAAGAAAAATCTTAGGATATTCAATTTGAAGCTTAATAATTAAATATTTATCCTAGTTATAAAGTAGGGTTACTGTCTTAAACGGTGAGTGAATCTTTTAAATATTCCATGTTCATGTTATTGCTAGTAATAAGTGTGTAAATTATTTTATCTTACAAACTACTCTACGTATTACAATACGAACTGAAACTAATTATTATTAACCCTAAAAAGCTAAAATGTAAAAATATATTTCTTCTTTAAATTTTATACCATGATCCTTAATTATAACTTTCTGCACCGGTGCCATAAGCGCATTTGAAAAGTTCAACAAATTCCGAAAAGGTCAACAGTTATGATACTTATAAATTTAGGACAGCGTACATCCGTTTAGGAAAGAACGATTGGAATTTCTCCCGCCTACGGTTATTTTTATTTAAAATATAAGATTATATGCAAGTAATTATTTTCACGGGTGCAATACAACATTTTTTCATGATATTTTTAGGTAGGATGAAGCTGAAAAATGATAGTTAAATTAATACTTATAAATTTGTGATTAAGAAGAGGAAAATTTAAAAAATTCGATAGTATTTTAATGATAAAGAAGTTCAACGGCATACAAGAGAGAAAATAATTAGAAATAATGGCTTAGGGGTCGCTGACAAATCTGCATAAAAGATCTAAAGGTCAACGCTTGCAACTTATGTCAAAATAAATCCTCGCTTCGTGAAGACAAATTGTCAGGTGCAATTGTCGCGGAACTTTATATCTTTGAAGTTTGATACAGCCACGTCTAGTTTTACGATGTAACCGTGCATATTTATTCACTCTCTATCTTTATTAATATTTATTACTAATTTAACACGACAGCTGGATTATCAAACCTTTTATTAATATTGAAATCGAAATAATAATAATAATAATAATATTAATAATAATAATAATAATAATAATAATAATAATAATATCCTGAGATAGATAATCCTCACGTTCGAATCATACGATCTACGTTTCATGTCCAGGACGGCAACAGGTGTATATCAGTACAAAACAGATATAACTGGCTAACGGAGCTTCGACTATTTTTCTCGGAAATGTAATCATTCTTGATCTGACATTCATCTTCAGGTCACCGTACGGACTGGAATTTTCGGCCATCTGCAGCTATGAACACTTGAACACGATTTTAGAATTGGACTCACACCAACTTTAGCGCTGCGATGTGGGTGCCGGGTCGATGTGATTGAAGTGCGACGGAGACTCTTCCGTTGTCTATATGCCCCCCGCAATGGCAAGCATGTAGTAAGGTACCCATCCATGTATGTCGGTGCATGGGACCCCTGAAAGCTTTGACGTGTAGAGGCCTGGAGTCAGGAGTCAATAAAGAGATTGCACATTCGCTCTCTGTGAGGATGTATGCTGGTTCCACCGGAGTTCAGGGCTGGACCTCCAGGGTTGGTAGCCCTGAAGTAGTATCCCGGCGTCTAGCCTTGCTACAAAAGGAATACTCCGGAACTCTGGAATACTCTTAAAGATTTACAAGGTCTTCACAGAAGTGATCGTTTTCCAGTGCAAATTACAACGAATGCTATAAGAAAATTATATTCTATTTCCAAAACACGGTTGTTTGATAAGATAGATTTTGGACGACCTTCACTGCTAATACGATACTCGTCAAAAAAACTGGAGTTATGAAAATTGATATCGGTGGTATAACGAATGCTAAATTTGACTAGTTATCAAGATATATTCCCAGAATATCCGGAAAACTCAAAAACCCACCTGTTCTGTGGTGGAAACCGAAAAAAATATGAAATAAGCGAAGAGATAAAAAGAAAGAGAACAGCTTACAACGCTTTCAAGAAAATCCAACAGTAGAAAATCAGGTTGCCTTTAAAAACACAGGGCGATGCGAAAAGACTTATGACAGATTTAAAAAAAAATCGATCCTGGCAATAATACATGTCATTTATTAATAGAAACACGATTGCACCAGACGTTTGGAAGAAAGTTAAGGCTATTTGTGGGCGTACAAAGTTTCTACTTTAATTTGCCTTCAATATGAAGACGAACTTATAGGAACTCCAAATGAAATTGCTGAATTTTTAGCCAATCATTCGAATAAAGCAATAAAACGGATAATTATGATGAACTTGATATCAGTCTGATATTTAACATAATTTCACAAGAAAATTTATTGGAAAATTTAAGGAGAAGGATTAAAGTTCTTGTATTCCAGAAAAATTCGTTTACGAAATTCTTTACTTTAACGAATTCTTTTTACCTTGTTTCTTTACATTCCTTTTCCGATGTTATCGAATCGTAAGTTACTTTGTCTTTGCGTTTATGTAAGTACTTTTTTAAATGTAAGCAACTGTTTATGTAGGTTTACTCATATTATAAATAAAAACGGTACTAAAAAAGTAAAGTAACCTTAATTTTTAAAAATCTTCCATGAAGATTAAGAAAAAAATAATACGTTTTGAATTTCCAGTTTCTGAAGTCGCGACCAAATCAGTGGGTTAATAATAAGTTTTCCGGACGACATCAAAACTCGATATTTAAAGAATAAAAAAGTGTAATTTTTTTAACTTTTAATTTTGTCATCAGTCATTTGACTGGTTTGATGCAGCTTTCCAAGATTCCCTATCTAGTGCTAGTCGTTTCATTTCAGTATACCTTCTACATCCTACATCCCTAACAATTTGTTTTACATATTCCAAACGTGCCTGCCTACACAATTTTTTCCTTCTACCTGTCCTTCCTATATCAAAGCGACTATTCCAGGATGCCTTAGTATGTGGCCTATAAGTCTGTCTCTTCTTTTAACTATATTTTTCCAAATGCTTCTTTCTTCATCTATTTGCCGCAATACCTCTTCATTTGTCACTTTATCCACCCATCTGATTTTTAACATTCTCCTATAGCACCGCATTTCAAAAGATTCTAATCTTTTCTTCTCAGATACTCCGATCGTCCAAGTTTCACTTATATATAAAGCTACGCTCCAAACATATACTTCCAAAAATCTTTTCCTGGCGTTTAAATTAATTTTTGATGTAAACAAATTATATTTCTGACTGAAGGCTCGTTTCGCCTGTACTATTCGGCATTTTATATCGCTCCTGCTTCATCCATCTTTAGTAATTCTACTTCCCAAATAACAAAATTCTTCTACCTCCATTATCTTTTCTTCTTCTATTTTCAGATTCAGTGGTCCATCTTTGTTATTTCTACTACATTTCATTACTTTTGTTTTGTTCTTGTTCATGCGATAGTTTTTAACATATATTTTAAAAATTGTTTTTCTTACTGTTAAAGAAAATAAATATAAAAGGAATTTTTTTATAATTAGAAGCTGTTGATGAGATTTTACTTTCAATTGTACATTCTATTATTTAAAATATTTCCGTACATCAAGAGTTTATATCATTTATATGTTTTGAGGCAGCAGAGTTTTATTAACGTGAAAGTTCTTTCATACAAGTCCGTTATATAAAAAATTTTCTTGTATTTACTTGCCCATAATCTATCTATCCTTAAAAACACTAAATTATTTTTAATAATTAAATGTAAATTAAAAAAAAAATGTAAATTTTAACTCCATAAAATTGTTACGAATTGATAATTACAAAAGAAGATTACGCGATTGACAAAAATCGTTTTCCTTCTCTGAATCTACTTTAAAATATAGCAATTAGTTAATAAAAAATGCAAGGGTCTAAATTTTTAGTAGATGAAGTGTGGTCTAAGTTACGTCGAGAGAGAGAATGTCAATAAAATTTCTTACAGAAAAACCTGCTGCGGTTGAAGTTTTCTAACGATGTGTTATTATGGGATTTAATGCGTTTTTTTATTGTATTTTTGTAGACATTTCCAATTCTGTAAATAAAAATTATTTTTATTAGACTTTTATAAGGCTTTTATTATGTTCCTGTAGATTTCTAAAAAAAAAAATTATTTTTAATTACATATCCTACCGTTACTAAGTGATTTTTCCCATTCGTAAGATGACCTATGTTAAATCAATACAAAAAAAAACTATTAAAAAAACAATTAGCTTAATAAATAATAAATTAGATATTGCTTTCATAATTTAATTAACTAAAAAAAAATATGAAACTATACAAAATAAAATAAAAACTTTATTTTGTAAAGATTCATACGTTGAATTAATATGATTCTGTTAAAATGTATTAAATAAAATGAGAAAATTTAATACATTGTTTGGATGGCGGAAGAACATATTCTTGATAATGCCGACCAACAAGTATAGTCTTTAAATCTCGTAGCGAGAATACATTAACCGCAGTGTGACATCGTGGGAGAGGCCGGGCACCGGCATTCTTCTTTACCGGTCTTCTTAAGCCCTACTCACTCGCTTATGCCTGTCTTAATCCGCCTCACTCTAGTTATTCAGTTCTGTTTGCTTATTATCTTACAGATTTTTCACTACGTCTTACACCAGCTTTCCATTTCACGATTAATTTTTAATTACCTAAGTTGTAAAGAAATGGTGGTCATTCCTAGCTGCAATAATTAGAATCGACCGTTTCTTTACTTACACTAAAAAGAAAACGGTTATTTAATTTAATTTAATTTTATTTCAGTTGAATTTATTACAAAAATACTGTGTGAACGTTCAGTGATATGACCTCTCTCTCTCTTTTTACTATTTAGCCTCCGGAACCATTGTAAGGTATTACTTCAGAGAATGAATGAGGATGTTATGTATGAATGTAAATGAGGTATAGTCTTATACAGTCTCAGGTCGACCATTCCTGAGATGTGTGGTTAATTGAAATCCAACCACCAAAGAACACCGGTATCCACGATCTAGTATTCAAATCTTTATAAAAGTAACTGCCTTTACTAAGATTTGAACCTTAGAACTCTCGATTTTGAAATCAGTTGATTTGGGATGACGAGTTAACCACTACCAACCCCGGTGGGTTGAGTGATATGACCGGCACATACAAAACGCGCACGGATTTACTTCTTGTATCTATTACTAGGAGATTTTGTAAGTCACTACCGGATAGTGTTAGGCGGCTTGGATGACAGAATATTAGCTTCCTAATGGTAGGATTGCAGACTAAACATCCCTCAAGCCGGTATAAATAAATCTTACAAAAATGAACTGGTTCAGGTTTATCAAGATTGAAGAGAAAAATTAAATTGAAAAGGAAGCCTAGTATTTTGTACTTATTACGTTAAAAAAAAAAAAATATGAATTTCAAAGTTACTTAGTACTTGCGCATTTAATATAACTTTTAAATAGATTTTTAACGGTAACCTGATACGAAGATCTATTGTTTGTACGGTATATAAAAAATGCTTATGAAATAAACACACATTATAATAAAATTTTAAAAATGTATTTGATCAGAATACGTACGCTAACTTGTGTGTGTTGTGTGTGTGTGTATGTACGCGCGCTTTTATATACATGAAAGTGTATACTAAATAACTTTAATTATTCCTCCTATTTAATACCGGAATCAGTAGTTTTCTTTCAGGCAATTCTATTAATTCTTACTGTGTAAGGGAAAGATGATCAATTCCCAAAATTATGTTCCTGTAAGATTTGTTTTAATTCTGTCTTCTTTAATTGCTATCTCCTGAACACTTTTTCAGAATTTCATTTTTAAGGAATAATTAAAAAATATTTTTTCCCAAATAAGCCTGAAAAACTCCAACTGAAAATTTTAAAAATATTGCAAATAAAGGTTTGCTTACAATTTTTATTATAAAGATTTTATCCTTTTTAAGTAAAATTTTCTATAAAAGGTCTTCAAAGCCGATACATAAAAATGGTTAGTTTTATTAGGAATATTTAAGGGATAGTTATTTTAAATATTTTACTTTTTGTCTGTTGAAAATTTATTCTGAACTAGGACGGCACAAAAATAAAATTCACTTCAAAGGAAGGATTTCTTTAAATTTTAAAATTACTTTTGAAAAAAATTGTTTAAAATTTTATTTTCATCAATTTTTGATCCCTGAATTTTTTTTTCAAGGTCGTATCCTAACTGAATAAATAATAAAAACAGTTTACAAAGAAAGAGGGTAGCCTAATACGCATTAAAAGTATATTTCCTATGTTGTAAAAATATGGAATTTTATTCCAAACATTCTAATTCTAAATCTCATTTAGTTTTTTCTTTATAAATTGTATCTAATGAGAGTAAATAGAAATAAAAATTTATTATTTTAATAAGAACCAGCCCTTGCAATAATTTTCAGTAATAAATTTAAAATAAGTTCACTCTGCAAGGTTCGTTTCGAACTGTTCACCATTCTTAGGTGTAGCCCGAAAAAACAGTTGTGAGTTATAATAAAAAGTTTCGCTTCAGTTTTTTGAATTAATAAAGTCTTCATAGATTTTCTTCATAGACGCAAAGATATGAAAAAGTAGCTTTATTCTTATGACTTATTTTAAACTTTTGATTTGTAAATCTCGGAAAGGTAACTTTTTTAATTGAAACGTGGACGTAGGAGTTTCTAGTTGTAAGTACAGATCGAGATAATATTATTAGTATAAGTAAAATTTTTCTACTAGGACTATAGAAAATGACTTGGCAAACGGCGATGAAAATTTCTGTTTGCCTGTTTCCCGGATCGGATCATCAACATCTGAATTTTTTTATTTTGTATGTTTAGCATAAATATTGTAACATTAGCTTAATAAATGATTTTTTGTTTTCTAAAACATTATGTTTCATTATTTAAAGGCCCGTATAAACAAAAACCTGAAATCTCATGATGGTTAACATAAAAGTCCATCTATTAATTATTAAATATTTTAAACAATTTTCTTTAATGTATAGAAATCTGGTGTGGACACCAGATAACTTCCTTGACGCCTATTGAATTACATATACATATTTTTAAAAGTAAATAAAATATTATTTCAGTAATAATAATGTCTGTGTTTTATTTCATATTCTTTTTTTTAATTGTTATTATTGAATTTTTATTTATTGTAAATTTTTTTTATTATCGAGGTCAATAATTATTAATAAATCAATATATTTAAATTAAAAAAAAAAGAAAGAAAGGAAGGAAATGTGGCAAACCAAAAAAAAAATTAAACATGAAGAAAACGTTAAAAGCAAATAAAGAATAAAAAGATTAAGAGAGGATGACGAATACTTAGAGAGAGAAAATTTGAAAACTAGAGAATGTGTACACAAATTAAGATCAGAAGAATTATATCAAACCAAAGAGCGATTAAATGACTGGCAATAAAAAAACAAATAAAAAAATGATGCTCAACTGCGACTTAGGGAGAATATTTTCCGACAATATCAGTGGAGTAATGAACTAAGAGATAAACATTTTTGAAATTTATTAAAGATCAAACATGTATGCCTCAGTGTATATGTTGTTCATGTGAGGGTCTATTATTCTGTCGCTCTGTAGTTAACTTTAATGTTGATAAAATTAAAAGAAATTCCACAATAACTTAATAAGATTAAACAGAAATTAAACTAGAAAATGAAGATTCTAAATTATAATCTTCATTTAATATTAAATAATCAGATGTTTCACCTAATTTATTACAAATGCCCATATGTAATAATGCCTATTAATTACACATATATATATATATAATTTTAAAAGTACATAAAATTTTATCTCATTAATAACTTCTGATTCTTTTTCACACACACACACACACACACACACACACACACATATATATATATATATATATATATATATATATATATTTATTATTATTATTATTATTGAATAATTATTTGTTGTAAAACTCTTTTTACAATCATGGGTTAATAATTAATAATAAATCTATACAATTAAATTACAAAAAAAGAAAAGGAGATGAAGTCTGATTCGAACCGATGTGTAATCTCCTTGGAAGATACTAATATTTCATTAATTAAAATTTTATCTGGCTATAATTCTGACAGCAATGAAAATAAGTACCAATTATGATACATAATTGAAAAGCTCTCAATTAGGGCTTTTTAGTGCAATTAAGAAAAAGTCAAAAATCCAAACCTTTTTTTGGATTTTGGTCTTTTTTTGACACTTTTGGTTGTCAGTCGATTGTAATCAAAAGGGGGTGTGCACAACTAGATGTTCAACAGTCCTAAATTCAAAATTTCTACATAGTACGGCTAATCATTTTTGAGTTATGCAAGACACATACATACATACATACATACACACGTACGTACGTACGTACAGATTTCATGCCGAAACTAGTCAAAATGGATTCTCGGATGTTTCATCTGAAAATCACTTCCTTTACTTCGTACAAGAAAGTAAAAAGGGCGTCATACACATGTAATCCAGCGTTATTCTGAAATACAAACGCTATTTTATACATTTAAGTAGTTTTTAATAAGAAATAGAACAGATCTTTATTATGTATAATTACTTTTATTTTTTTCTTCTTTCTGGTTTTTATCGGTTTTCAAAATTATAACGGCTGAAACCAAGGTGACCAAGGTACAGATTGATTTTTTAGTCCTGTTACCGAATTGTTAATGTCTGGTAATTTTTTTCTAAGAAAGGGAAATTTTGTTTTGTTACATATAGGTATAGATACGGCAGTGTGAGTTGATTCTCCTTGAACTGTGTAAACGTTTTTGCCGTTTCCGGTTGTGTTACGAACGGAATGTCTTTTACCATAGAACAACGAGTTTTCATTCTTGAACAATATTTTGCTACGAAATCGTACGTGAGTGTAAAAGAATCATTTCAAATTGAATTTGTTGGTGTTCCTCTGCCAGAAAAAATGTCAATTTCTAGACTAGCAAACCGATTTCGAGATACAGGTAGTGTTTGTGACAGAAAACGTAGTGGTCGACCGACTCGCTTGACAGATGACGTTTTAGAGAATGTTAAAACAAGATCGCTCAATTCTTCACGGAAAAGTTTACGAAAACTTTCCACGCAAGTCGGTTTGTCATATTCGAGTGTTCAGAAAGCGGCTAAAAAATTGTAATTGTATCCGTATCGCGTACGATTAGTTTAAGAGCTTAGGCCTACAGATTTAAACAAGCGGTTGCAATATTCCCGTTAGTTTAGGTCTCTCGTAAACGATAACGGAATCGAATTTTTAAGCACAGTGTTGTTTAGCGATGAAGCTTAGATCCATCTCGATGGTTATATGAACAGTCAAAACTGTCGAATTTGGGCGGTTGAAAATTCTAACACTTTACAAGACAAATCTTTGCATCCTGAAAAAATGGTGTGTGATGTGCAATATCTCGTCATCGTATAGTCGGACCAGTATTCTTCGAACAGACAGTGAATGGTGAAGTATACAGGAATATTGTGCGCCAATTTGTGCCCCTCCTTGAACCTCAAGAACGGTATTGCTGGTTTCAGCAAGACGGCGCTACACGTCTCGAGAAACCGTGAATTTTCTGCAAGAGTTCTTTGATGATCGAATAATAAGCAAGGGCTTATGGCCTCCAAGGTCCCCAGACCTCACATCTTCTGACTACTTTTTGTGGGGCTATATTAAGTTCGAGGCTTTCAAGAACAATCCTCACACTATTGATGAACTTAAAGTCAATATTACAGACTAAATCAAGAATATTTCAAGTGCAACTCTTAAAAAGGTTTCTAATATGCTGAAAAGAGTCCGTGCGTGTATAAGCGCAAGGGTTTTTGTACTACTTATTTTGTATCTAATTGTTTATATCAGTCATCCTAGAACCCGCCTAAATTTTGTCGTTCAGTTTTATACACTTTTCTATATTTTCTGGATGTGCAGACAATTTTGCAACTTTAAATTGTTATTTTCAGGTTTTATCTGAATACAAATGAAATAATTATTTGTATAAATTAATTAGAAATAGAGACGCATTCTTATATATTACCTCATTTTTATGAATAAAAATATTCAGTTAGACTTCACTGTTCATTTTCCTAAAGTTTTAATGTAATCACACATAGCTAAGAATTTGTTTAAAACATTTATTTTCCATCTTATAAAGTAAACTAGCCGGTATTTTCTTAGGTATGACGCCATCATACATATCCTATTTTGTAAGTAGGTTAAATGGATACATTCTCTTAGATTCTTGGGGAGTAAAGCCATTAAATTTAATTGCAGCTGTAATTTTTACACGTTCTTTGTTAACTTTTTCAGGATTTTTTTTTATCAATTTTTATTTTTTTGAAAATATAAATGATCATTTTGAAGTTTATGTAGGGCCTTATTAGCAATCATATTCCACATTTTTTCTTTTTTCAAAAACGCTGACTTTTCTATTAGTATATCAAGTTTATGGGATTAACAAAGAACGAAAGTGAGAGATTTTGTCTTCTCTAATGTTTTGTAAGAAAGAATATAAGAACAAAAAAAAGGTTAAATTTAAAGCAATACATACACATATATATATATATATATATATATATATATATATATATAAAAATATATAGCCCGAAATATTTAGCCCAGCTTTCAGCTCCCTCTGTAAAATTAAACCGTTCTAAAATTCTTGGGCTTCAAATCGAGGGCATAAATTTGTACCAAATTTATACCAAAAAATTTACCAATTTATACCAACAAATTTATATTTATTTGTACCATAAGGACGTACCGTCCTTATGGTTTTTAAACTAAGGAAATGAATAAGAGTGGTCCCAGACTTCCACCTCAATAAGGTTTATGAATAACAGGGTAAAACACGAAAAGCTTTTATCGGAAAATACACTTTTTTAGGTTTGGAATAAAATAACTTTTGTTAATTTACCAGTAAGAAAATAAAGATTTCCAAAGAAATCTTTACTTTAAAACAAAGAAAAACTACAAAGAAAACTTTGTAGAGAATTTAATTTTGAAAAAAACTGATGTAAATAACATCTTTTAAAATTAAACATAAATTGGAGAACTTGTACTTTAATTAGAAGCAAAACACACAAACTAGATCTGAAAAGTGATACGATTTTGAACAGAAAAAGTTTCATCAATGTTTGAACAATGTTAATGAAAAAAGATAGAAAAATTATCAATAATAGAAAGAAATGAATAAAAAATAAATTTAAAAAATACTTAAAATCACGTACATTTTGTTTTTTTCTAAGTTCCTTGATGAAGCTGCAAACAGTTCTTCATAGCAGTTGCTCCTTGTGGTCGCCATTCTGTTCAATGCATAATTCAGCTCGGCGAATCAGCAGTTCATTGCAGTTCAGCGCAAACCAGGCTTAAGTATTCGATTTCTTCTAAGTCGATCGGAGTCTCGCATTCGACGGTTTGGAGGACAATTAAACAAAACAATTTTTATCCTTGTCATAAATAGTCAGTTTAACATCTACACTCAGGAGACGATCCGGTTTGCTTAGAGTTCTGCAATTGGTGGAATACAAATCGACAACTCTACAAGTTTGTTTTGTTTAGCGACGAAGCAAATTTCATTCGAAATGGCGTCAACAACGTACGCAATGAGCATAACGAGCAGAAGTAAATCCTCATGAAAGAAGGCAATTTTCAACACCGATTTAGCGACAATGTATAGAGCGGTCTTCTTCATAATCAGCTATTTGGACCGTTCATATTACCTGGCCGCTTAAATGTTGAGATCTACTTCCACTTTCTTTAAGAATTGCCGCAGCTGCTTGAAGATGTTTCCCTAGCGTTGAGATGCAAAGTATACTTCCAGAACGATGGCGCACCTCCCTATTTCTCTTGGGTCGTTTCCACTCACTTAAATCGACATTTCCCTGAGAAATGGAACGGTCGTGGAGGTTCACATTTCTGGCGACCAAGATCGCCTGATCTAACACCTTTAAATTTTTGCGTCTAGTGATGGATGAAAGATACTGTATACAAATTAAAAATACATTCTTGTGAGGAATTAATTATCCGCTTTATGAATGCGGCTGAGAAAATTAAAGACAGCTCTGAAGAACTAAAAAGAGCAAAAAGAAGCAGTACAGAACCGTGCCAAGAAATGTGTTGAAAATGACGGGTCATTTTTGAACATTTATTATAAACTGATACCTACAATGCACTTTGGTCTAGTGTACTGCTTCTAAATAAAATTCGAATTTTTCTAATTTTTCTTTGTCTTATTTAACTTATCTTAGACCATTTTGATCAGAATTAAATTCTTTACAAGTTTTCTGTAATTGTTACCCATTTAACAAAGTTATTGTACGTCAAATTAAAAAACAGGATTTTTACCCAAATTTATTAATTTTCATCCCAGATTTCTTAAAAACAACTGCAGATACGGTTCTTAGAGCTATTTATTCAATTTTTTAGGTCAAAAACCATAATAAATCACTAATTCTGCTCCTTAATTAACGTTCTAAAAATTTCAGTACGACCTCATTTCACCAGGGTAGCTGAAATCCGAGCGAAATCTTTCACTAGCCGTAACTCACAAACGAAGCATTTTATAACATGTTTATAAGAATATTTTTCATTAATTTCACGCGTAGAATAGGTTATAGGGAACCCGGGAGAACTTCGTGATATACTCTGTATATAGTCGCATCAATTACAATGTGAATTCAAATAATTTACCGCTTTTTTTTATGTAACCACAAACATAAGCATTTACTATTCTTATTAATTATTAATAAAATGTTTGATCGTTGACCGTTATATTTACTACTTCTATGGCTTTCATAATGTTTATATTAAATCCAAAAGAAATAAATAAGTATCTTGTACAAATACATTTAAGACTGTTATTTGAGTGAAGATAATCAAATACCAGTCGCACGGACGTTGAAAAGCACCTTCTAAAGTAATGGTACTAACATTTTTTAAGAAACAAACAAATTTTATTTTTATTTTTTTTTTTAATAAAAGTTAATTACTGTGCATTACTTACGGCAAACAATAGTAGACATCCGAGGGTTGGGCGGAGGGCCACGTGGCCTAGTGCCATGACTTCTCTCACCAACTCCAGCACAGCCTCCTATCGGAAAATAAAAACATTGTAAAAACTAAAAAAATAATAATTATATTAATGTAGATAATACTTATTTATATAAATTATACAAAAAACAATTGAATAAAAATTACTTTTTTGTTTGTGGGGATATTTATTTTTTCACGCAAATATTTTCTAATGATCATCTATCCAGAATTTCCACTTAATTGTAACTACAGAAAATCAAAAAGAATCGTCAAGAATAGATCGTAATAAAAGTTTTATGATAGGTCAAAACGTTTAACTTTCAAATTTTTCTAGGATTTTCTGATTTAAGGCGGGAAGAATTTTATGAGGATTTGTTATCAGATGCCCTTCCTGATACCAAAGAGTGATATTAAATTGCGTCAATAGTAATGATAGAAAGTAACCCTTACTGACCTATCCACTAATTTAACCCCATTATTTAACAAACCAACATACTTGGTGGCGTTTATAGACCTAGAAAAGGCATTGGATAACGTAGACTGGAATAAAATGTTCAGCATTTTAAAAAAATTAGGGTTCAAATACAGAGATAGAAGAACAATTGCTAACATGTACAGGAACCAAACAGCAACAGTAACAATTGAAGAACATAAGAAAGAAGCCGTAATAAGAAAGGGAGTCTGACAATGTTCCCTATCTCGATTACTTTTTAATCTTTACATGGATCTAGCAGTTAATGATGTTAAAGAACAATTTAGATTCGGAGTAACAGTACAAGGTGAAAAGATAAAGATTGTACGATTTGCTGATGATAGTAATTACAGCTAAGATTAAAAAAGCTTAGAAGAAAAATGAGCGGAGTGGATGAAGTCCTACTCAAGAACTACGATGAAAATTACTATTATGAAAATAAACAAGAACAAAACAAAGATACGTTGTTTATTGTTTGCAGTGTTACATCCAGCACTAAGTCACCGAAACAAAACTCATATATATCGCACAATGTGTGACTAGTGGGTGACATAAATAGATTTAGTAAAAGATATAACATGAATCATATGTGTGTCATTTGTAATCATTTCAATTATTGTGTAAATAATAATAATAATACTTATTTTTCAAGGCTAATTTATTAATTCAAATAGATTATAGTTTATTTAGCAACTTAATTTCAACATTAAATAAAATAAATATATTGTACATGCATTATTCTTGCACATTTACTTGCATGTTCACAAACAAAGTTGGAAGGAATATTGTGTGTACAAAATAGAAAGGGCAATTACATAAGGTCTGAGGTCGTTAGGGAAATTCTGACTTCATATTAGGAAAAAATACATATGGTTCAGCAAATACCGACCATGTAACAAAATCATTGTGAACCAGTGTTATAAGTTTTTTATTGTCACATATTAGTGCTACCGGAAAACCTTAGACCTTTAAAATAAAGAGGAGAACTCCATCAGGTGTTGAAGCCTAGATATTGTAGGCTTTGAACACCTGATGAAACTCTAAATACTGAGCCAATAAATGCTGTCAAATAGTAATGGTATTTTTATAGTGAAGCAGTAGTGTAAGTTTATTAGGACTAAATAGAATTATCCTCCACATATTTATGTGGAGGAAGTACATCCTTCACACGCAGTTAATATGTAAATTTATGTAAGGGACTCAATCTATGTTATATAAAAATCTAGCTGCAGTACTCATTCTCCAAATGAATATTTAAGCACATTGGAAGATGTGCTTGCACATTGTTACCTAATGTTTGTTTATATTCTTACTCTCTATGTAATATTGTTTCTTTTTTTGTTTATAGTGTAGTGTGTTTGTTTTAAGTGCTGTTATTTTTTTGTTTTTTGAAGGTGCTTTTTGAATTTTATACGATTCAATTTACGTAACATAATATTTATTGGCAAGTAATATACAGGCTAGTGGTTTCTGAATATAGGTTAAATTCACATTGACAGCACATATTCAGTGTGCTGTCAATGTGAATTTAATATTTTTAAATTATTGCCTAACTCACAAACTCAAACTCTAATTTCTATAATCCACTTGGAACTGCATTCCTGTAAGTACATCTGTATAATAATAATTAAAAAGTATACGAACAATTCGCATGCTTTACTTCATGGTTGATATGGCTCTATTACCTTTATTTTGTATTGTATACATGAAGAAGGTTTTGCACACTGATAAGGGGCTTAGTGCGTGAGTAAATGTGAAAGATGATTTTACTCAGGCATACATGGGCATTTCTGATGGTGATTATCACAGGTTTTCAGCTAATGGCAAGATTAAATGGTTCTGTAACAGAACTGACTTCATTGAATTCAATTTATACCCTTTCAGTAATATAATGAATTTGAAGATATCTCCTCACAAATGTCACTTGCGTTATCCAAACTTAATGAACTGGCTTCTGATGTAGCTACAATAAAAAATGAGTTAGTCACTGTAAATAACAAGTTATCTTATCTTGAACCTTGAATTAACGGATTGGAAGAGCATATTAGTTCTATTGAGGACGAGATGAAGGTCTTAAAAAGATGTAAGGATGATACTGCTACTGTTGAGTCCATTGTTGAAGAGGTATCTGATTGTTAGCACCGTTCCTGTAACATTATTATTTACAACTTGTCTGATTGCAACAGCAAATGCTACTAGAATTGCTTTGCTTGCTACTAGAATTGATCATGACAACAATCTAATCTCCTTACTGGTCAGGTCCTTCTGAATCTCTGATTTAGATGCTACCTTCAGGTGTTTCTGCATTGGTAGGTTCTCAGCCAATAAACATAGGCCTCTTAAAGTTGTATTTCAAAATATAATTATTGTCATAGAATTTTCTAAGAATTATGATCCAACTATCCTTAATGCAACTTATTACCTTGAAACTGCCACAAATCTTCCCCTCCTGGAATCTGCAATCTTTTTGCAAATGTGTTTCTATGGCCTGTTCTCTTTGTGAATTTATTTCTTTTTCTGATTTATTGACTATATCTGATCCTTGTTTTTTTGTGCATTTGTTTTTCCTATTAGTATTATTGTTGGATTGTGTTGTTATGTTTTATCTTTTGTGAATTGGCATATACCGTTGTTATAAAAAAAATAAATAAATTATCGTTGTATATATACAGAACAAACGTAGTCAGCAAAAGTTGCATTAGTTTTTTCGGTTTTCATTTAATAACATTTATCTATACATATAAAACTGTAATACATGCAATCTGCAAGTTCATTTTGAAATAACTAAAACAAATTTTTAACCTTACACTGAACCTTAGAAAAAGTATTTAATAATTAAAAGGTTTTTAATTAATAGTGATAATATTTGGAATATTTTTCTGCAGATTTAAAAAAAGTTTTTATAGACTTAGTAAAATCTTTCATAAACCTTCTAGGATTCTTACATGTAAAAGACACGACTTCTTGGGATCAAAGGAAAACTATTACATCACAACAAACATATTTAGTGCATCGATAACTCATAAACAGCGGTATAACAAATCCCACTTAATGACAGATATATGGAAACATAATTATAAAAAATCAACTAATTTTCTGTCATGCAATACTCACTGCATCCATCAAGCCGAATTAAAATTGTGAACATTCTAAAACCCTTATTGTAACTTGAAAATTATAATTTCACCAAAAACAAGAACTACATTCTATTATTAATAATTAAATTGGTTTAACTCAAGAAAGATTAAAGTATTTAAACTAATACCTTTCGAACAAGCTCTAATCCCTCAAATTTAATTTTTTTGCAAAAAGGCTTAAAAAATCAATCTTAAAACGATCATTTAATAAGTAATTTGAAAAAAAAAATTAATTATATGAATGATTATAAAAAGCGCACCCATATAACGTTTAATTTCTGATATTTAATTTCTTTCTAAAGAAATTAAACTGTATATTACCAAATTCAACAGTTTTGAGACAAAGAAAAATGTTACATTTTTTCCGTCACTTTTGATTATCAAGTGCTTGTACTAGCATAGGCAGATACCTAAAAAAACGAATAATCAGAATTTAATTTGAAAATAAAAGAAAAAACTTAACTATAGATATTTTTCTGAATAGCGTTATTTTTTTTAATTTATTTTTTTGGTGGGGGGAGATATTGGTTACTCTGGTCATTAGTCCTTCTCCCAAACTAAAATTTTTCCACCTTTCTCAAAGTTACTGACCAAGTCAGAGGACTAATCTTTTCAGTCAAATTATCCAGAAAATAGACTTATCATAGAAACAATAAAATCTCCAAAACAACACGAGATGACATGGGTGTACAAGTCCCTTGCCAGTAAAAAAACATGTAATCGTTTTTGAAAGAAATGTAGTCAAAACTATCGTAACGGGTGAAAAGGAACAGCAATTATTATAAAAAAGTTCTTAAAATTATTCGTTAATAGCTAGAAAAAAATTACTACATGACATTTATCGCCCAACTTTTCCTGCGCCGTTTTTCCACGCTTATGACAGCCTCCACCTCTGATTTCAGGGTGTCTGAGGTATCGGAGATGGAATCTTCTTCGGTTTGAACATCCATCTCCGACACAATTGATGTTGTGCAGAAGATTTTTGCGGCTGATATAGGATAATACCGGCCGAGTTTGAGCGGGGAATATTGCATCCAAGTTAGACTTGACGCTCCCACCGCTGAAAATTTTGGAGCGGCTAAAATTTTCGCATTCTCTTTTGGAGCCCTCTGTTCTTACGGAGGTTCCGTAATTACTTTTCCATATCTGCAATATTTACTTCATAACCCCTCTTACTTCCCTGTTTGGGGATTTTCTCAATCTGTAATTTATTTGATCTGCATTACATTAGGTTTCAACTTCTGTATTTTCCCTTTGTTATCGATCCCGTGTGAGGTTGCTGTTCCCCCATCGGTTGCCTCCAAAGGTGGCGGATAGGGGAATGCTCATCAGATATGATAGATACCGGGGTAATAAAATACCAGGGGTGGACTAAAAATTAGCATTGCTGCCTTGCAGTTTAGAAGTTGGCTGTTCAAAGACTAAGGGAAGAAAACTCATATATAAGATAACTTGGTCCTCCACGTTGGGGGTTGGGTGCCAACAATTCATGCTCAGAAAACTGGAATTGTTACGAAAGTGACTTTTAAGTCTCAGATAGGATAGGGACTTTCATTCGGCAAGTAAAAATGAAAAATTCAGGAATATTATGAAAATTTGAACACTAAATCAGTGTACAAACCAGGAATTTATGATTTTTTTTTTATGGAAGTTAGGAAGTATGACTTGAATACAGTCGTGGTTCAAGAGACGGGATGGATTGGAGAGGGATCCTCAAAGAAGAATACATGTGCAAGGAATTCTTTCACGCACTTGTGTGAAGGAAGTCAGAAACGTGAGTTTGGTATGAGTTTTGTGGTTAGGGATTCGCTGGTCAGTTCTATAAAATGTTTAAAATGTCATAGTGAAAGATTGGCGCATATCACAATGAAGGGTAAATTCAATGACAAAGATTTGATTACCTAACATGCACCATAAGAAGTCAAGCGGGAAGAGAAGAACGAGCATCTTTTTCATCAGTTAAATAGTTTATATGACATGGTTTCTTCATAATAATACTAAAATTTTTTAACGGAGATTTAACGCAAAAGTTGGAAAGGAAGACTGTTGCAGAGATAACAAAGTAACAATTGGTGGGCGAAATCTGCACCAATGAGAATGGGTTACGGCTGACTGAATTTGCAATTTCGAAGGACCTTGGGGTGAAGAGTACAAACCTCCGGCGGGAGGATATTTATAAGATGATGTGGATTTCACTCCTTGCCGTTAAATCCCAACAGGGCAAGGAACGGGAGGGCGTGCAGCGACCGGAACGTCACTAGACGGGTGTCTTCCCCAACGGGATTGGGATGACTTCCACACAAGAAATCAAATAAATCGTGTTATAAATAGAAGACGTCAAGTGATGATAATGGATATTAAAACGAAACGAGGTGCAGGTGTATATTTAGACAACTATGTGGTACAGTGGTACGGATTAAGATTAGAGAGCGTATTGCATTAAATAAACCTGAAAGCACAAAAGTGAGAGAAAAGTAGAAGAATATAATCTAGCAAAAAAAGCAAAAGGGATTCCAGGATTCAGTTTGGAAGGACATGATGAAGTCTCATAAGATGACGTGGAGTTTTGTGTTGATGGGAGGTGGAAGTATGTTAGGGCGGTTATAGTTAAGGCGGCCAAGGCAGTCTTTTGGGACTGGACCGAGGTGGTTTGATGAGGAATGTACCGCTGTTATAGTGAGTAAATGTGGTACGAGAATCCAATGGCTTCAGTCTAGATCTGCAGAGGCGTATAAGTGTTATCTGTAGGAATGTTAAAAGGATCTGCCGGAGAAGAAACGAAAGTTATTGAGGGGTGAATTAGAGAGTATAGCAAATGATAGCAGTAATAATGGCTTCAGAAATTTCTACAGGAGTGTACGGAAAAATAGAAAAAATATCACCAGAACAGTGGAGTAGTGTTGTTTTAATTGACAAGGACAAGATAAAAGCTAGTAGGGCAGAATATTTCTCGGATCTATTGAATTATATTCATGATGAAGATGTTGGGAAACCGGCGGTTGAATATTGAAGAAATGTGAGAAATAGAGATTCCTAGTTTGGTGGAAGTGGATAAAGCTATTGACTATTTAAAAAAGAGCAAGTCTGCCGGTGTCGATGATATTCGGGGTGAACTTCTGAAAATGAACGGAGTGTGGTTGAGAGAACGGTTGTAGGAGTTAGATGGGAAAATATAGAGGAAGAAAGAGATTTTAGAGGATTGGAGAGAGGTTTTAAAAATTCCAATTCCAATGCGATGGAATGCGATAACTATAGAGGCACACCTATCCTGTGCACTGCGTACGAAATTTTTTCCTTTGTGCTAACGAACAGATTCAAGCCTTACGCTTCGTCGTTGGTAAGAGAGGACCAAACTGGGTTTCATTCAAAGAAATAGATCAACAATCGATTAGTTTTTCATCGTCAAGCAACTACTTGAGAAAAGGATTGAATATGAAAAGGAGATTCATCTATTTTTCATAGATTTTAGGAAGACATATATGACAGCTTGCGAAGAAATAAAATTATTGGAATACTGATTGTTCTGGGAATTCCTGGTAAGTGGTCAAGATGTCAGTATGTGCCTTTACGTTATCGAAAACAAAGTGAAAAATGGAGTTGAGCTAACGGAATGTTTCATGATTTATACAGCTGTGACACAGGGAGATATTGTGTCACCCTTAATTTTTAATCTTACGTTACCATTTTAATACGAGACATGTTGTTTTTATACTACAACAAATTCTACAGGATGAATTCAGTAAGATACGAAACACTATTAAGAATATTATTTAAAAATAAGTTGCGATATAATTTCTTCATCACATCTCTTTCGTTATGATCTCGTACATAAATGGTTTGCAAAAAACATTCGCTCAGAGTAAATATATTTAAACATAGAGTTTAGTTCGGGCAGCCATGTGGAAGTTGCGAAGAGGTCGGGAAGCCGAGGCATTTGAGATGCGGTTTCGAGCCGGGCTAGAACCTGAGCGGAACGGCGAACACAATGCACCGGATCTAAATTTCGTTCAGTTGCCCATTTCCCGCCTGCGGAAGAGGCTATGGAGCCTCGCGATGGAGGCATGGCAGCTTGAATGGCACACCACAACTAAGGGAAGATCCTTGTATACGTTTATACAGGATCTGGGGGGATGGTATGCCTCGAATTCATTTTTTAGGGCAGCGGGTGCCCAAGTGCTCACCAACCATGTGGATTTGAAGCAATATCTGTTTCGGTTTCGCCTAGCGGCTGATGAGTTGTGTGTCTGCGTGGAGGTCCAGTCGAACAAGCATATGATGTTCGACTGCCCTGCTCTTGGGGGGGCCAGAGACCGGGCCACCCTGGAACTTAGAGGTCAGGGGGAAAACTGGCCGCTCATAAACGGCGAGTCAGTGTGGCGAGAGCCGCATTGTCGGACCGTGTGGGAGTTCCTCGATGAGGTTGCGAAATTCAACCGTCATCGCTAGAGTTTTTTAATTAATCTGGGTTATACTGATTTCTATAGCGCCGCTGTGGGAAGTTTTTTCTGAGATAATGGCTGGCCAAGCTCCAAGCGCTTTAAATAGCTGGCATACAGCGACCGAGGCGTGACAGCCTAAATTGCTATCTTTTATTTTATTAACGTTAATGACTTTTAGTAATTAGTAACAAGGGGTATGCCTCCCCGATCTAGATTTAGTTTGACAAGTGAGCGGTTGGGACACATAAGCGGGTGGTGAATAGCACCCTGCTTAATCCGCTCACGCTGATAGGTAGCTCACTAGGAGCTTTTAGGTAACGAGGTCGCTAAACTGTTTTAGAGGCACAGTAGTCGTATCTTGGCACTGACATTTGGTCTATGCTCTACGGCGACCGAATGGGGTGGTGGCGGGAGAAAGGCCAGTTAACCAATAAACAGAGAGTTGTATGTAGAAACAAATGTCTTATATGAAAATATGAAAGAAATTTCATGTAGTAGAAAAATGATCGAATGAAAATTTAAGCTTGACAGAATGTGTTTTGATTTCATTTTTTGCATAGAGTTGAAGATGGAATTGTACATAGATTTTCATGTAGAATTAATAATGTCTTATATTGAAATGAAAACTAAACTTTACGTTCCAGGCAAATTATCGAATGAAAGTTTAATCCACAAAGTAGTGCGGACCATTAAGTCATACTTGCTCATAAATAATCTCTTTTGTAAAAACAAAGAACGATCACTTACTTTGAAAATAAATTTGGAGACTAATTTTTGTTTTGAAAAAGCGTGGTTGTATGCGTGAATAATCTCCAATATAAATATTAAATAAATCTTGAAAAATACTTGACGGGGTATGTTTTATATATATGCCTATTTATAAAATTTTTAAGCTCAAAAATCTCCAATCTATTACATAAGTTTCATTGAAATTTAGATATATACATGTTAAAATTTGATGCAAATTGGTTGAGTCGTTCTTAACCGATCAGGACCTCGGTCGGACCAGTTCTGAAGTCTGAATATTACTGTGGAACTTTGATGCGCTGCAATAAAAAAAGAAGAATGCTAATCGAAAAACTGTTTTGTGTATAAAATTAAATATTTATTCAGGATTCTTAAACACAATTCAATAGCCAAAATCAATCTTATTTATTTAATAAAATGAATTTGAATGCACGGAAGGTGTCGAAAAACGCTATTTTAGAGATTATAGAGGTAGGGCACCCCCTCTTTGTCAAGTTGTCATACATGTCAGAGGGGCGCTAGCTTAGCCCCTCGATAACAGTACAGTATTACGGTATTAATCATATTGTAGTAGTACATAATACATGGAAGTAGATTTTATTATTTTTTTTTTTTAAATTAAGGCAAATTCAGTGATTAGTTTTATCAAAATAATATTAACATATCTGTATCTGTATTTATTATTAAAATATAATTATTATAAACAATGAAAAATTAAGAGTAAAGTATCAGATAAGTAAATGAAGTGTGAAAAATATACGAAGATAGTTCAAAAGACATAAATTTATTGTTGTACCAAGTTAAACAAACTTTCCAATGAGTTTTAAATAGCTTGGGGGGCTAAATATGTTTATGTAAACATATTTATAACAATAATAATAATTTGAGTTTTATTCCTCTAAAGAATTTAAATAATGTTACGTCTTTATTATTATATATTTACTTTATTTTACAATACTATTATTTCATTAGAAATTGTTTAAAATTCATTTCATTATTGGTGTAATATATACAAATGAATACCGTTTGATATAATTAATGAGAATGGTGAAAGGGATTTCAAAACCACTGACCCGAATTTTTGGACTAATTTAAGGGAAGTTCACAAAAGAAATAACGGGTAATTTAATTAGTAACAGAGTACTGCTAAAAGCTAAAAGGAAGCCGATCCATTGTATGTACCGTTGAGTTAGTCATAATGACTCCTCAAAAGCCTTTAAATCGATTCTTACACTCTTCATTATACGTTTCTTGAATATAGTAATAATTAATAAATCTTAGATACTATTTATTAAAGATAATCCTTGTACCGATTTACGGTCTGAAATATTCAACATATGAAATAAAACTTATTCTTCTATTTAAAACGAGTTTATTTAGAGTTAACGAATCATTTTTTATTATTATTATTATTAACAGAACGATTGTTACGAAGAATAATTTTTTTATGTAGATAATTCGAATTTATTGTGCGAATAAGTATAAAGAATCGGGAGTCAGGAAGGCGAGATTTATTCTAAACACAATTATGATTTCGTTTTTATTGTGATTTATTTTTAGCCGGCATCTGATATTAAAAATTTTAAATGAAAACAATGAAGTTATAAAACTCGTTCGAAGAAAACAGTTACTCGTTTCTTTTTTAATACAAATTCAACTGATTAATTGAGAGAGATATTTTATTCGGTCGTAGAGTAGGTAATATTGCAGCTAACCGTCATAATAAGTTTGAAGCTGTATTTTATAATAAACTATCAGACCCGTCAATGCTTCGCTATTTCTAGATTTGAGTATATCTATACTTGTTAGATATTTGTGTTTAAATGAATAGATTAAATGAACACAATTGAAAGTTTGATAAAACATTAAAAATTGAACTTATCGGAATTTCACAAAATTAACCTTTCAATTTTTCCTTCTCTCCTCCTTTTCCCGTTCCCCCTTCCCTTTCACCGTGCGTTAATCGGTCTAGTAATTCTTTAGTTTATAGTGGATACATATACGATCATTGTCTTATATATATATAAAAGAGGAAAGTATGTTTGTATATTTGTTTCGTAAATATCTCGACATCGGCGCCATTTAGCGGGTATAGTTTTTGGAGAAATTTTTCTTTTCACGTAACTAATATATATTCTATCGAAAAATCAGACTATAAATACAATTTTTCGAAATATCTCGACCACAGCGCCACCTAGCGGGTTCAAACTAATTCAGAAATCTTTGCAGGCATGCGCATAACAATTCACCAAAGTTTCATCTCTATCGGATGAACGGTTTAGGAAGGCATAAGAGACATACAGACAGACAAACATTCATTTTTATATATATATAGATTACCGAATATGTTAAAACCTATCGTAAAAGTATTATTAAAGATGATTGTTAATTAAACATTTTTGGGTATTTTACGGATCTTGTTTATTTTTCATCGGTTAATGCGTTGAATAAGCCCAACTAACCGTGTTTAATTTTATTGAAAATTGTATTTATTCAAACAATCTTGTTTGCTAATACAATTGAATCCGCCTGCGATAAGTAAAACAAAAATAAATGCAGAACGGTTAAAAAAATCTCAGTTCATCTTTTTCTTCATCACTTAACAGACTGGTATTATGTGTACATTTTGTATACTACTTTAATGTTTAATTTTCACACTCCCCGCTTAAATTAATTTTTTTCTTCTTTTAAAAAAATATTAAACCAAATCTGTACAGAAGATTTGCTATCGGTTTGAAGAAAATGTTTAAGTAGAATTACAAAAACGTCTATTATTCAGCTGGATATTAGTTTTACTAAAGTAAAGTCTGATTTTACTCATCATTGTTTATTTTATACTATTATAACTTTATGAATACATTCTTTAATGAACATCAAATATTTAACATCTCAAATTACGCAAAAGATTCATGAGTAAAAAAAAAAAAAAAATAGCCATAATAATCAAGGTTTTATTCGTTAAACTAGCAGACCCGGCAATGCTTCGCTATTGCTATATATATATATAGAGAGAGAGAGAGAGAGAGTGAGAGAGTGAGAGAGAGAGACAGAGTGGGAGAGAGAGAGCTTAAATTAACACAATTGAAAATTTGATAAAAAAACTGAACTTCACAAATTTTACCTTTCACTTATTCTCCTTCCCCTTTTCCCTTTCGCCCTCTCCCATTTTCCTTTTTACCCTTTCCCGTTTTCCCTGTTTTAAATTAAACATAGATTAATAATATTATGTAGATCAGCGCTTCTATTCACTAAACAGTAGAATAAAAGTCAAATAATAAAATTAAATACAAGATAGTATAAAGAATTTTTTACTTTTGTGATGAAAATATTTAAAACATTTTTTTTTTGGATTGGTTTTCAATAAAAATGAATTTTTAGAATTATTAATCAGCTTTTATTGAGATTAATTACGTAAATTCTTTTCAAATTAAATTTCATCAGGAAGTTTTATTTGGTTATCGGTAATTTATCGGAGAAGATTTACGCCAAGCCTAAAGCAGCGTCCTTTTCGACTCCATTTTTTTTGATTTTAGAACAATTTTCTAAGAAACAACTAAAGTAATAGTAAAATTCTTGGACCCATTTTTTTTTTCAATTTTTACATGTAAGTTTTTATCTATAGAGTTTTGGTACAGCATTATTTGTCCTTTAGTGCAACAATCTGAAAGAAATCTTTCACTAGTCGTAACTAAAAAAAGAGAGTATCACGCCTATGTTTATATGAAATTTTTCCATTATGTTGATATGTGGAATAATCCTATAATGTGTAGCAGAAACTTCCTGAAACAATCGTTGTATACCAAGCTGGTTGTATTTAATAATAACTGTTCAGTGTCTAAAATAAAAGTATTATATATTACAGAAACAACTGCTGTTGAAAACAAAAGAAGAGAAAATTGCCTTCATATAGATTAAAGATTAACTTGAAGAATTTCTCTTTTTTAATTATTAAACTAGCAGACCCGGCAATGCTTCGCTATTCCTATATATATAGCAATAATATCTAATCTATATATATAGCAATAATATCTAATCTATATATATATATATATATATATAGAGAGAGAGAGAGAGAGAGAGAGAGAGAGAGAGTGAGAGAGATTGTGTATGTTTAAATGAACACAATTGAAAATTTGATAAAAAACTGAACTTCACAAATTTTACCTTTCACTTATTCTCCTTTTCTTTTTCCCTTTCCAACTTCTCTCTTTCACCCTTCTCCCAGTTTCCTTTTTACCCTTTCCCGTTTTCCCCTTTTCTTTTTCCACCTTTTCCCCGTTTTCCATTTACCCCTTTTTCGCGCGTAAATCGGTTCATTAGTTTTTTTATCTTTAGCTAACACACACACACATGCCTTATATATATATATATATATATATATATATATATATATATATATATATATATATATATATAGAATAAAAAAGTCTGTTTGTATATTTGTTTGTTTGTTTCGTAAATATCTCGACACCGGCCCCACTTAGCGGGTATAGTTTTTGCCAAAATATTTATTTTCACGTAACTAATATTCATGTTCTGAATAGAACCAAATCTGTCAATAAATATAGATTAAAAAACAAATAAAATAAAATAAATCATTAAATACAAAAATTTTTTAAAAATCATTTTGTACAAAAACCTGCCCAAATAATTAAAAGTTTTGTAAATTATTTAGTACATAAAAATATATTAATCCCCGAAACTACAACCTCTAATTTTTTATTACGAAAATGAATTAAAAATTTTTTTTTTATGATTTTTCTTTTTTAATAAAAAAAAATTAAAGCTATTTACGCCTATTACTTTATTTACCACTTCCTTCTGGAAAAAAAAAAATAGATAATTTTTTTCTAATAATATTTCTTTGGCATAATATGAATAAATGTTGGAAATAATAAATGTATAATTTATTATTATTGGCAAAATAATAATAATAATAAATGCAGAAAATTACGGTTAATATATTTGTAGGAAATATAAATATGTAACATTTTTATTTAAAAACTATAAAAATAAAAGTAAAATATAAAAGCAATCATAGTATTTTTAATATTAAGACGTTGTGTAGTTATTAAAACGATTATATAATATAAGATTAGTTTAGAATTTTTTTTGAGACGTAGTAGAATCTTAACATATATTTTGCATTAAAATATTCTTTTTAAATCATATAGTTTTTGACTTGTGCTTCATACTTAGTATAAATAAAACTGAAAACTAAAACGATTTTATTAAAATTTAAAAAAGTAATTTACTCTTTAAAAAGGTTATGTAAGTAAAATTATTTGATTTAGGCCTACTTTATGTATTTGAGCAGTAGACTGTACAGAAGATTAGGATTATTAAAACTGTATTATACTGTACTAATAGAGTTTTTAATTTCATTAGTTTATTATTTTCTCTCGCTAATCCTTTTCATTAATTAAATAACTGGATCTACATATACATATCTACATATATTTGCAAATACAACATTTTGTTTTATAAATTCCTAAATTATAATTATGTTTTTTTATTCAAATGTATTATTTAAATCACTAATGCATTTAAATACTGGGTTTTTTTTTTACATTATTGTTAGACTTAAATGCTGCTTTTTATTTTTGTACTTTTTTAAGTAATAAATATACTTGACACAACTATCGTGTTACTCTCACTTCGATGTTGATTTTTGATAAATAATAAATATTTAATCTTTCAAATCAAAATTATAAGTAATAGCTGAAGGGACCTTCCATTCCTAACATCTTAAATTACACACTCTTTACTTCAGAAAAGAGTGCAAGACAATTGTTTTAATATACGCCATAAAATATTTTACGAAAGCGTTTACATTGTTCTCGGACTAGAGCTCTTTTTAAATCATTAATCAACAAAAATAGTGGTTTATTTATTTCTTAGATATTTTCTGAGGTAATTAAAATGTGTTTTAAGTCTGATTTTAGCATTCAAATGACTTAATAACTTAAAAGTGTGGATATTTTATTTTAAGGATTCGAATACATTTAATCCTCGGTAAAAGATTCACATCTGAAAATTCTGCCCGGGTGTTTAAGAAATCGGATGCTTAGAATTATATAATTGTACATAGTACGATCATATAAGCTATTTACTTCTATATAGACGTAGGTTGCACATGTTTATCTGTCTGTACGTGTTATATTAATTTGTTTTATTATTTATCTTGTAAATTTTATTTGCTGTTCTGAAAGCGGCTTCTTTTCTCAAAATTTCACTTCTATTTTTATTCTTCATAATTAAAAAAATGTTCGATATTTTAAAATTACTTACTACTGGTTGCTTGGGACCGAAATAAAACCTCTCCGCAAAAGTGAATAACAACTGTTGCCAAATTTAACATTCAACTAAATAATTACAAGTTTGTAAATTTATACATATTATTTTCAGAGACTAATTGCCTTTTAAAGGGGGTTTATGGCATTACAAATTCTGGCTGAAAGGTAGCAGTTGAGACTAATAAAAAGCACATTCTGCTTTCTTGTTTTTTTCTCTTTGTTTTAGGATTGGTATCTTTTAGTCTTTGCTCGTATTTTTATATTTGAAGGTTGCATCAGGCATCTGCAATTTATTTGCAGATGCATAGGATCTATAAGGATCACTCAGAAAAATTAAAATAACCAAGAATTTGGAAAATACTGTGGTGAATGAGTGAATAAGCGGTATTTAGCTTTATATAATACACATAGCTTATTTCTTATTGTTAAATTAAAACCTTTTTTTACGTAACTTTTTGGTTCATTTCTATCGAAGCGAGTAGAATACTGCATGCTCTATTACGAAAAATTACATTTACAACGCTTAACCCCTTTATTTCATGTTCTTTGTAGTCAACTTAATTCATCATAGAGAGTTTAAATTTCTAATTAATAGTAGCAATTTAACATACCGTTTGATAGAAATATAATAAATTCTTCTTGTAGTGTTATTCATTTTAATTAATAAGTTTATAAGTGATAATTAAAAATTTTGCAATCTAATTTTTGAAATTAAATGTTTTGGATCTCTTATTTTGCACACTTTTCCCCTTTTTATTGGATGAAAAATTTTGGCAGTTATATAAAATACGGTATTTAATAATATAAGATAAATCAGTAGTATAATTACGTTTAAGGAATAATCTAAAAAGTTTCAATATGAATAATCTGTATTAATTATTTAAATTAAACATTTACAATCAGATATATTGATCGGTGTAAAAATTTAAAATAGAAGTTTATAAATAATTAAAAGTTTAAGGGTTGAATGAAAAAGTAACACCGATATACAATCGTTAAAAGAACGGTGCTTTTTGAAATCGCTGAATAAGCAAAACGTGTAACGAAGGAAGCTAATATTGTGCCGATGTAAACGGAAAATAACTGCATTCCTTAATTCTGATTATAGTATAATGTGTTTTATTTAACATGAAAACGTTGAAGTTGCCATGTGTTAGCGTGGCGATTAGAATCGCGGATCGACTAGTAGAAGCAGTTAGTAGTAGTACTAGCGGACAAGATAATGGTTATATTTCTTCGGAAACGGTCATGAAAAATTTCACAAATGAAAGATTCTTCCCCTAAGCTAACCTAACCTAAGCTGAAGACTAATGAGACAAGATGGAGGTCCTCTTCCAGGAAGGCAGCTTGCTACTCTAAGCTATGTCACTTCTCAAGACAAAGGCAAACCCGTTAAACAAGACTGCTAAACGGCACAACCATCTTTCTTAAGTTCATTCTGTAAAGTTTTTCTGAAATTGCATATTTATCTAAGTCATTAAATTTTTTAAATCGATTTTAATTTAGTCGAATCTAATACTCGAAGAAGTTTAAAAAAGATAATACGTGGAAATTTTCGTAAAAATGCGTTCAGAAAGTTTTTTTTTTTTTAGTTTCATCATAGTTTAATTCCTCGTGTGGTACAATTTTAAGAGGACTTCACGGGTCCATTTCGTAAAATGTCTTAATCTATCGTGATTATTGGAACGACTACTTTTTATGTGATAATAACGGTAGCGAGTAGAAAATAAACGAATTTACAGTTCTTTAATTTTTATATCGATAACAATTGTAAAATTTATTTTTGACCGCATTGACAAACATTATATACAAATTCTAGAATTTTTTCTTTGTCTTTAATAAAATTAGAATTAATTAAATTAAATTAACTAGTAAATAACGCGACTAAGAGTTATAACAAAATACAACACTACGTAAGCGAACCCTCTGATGAGAATCGAAAAGACCAAACGAAACGCTTTTAAATCATATGGAAATTGTTTTTTTTGGGCCTTTCGGAGATATCTATCAACACCACTAACAGTATTGTTAATTGCGATCGTCGCATTAAAAACAAGTAACGATAAACAAAAAAAAAATTAATAATTCAAGTTCTTAAACAATAAAAAATAAGACAACTTGTCAACCGTAAAAAAATAAGAAATAAATCCCCAAAAAATCAAAAACTCATTTTGACACTACTATGGAATATTACATAGGCTATATGTAATGTTCGCTTGAAAAATGTCTGTGTAAAATATACAAAAAAAGTAAAACAAAATATAAAAGTTGAGCCAAAACCGTTTGTTTCGGTGTAACTGAAAACGAAATAAAAGCCAAAATTAGGCTAAATGGTGCTAAAACCACCTGTGATGTTTTTTAATGTTTATTTGATCGTTATTTATTTTCTCTCATTTCATGTCTTTTCAGTCTTATTTTTATATAATTTTAAAATTTTGAGTAGCTATGAAGTGAAATCGTGTTCTGTCTTGTCTTTAATAAAATTGTAACGGTTAATTTATGGTAAAATACAATCGTAATATATTGTATTATAAATAACGATAATATAATATATTATTAAGAATTATTAAAAAGAACAAATCCACCTTACCAGCAATTAATTTTGAACTTCTCAAGTCTTTCGGTCCTTAGACCAACATCAGGAGATTAAAATATATAAAATAAAGTTAAAAAATTAAAATATTAAGCAGTAATGACTGACTAGTTATCAGTATACTAATGTATGCTGATAACCAGCAATCGGTCATGAATGCTTAATATTTTAATTTTTTAACTTTATTTTATATGATATTTTAATCTCCTGACGATGGTCTAAGAATCGAAAGACTTGAGAAGTTCAAAATTATTTGCTGGTAAGGTGGATTTGTATTTTTTAATTATATTTAATAATTTATTAATAATCAGCGGTAACGATGTTTGAGAAAATGAATTTTTTTATTTTTTTGCCTTCAGTCATTTGACTGGTTTGATGCAGCTCTCCAAGATTCCCTATCTAATGCTAGTCGTTTAATTTCGTATACCCTCCACATCCTACATCTCTAACAATTTGTTTTACATATTCCAAACGTGGCGTGCCTACACAATGTTTTCCTTCTACCTGTCACTCCAATATGGAAGCGACTATTCCAGAATGCCTTAATATGTCGCCTATAAGTCTGTCTCTTCTTTTATCTATATTTTTCCAAATGCTTCTTTCTTCATCTATTTACCGCAACACCTCTTCATTTATCACTTTATCCACCGATTTGATTTTTAACATTCTTCTATAGCACCACATTTCTAAAGCTTTTAATCTTTTCTTCTCAAATACTCCGATCGTCCGAGTTTCATTTCCATATAAAGCTAAGCTCCAAAAATATACTTTCAAAAATCTTTTCCTGACGTTTAAATTAATTTTTGATGTAAACAAATTATATTTCTGACTGAAGGCTCGTTTTATCAGTGCTATTCGGCATTTTGTATCGCTCCTGCTCAGTCCATTTTTAGTAATTCTACTTCCCAAATAACAAAATTCTTCTACCTCCATAATCTTTTCTCCTCCTATTTTCACATTCAGTGGTCCATCTTCGTTATTTCTACTACATTTAATTACTTTCGTTTTGTTCTTGTTTATTTTCATGCGATAGTTCTTGCGTAGGACTTCATCTATGCCGTTCATTGTTTCTTCTAAATCCTTTTTACTCTCGACTAGAATTACTATATCATCAGCAAATCGTAGCATCTTTATCTTTTCACCTTGTACTGTTACTCCGAATCTAAATTGCCCTTTAACATCATTAACTGCTAGTTCCATGTAAAGATTAAAAAGTAACGGAGATAGGGAACGTCTTGTCGGACTCCCTTTCTTATTACGGCTTCTTTCTTATGTTCTTCAATTGTTACTGTTGCTGTTTGGTTCCTGTACATGTTAGCAATTGTTCTTCTACCTCTGTATTTGAACCCTAAGTTTTTTAAATGCTGAACATTTTATTCCAGTCTACGTTATCGAATGCCTTTTCTAGGTCTATAAACGCCAAGTATGTCGGTTTGTTTTTCTTTAATCTTCCTTCTACTATTAATCTGAAACCTAAAATTGCTTCTCTTGTCCCTATACTTTTCCTGAAACCAAATTGGTCTTCTCCTAACACTTCCTCCACTCTCCTCTAAATTCTTCTGTATAGAATTCTAGTTAAGATTTTTGATGCATGACTAGTTAAACTAATTGTTCTGTATTCTTCACATTTATCTGCCCCTGATTTCTTTGGTATCATTACTATAACATACTATATCATGACTATAAGTCTGACGGAAATTCCCATTTTTCATAAATATTACACACCAGTTTGTATAATCTATCAATCGCTTCCTTACCTGCACTGCGCAGTAATTCTACAGGTGTTCCGTCTATTCCAGGAGCCTTTCGGCCATTTAAATCTTTTAATGCTCTCTTAAATTCAGATCTCAGTATTATTTCTCCCATTTCATTTTCCTCAACTTCCTCTTCTTCCTCTATAACACCATTTTCTAATTCATTTCCTCCGTATAACTCTTCAATATATTCCACCCATCTATCGACTTATTATATATTACCTATTATATATTGGTGTACCATCTTTGTTTAACACATTATTAGATTTTAATTTATGTACCCAAAATTGTATCGAATTGTGCGAAAGCCAAAACTGTATCCTTTTAGACTGGCGTCATCATCAGCAAATCGTAGCATCTTTAACTTTTCACCTAGTACTGTTACTCCGCATCTAAATTGTTCTTTAACATCATTAACTGCTAGTTCCATGTAAAGATTAAAAAATAACGGGGTTAGGGAACATCCTTATCGGACTCCCTTTCTTCTTACGGCTTCTTTCTTATGTTCTTCAATTATTACTGTTGCTGTTTGGTTCCTGTAAATGTTAGCAATTGTTCTATCTCTTATTTGAACCATATTTTTTTTAGATTGCTGATCATTTTATTCCAGTCTATGTTATCGAATGCCTTTTCTAGGTCTATAAATGCAAAGTATGTTGGTTTGTTTTTCTTTAATCTTTTTTCTACTATTAATCTGAGGCCTAAAATTGATGAAATTGAGAAAATGAATATAATATATATATATGAAACTCGATTGATTACGGAAGTAAACATGCTACACGTTCACCGGCATGCTGTCCTTGGCGAGTTGGAGTCAATATTTTGTGTCTTTTGCCTACAAGAGGAAGGAAAGCTTAGAGGTACAGGTACTCCAGGAAGAGTTGATTATAAGTCTAAAGTTGTAATCATTATAATTATAGTCGATGTTACTCGTGTACACTGAATTTTTTATTTGAAGTCCTAATTTTACTTTTAAAGTATTCTAGTTTGTTGTGTACAATACCAAAACATTAACAAATAAATAAATAATTGTAACAATTCTATGAAAATCTTCCTTCTTGCTTTCTCATACATTAATTGATGTATCTATAGAGAAAAAAGTTTTTTAATTGTAGAATGGAATTTTCCGAAACTCTATTCTACAATTAAATATATAGGATAATAAGGAAAAACTATTTTTTTATATCCTCAAGTAATAGAAAATATTGAACTCTGTACTCCAATTCTTGATGTGACAGAAATTCTTGTGATCATAGTAGGTAAAATTCTACCTTCTTAATAAGGAGATTATAGAAAACGACTCATCTTGACACTAGAATGGAATATTACATAGGATATATGTAATGTTCGCTTGAAGGTACTAAGTCTGTCTGTAAAATATACAAAGTAAAACAAAATATAAAAGTTGAGCAAATACCATTTGTTTCGGTGTAACTGAAAACGAAACAAAAGTCAAAATTAGGCTAAATTTTGTTCAACGACCTACATCGTCCGCTAGAAATTATTGTAGAAATAATGATCTTGTAAATAATTTAAAATTATTATAATTACAATTTGTTTATTCACATCGAATGATTTCCTTGCCGGCATAAAAATTTTATAACGTTATACATGAAAGTATTGATCTTAAAAAAGAAATCAGGAAATATACATTTACTTTACAGAATTTTATAAAACTTAAACCGGATAGACGAGAGATTCATGAGAATATAGGAGCAGTTTAATTGTAAAGTACTAATTATGAAAAGAGTTAACTTATATTAATGGTAAAAGAGACTTCAGGTGGTAAAGAAACGGGAGAGAAAAATCATTCGCTGTCCAGCAGTCCGGATGAGAAGTAACTGTACAAGCTACAGATACTTACCCGTGGTTTTCTGACCTTAGGTCACGACCCAAGCTGCTTTGTCATGACCACTGACACACTTCTCATCCAAAAGAATTCCACTAAAATCATTTCTCCTTTCCTTATTCATAAAACATAGAACTAAGCGGTATATACATTAAAACCCGTCAGAAATCTTTACATATATATCATTTGAAATTAAGGTTGTAGATTTATTTAAAGCGAAATCAAGTGAAATTATAGATAACTATTTACAAATAAATTTAACCTTTTCTCTTATAATACTGTGATTTTTTGTTAATTAACGCGCGAATAAACTCCCACTAAGAAAACATAAAATATTTTAAATCTATTCTCAAATATAAAGAAATAAGGTTATAGTGTCTCGTCAACCTGTTTTAATATACTATTTTTAAATATAAATGTATGGTGCCCTATATATTCTATTGATATAGAGCCCACAACCGGGTGTATTAGACACTTAAGTTTTTACCGGGTATCAGACAATTTTTTAAGGAGCTATTTCAGGCTTCATTAACAATTAAATTTTAAAACGCTTGTTAAAAAACCTTTCTTTTCAGAAATTTAATGAAAAGAAGTTGCTGTCAAATTAATAAAATTCAGTTCAAAAAAATAAATAAAAAAGTAACTTAATAGTCGAATCGCATTCCACCCTATAAATTAATTATTAATATGTATATACACTCGATGCAGGTGAACATTTTTATTACACAGGAACAGATTCAAAATTTTAGAATTTATTTAACATTGTGTAAATGATATGTTTTACGTATACTTTGTTTTGTTAAGTCAAATAATGTTTCGTAACTAGGTACATATTACGTAAAATAAATTCAAAAATGTTAATAGTAAGCCTATTTGAGTGAACTGAAGTTAAGGATGATCTGTTCAGCTTAGCCAAAAAACGAATAAATAAAATAAATTACTGAAATCTAGAATTGTATATCTGATGATGAAAGTTCTATTACTAACCTTTAACCCTAATTTTAACTCGCTTCATTTGTATGCAGTGTGTTACCAGTTGTCTTATACAGAGTGATTTTTTAGTCCTGTTACCCAATTTTAAATGTAATTTAAGAAAGGAAAATTTAAGTCCAATAAAAAAATGTATTTGTTGCTTACAAAATAGATTTAATAAAAAGCTACTACTTACATAATTTTTAAAGAATATGCTCAAAATGCCCACCCCTTGCGGTTATACACGCACGGACTCTTTTCAGCATATTAGCAGAAACCTTTTTAAGAGTCGCATTGGAAATATTCATTATTAAGTATTTAATATTGACATTAAGTTCACCAATAGTGTGAGGATTGTTTTTGAAGGCCTCGGACTTAATATAGCCCCACAAAAAGTAGTCAGGAGATGTGAGGTCTGGGGACCTTGGAGGCCATAAGCCCTTGCTTATTATTCAATCATCAAAGAACTCTTAAAGAAAATTCACGGTTTCTCGAGACGTGCGGTATGTAGCGCCGTCTTGCTGAAACCAGCAATACCGTTCTTGAGGTTCCAGGAGGGACACAAATTAGCGCACAATATTCCTGTATACTTCACCATTTACTGTCTGTTCGAAGAATATGGGTCCGAGTATACGATGACGAGATATCGCACACCACACAGCAATTTTTTCAGGATGCAAAGATTTGTCTTGTAAAGCGTTTGTATTTTCAACCGTCCAAATTCGACAGTTTTGACTGTTCATATAACCATCGAGATGGATCCAAGCTTCATCGCTAAAGAATACTGTGCTTAAAAATTCGATTCCGTTATCGTTTACGAGATACCTAAACCGACGGCAATATTGCAATAGCTTGTTTAAATCTGGAGGCTGAAGCTCTTGGACTAATCGTACGCGATACGGAACAATTTCAATTTTTTAGCGGCTTTCTGAACACTCAAATATGACAAACCGACTTGCGTGGAAAGTTTTCGTAAACTTTTCCGTGGAGAATTGAGCAATCTTGTTTTCACATTCTGTAAAACGTCATCTGTCAAGCGAGTTGGTCGACCGCTACGTTTTCTGTCGCAAACATCACCTGTATCTCGAAGTCGGTTTGCTAGCCTAGAAATTGACATTTTTTCTGGCGGAGGAACACCAACAAATTTAATTTGAAATGATACTTTTACTCTCGCGTACGATTTCGTAGCAAAATATTGTTCAAGAATGAAAACTCGTTTTTCTATGTTCGAAACACTATTTAAAAACTCGTTTTTCTATGTTTATGACATTCTGTTCGTAACACGACCGGAAACGGCACAAAAGTTTACCCAGCTCAAGGAGAATCAACTCACACTGCCTTAATAGGACTAAAAAATCACCCTGAAAGCTGACAACACAGTTGTAGGATCTTCCCGTCTCGCAGCTTACACACGCATATACACAACTTAATTTAGCACGACAGTGCTACACTAGTGCTTCTTGTTGTGTCAGAGGTACGATTGATGCAGTATACCCGCTAGTTTAGAGCATTTTTTGGTGTGGGGGTGCGATTTTACAAAACTTTTTTTGCAAATATTATTATTTTTTAATTGTTAACAAATGTGCCTAAGAAAAATATGACCTTTATTAGGAAATCTCGAAATATTGAAGGTGATCTTGCTCACAGCCTCACCCCCTGCAAGTTGAAAATTTAATCGCATCAATACCCCATGTATAGAAGTAATCTAACCAAGTTGGTCAATATCAGTCCAGTAGCTCTGGAGATATAAGGTGATTTAGAGTGCGGCACCGAACACACACATGTATATACGAATATCTTGAAAATTTCTATCCGGTTTTTTGGGTTCCTTAGGTGTCAAAAGGTCAAGTTCCGGTGAAAACCGGATATGCCCAAATTTGACCGATTACAATACTTTCCCTTCTAAAGCTATAGCTCTGCTACAGTGCTAGATGGGAAAGTAAAAATTAAAATAAAATTAAGGGAAAATTATTTTCAAATATTCTAAGTGTTTTTCTTTGTTATGTTTTTACGATCAATTAAAATAATTATATTTGAAAATTTTTAAAAGAAACTAAAATGGTGCGATGCTATGTAGAATATCTAGTAAAGAATAACTATTCCATTTAAAAATGATCGGCTGTGACCAGCTTCACTCGGTCGTCTGTAGATCCTCTGAATAATAAATCCGTTTTTCTTATGTAATTTCTGTCAATTCATGTACGTTTTACAGTAACTTTCGTAAAAAAACAGATGGTGGTACTATTTACTCGAAAAGAAAATTCAAGGAGGAGAAAGAAAAATGAGACCCATTCACTGATAATTGGCAGAAAGACAAACATTTTTCCATTTATTAAGCCTACTGATTTTAGGCAGGGTTCCAAGAAATACTTCAAACACGACTGCTCTAATCTAGTAAAGTGCATTTTCATCCGAATGCAGTTGTAGAAATGTATTTTGACAATATCATACAAGCATAATTGTATGTATTTTGAATAGCAATTTCAGAATGTTATTTCTTATTTGTATTAAATAAATTCAATAATTATGAATTATTTGCATAATAAATAATTATACCGATTTTCACACGGTGAAGATGCAATACAGTTGATAAAACCAAAATAATAGCGGTAGAAACTATTTTTTCTAAACCTTGAACTAAAATTGTTTCGTACTCGGTAAGTATATTCCAAAAAAAGAAAAAGAAATTGTAAACCATACCTTAAAGAGTCTCTAAATGAAATCGGGCCGGTAAAACTTTTGTAACAAATTTTTCTATTTTTTGCTTATTATATGGAACGCTTAAAAATTGTTTATTTATCTATTCTCTGTTACATATATTTAACATGTATTTTTTTTTTTTAAAGAAAATTCTAAATTAATTGCAGATTTTGATAATAGAAATTTATTGTCTTACCTATTTTGATATCAGTATCATTTTATTAAAAACAGTTTTATTTATATTACAGAAATCTTTGTTTTTTGAGTGGAAGAAATAATATCTACGAGACTTACAGTATGGTTTACAATTTCGTTGTAATTTTTTTTGGATGTCACTGCGTTTTTTTTAGATTATTCTTCTTTTTTTTTAATTACTGATTGTTATCTTATGTATTTATTATTAAAATTTATCGCCTTAATACAAACAAATTGAATTTCAAAGCCAATTTTTTTTTATTATCGTATCATTCACTTCGTACCATATTTTCCTTTTTTTAATAAAATAAGTATAATGACCTTTACAAATCGAAAATCGGTGATGTAATATTGCACTTATTGCTTTGTATGTGTAACCTTCGATTTTTATCGTTAAATTCGATTTTACCAATCAAATTTATTTCTGTTTTATTTATTCCTTTTTTTAATAAAACTAGAATAATCTCTTGTAAACTAATACTTTTATTTTATTTTTTTTTTTTAATAAGTGATGGGAATTAAAAAAATTTTTTCGTCTTCAGTACTTTCATTACACAACAGCATTTACTACTAAAAAATTGTGTAATATATTTTCATTTAAATTTTATTATTTCAAGTACATTATCAAGTTTTTGTACGCTATCTAGTACTATCAAGTACTGCTATTTAGCGGGGCGATTTGTAAAGGTACATTATAAAAATGAATAAAATGACATGTTCGAGAGACCCGCGGTACATAAAATGGAAAAACAAACGTTGTCTAACAAAATTCGAGGTATTTTTTGAAAGTATTCTTTATTATTAATCTAATTGAACTGAAATATTTTCACGCTTACTTTTTTCCCCCATTTTCATTTAACTGTTAGGTTAGATCATATTTAGAACTGTAAACGTAGTTCGTTGACTTTGTCGCCTCTTAACGACGAAGTTCTAACGAACTCCGTGATGTACACTTGTGTATTGAATGAATAAAACTTTAAAAGAGTATTTAAAATGTGTACATGTTATTTACAAGTGCCATGTGTTATGAATGAAGAAATAATATTAATACTGTTATTATTTACAGTGTAGCATATTAAATCAAGAATCATCGTCACATAATAAGATTTAAAAATGAATGTAAATAATAACAATAATAAATAATTACAAAGTAAATAATACTCACATTAATATAGTCGTATTAAGCCTTTCACCCGGAGGTCCCGGGTTCGAATCCCGGTCAGGCATGGCATTTTTCACACACGCTACAAATCATTCATCTCATCCTCTGTACAGTAATGCTTAACTGCGGCCCCGGAGGTTAAACAAAAAAAAAAAAAAGAAAAAAAAAAAATATAGTCGTATTAATATAGGATATCTTACACGAACCCTCAATTTATTATAAACGACAGTTACGATCAGAAACATTTCTTTTTAATTCAAAATTTATTTTTAATTTTTTATAAATTTAAAATTATTGAACATTTCAATTGAAGCTATGCAGTCTTTTACATTAAATTAAAACTTTTTCAGGCGTTTCAATTTTATTCTTTACCATTTTGGTATTTCTGAATAATCTAAATGCAAACTTCCTAATTAACAGGCGTATGTTTATTCATGCATGCTCTTGAAATCGATCTTTAAAATAAACATTAATCAATAGCTGAAGCACTATTTTACTATTTTTAGTATCACATAATGTTTTATAAAGACGAAAATGTTTTTTTTTTATTTGTTTTATTATTTAAGGAGATGATTTTTTTTTGGATATTAATACAAATTTTGGATGTATATATAAAATTCTAAATTACATCATTATTGAAATGAATGAAGATGAATTTTGTGCTTTATATAATGCTATGAGCAAAAAACATTAACTGTGTAACAAAACATAGAAAGCGACCATACTGGATCTCTGTAAGGCAATGGCTGCCTTTACTGGTTGTTTTACTTAAAGGAAGTAAGGAATTGATAACTATAAAGCGAAAGGAATGTTAAAGCAGAAGACAAGAGGTTCTTGTGGTGAATAAACACCTGTTTATGACTAATTCTTCTAATACATAATTAATATTAAAGAAAAAATTAGAATACTTTAAGAAATAAGTGTACCCAGAAATAATTAAATACTGCAGTGGATTTAAAATGAAATCTTTAACAACTAAAATAAAACAATAAATAAAATAATAATAAATAAAAAACGTTTTTATGAATATTTTTTTAAAACAGGTCTATGATTAAAAAAAAAAAAAAAAAAAATTGTGAATCCTAACTGTCAATGAGTATGAATTATCTATTTCTTCCCAAGAGTTGAGAAAGCAAATAACTAGGATGCTAGAAAACTGTAAAGTGTTCAGGATTTCAGATAATTTCTCGCAATCTAAGGAAGGTTAGAAAACCATGAAAAAGATAATAATGCCAAAAAACATTTAATATGTTTAATTATATATTTTTGTGAGAAGTAGAGAACTTCCTTTTTACGGTTATATTTTATACTTGAAAGAGACAGGAACCTAATTCTTGAGGAGTATACAGGGAGAAAAATTAAAAAAAAAAAAATAGGTTAAAGGCACCTTAAAATAAAATGTAACGAGCGATGGAGTGAAACATTACTGAAAAGTAGATCTTTTTAATACTACTTTTATATGATTATCTATATATATATAAATCAATGTTTGTTTGTCTGTCTGTTCCAACTTAACTCGAGATCTACGGGACAGATTTGTCTAAAATTTTGCACACCTTTTGCACATTTTATTTGTGAAGCCCTGCGGTGAACATAGGCTACTTTTTTTGGACCTCCGACATAACGGTTTCGAGTTATCGGCGTTAAAGATACTTTTTTTCCATTTTGACAACATTGGATTCATTTGTTCGCACGCTTTAAAAGTTAAATTTCATGTGATTTTAGTTTGTTTTTTCAATTCGATGCGGATTCGAGTTCCAGTTTTGACGACACTTAACGATTTGGCGTTATCCGGATCTTTTTGTGTACGCGCCCGAAGGAAAAACGAAAAATGTTGTGTATTTGAAAGTACTGCAATAGTTAAGGAATATTTAATTGCTATGTTATTAATGATTTTCTTAATTATAATCCTTAAGTATTATTATGGAATCCAAGTTATTCTTGATTATGTTTTTTGTAATTTTTATAAATCTCCATGAAAAGTATCCGTGTAGCATTGAAAAATCTAGAATTGGTAGTCTCTAATACATCAGTTTTTCAAATTAAGTTATTTAAATTAAATGTAAAATAATAAAAGCGTTTAAATTGAGTCCCAAAGTATTCAGTTACAAAATTTAGGTTGAAAATTTATTACAAAGGATAGCCGAGTAAAAATGAACCCTAACTAAGAAAAGCATTGTATTTATTTAAAAGTGATTCATGTAAAAAAGTTGTAGTTATTTTTCCAGACTGTATGCAAACATTAGAACGTGGTAGATGTGGTTTTTGTTGAGGGGGGTTCCCCCTCAGTTAAAAATAAAAATAAAAATCACGTTGTTTTTTCCGAATTATCTACCGAAAAAGTTTTCACAGTTGTTATATGGGAGTCATTTTTTGAGGGGTGTTTGGGGGCGCAGCCCCCATGTCTGTAAATTAAAAAAAAATTGGTTTTCTGTTATCAGATAACATATCTAAATTGCATGATACTTTTTTCTAAAAACATTAAGCTCTTAACTTGGAGTAAAGTTGATAACGTCAAACATTTTCCAGTTGAAAAAAGAACTTTGGAAACCTGGAAAACCAAAGCGCCGAGCGAAGCGAGGCCTGGCTGGGAGATCCGGCGAAGCCGAGCCGAGCGGCTAGTATATATATATATATAGTATTTGTTTTGTATATTTGAAAATAAATATTCCATTTGAGAAAAATACATTAATGTGTTTTTATAACAATAACATTATTATTCCAATATTAGTAATAACAATGTTATTTAATGTCACGAATACGAATATAAAAAAATTTCTAATTTTTTTCTCTAATTGGCCTCTTTTATAACTTTCTATTAAATTATAATTTTTTTTCTAATTACATTATCGTTTATGCCATTTTTAATTCCCTAATTAATATCGATGAATTATCTGATTAAACAATGTTAAAAAATATAATGCATATTTGGAAACTCCACATTAAGCTGGGCTACAGTATTACTGTTATGCTTTTTATTTATCAGTAAAGAAAATTAAAATTTTTTAGTTTAAATAATACATTATTATAAGGACTAATATGTTTTTTATATGAATAATTCCCTAAGGAAAGTCTTAGGCTTGTGCTTTGGGAATTTTACTTTTGGATTTTCAAGGATGTAAAAAATTGATAGCCTGACCGGGATTCGAACTCAGAATCTGCAGAATTGTAAGGAGAGATTAATCATTGTTACAGATTATTAAAAAGTGAAAAATAAAATCTGTTTTTACAAAAGTATTTGTAAATTTATAATAAATAAAGCTGTAATACTTTTAAAATTAAAAAATAACTACTAATTTAATTAAAAAATAAACACTAAAAATATTACCTTCATTGTTGAAATCTATATATATAAAAATGAATGTTTGTTTCTTTGTCCCGTGTGCGTTGCTATACCATTCATCCATTGCGATGAAACTTTGGTGAGTTATGTCCACAAAGGTTTCTGAATTTGTTTGGACCCGCTAGGTGGCGCTGGGGTCGAGATATTTTGAAAATTGCTTTTACAGTCCGATTTGGATCGTATTCAGAATATATATACATATATATATATATATCATAACGTGAAAAGAAATACCACTGCAAAAATGGAACTGCTAGATGGCACTGGGTTTGAGATATTTTGGAAAAATTGTATTTAGAGTCCGATTTGGCTCATATTCAGAATATATATATTAGTTACTTGAAAAGAAAAACTTTTGCAAAAACTATACCTGCTAGGTGGCACCGGTGTCGAGATATTTACGAAACAAACAAACAAATATACAAACAGGCTTTCTTCTTTATATACGTATATAGAAGATATAGCCAATATCCACTGTTAGATCACTCAAAGTTTCGGTCCTGTAAAAAACCAAATTGTTGCTTTGAAGAAATTCAAATACACTGGTATTTTTTTATAAATTGAATAGGGTTTAATTTTTATGTAAAATTATTATTTTTACAAGCATGGGTAATGAACTCAGCGGGGTCCAAGGGGTAGAGTTCTCTGGCTAAACAGAAAGGTTGAGCGAAACGAGCCATGACCGGCTAAATTCCCGTGATTACGATAGGAAACGCAAGAAAACATATAGTGCGGGCGAAGCCGGAACGGAGATGCTAATAAGATATAAATGAAACAAGTTTTTGAATATGGCGAAAAGATTCTTAGATTCTAATTAAATTCAAGAAAATATGGAAGCTGCCCGTTAAAGGAATTAATAAAGAAAAGATTCGTGAATCAAAGCATGAATTATCAATTAACGAGTAGCTATATGAAAAAAGAACTTTAAAAAATATTTATAGTTTATTAGACGCTTAATCTATATGTTCTTTAAAACGAGTATGTTTTATTTAAAGATCGAATGGTATGATTGAAATAACGGAATTACTCTTTTCAGATGATCTAGCCGCCGATGATAACCAAAGTTTCGTATGATTTTGAAATTTTTATCGATAGACTGCAAAGATATTGAGCAACAAAATTGGAATTTATTGAAAGATACTTAAAAGATTTTCAACATTCAGTAGATACTTAATTAAAGATTATTTAAGGAGATAAATCAAAGACGATTCAATTTTCAAATTTAATGAAAATAAATGAAATTTTACGCATATAAAAAGTGTAATAACCGTATTTTGAATCGAAGATCAATAACCTTGGTAAAGGCCGACATTATAGCAACATCAGACATTGGCCTTGCAGGATACTCAAGAGGACTGGTAGTTGCACCGCCCAAAGAACAGATGTCAGTTTATGACAGACATAACCTTGGTATGTTCTGTTTAGATTAGTCAGCTCTTTGGTATGCATATTTTTACTTTTTCTTCCTTAATAAAAAAAAATCAGCAGAATTTCCTTTTCTCTGACACTGTAAATTTCTTTACGCATATCGAGAAACGTTTTATATTTCCTAAGAAGCATGTATTATATTGTAAAATGTATAAAGTGATATAAAAATTTGTGAAATTAACTTAACGACTCAAGTAATACACTCACTAAATTTTCTAAACCGTCATTAAAAATAACTTGTATTACATGAATGTTGAAAATTTTAAATCTTATTTCGTTCAAATTAGCGCAGTAGGTTATGAAATTTTTCAGTTAAACTGACAGTTATTGCAAATAAAAAGAGTTACTGCCATAGGTTCTAATTATACGATAGGCTCTAGTTAAAACTGAAGATTTTCTATATATAGTACATACCAAGGTAAACGACTGGAAAAATTATCAATCGGTTCAATACGGATTAATATCACCAGACATTGAAAACATGGCTGCGGGAAGACGAGACCAAGTTGTTACTTTCTGGGGCATGAAGCCATCATTACATCAGCTGTTTATCGAAAGTGCACAACCACAAAAATTTAATTGCAGGCCACATTTGTAAACTATGCATCTCAGAAATAAAAATGGCTAAGCGAATTAGTGAATATGTGCTGTCAGATGCTCTATAAGATGTATACAGTGCCCAATATAAATATATAGTTATCTATTCGGATACTAATAGTTGTAAATTCTAAATACTGTGTGAAACATTAATTTTTTTTTAATATTTAGGCAATATTTAGCTATAAAATATTAATAAATAATTCAGTAAAAAGAAAATTTTAGTGACTTTATGTAATGTTTAATGTCAATAATCTATTTTATTTTAACAGTAGTGTTGATAGTATATATCAGCTTCTGGAACGTGGTCAAGAATTTCTTTTTTGAATTAAAATGTGAAATATGTAAATATGTATTAATAAAAATGTGTAAATATGTATTTCTTCATTTATTACACATACATGGTACACAAACTTCATCTCTATCTGAAATGTGAACAAATAATCGTATATAAAGTCTTACAGTACCATACAACTCAGGCAGAAGAGTTCAAAAAATAACTCGGATTAGAAAGCATGTTGGTAGGGTCTAAATAGTGACGCGCGCTTTTGATATGCTGCTACCACAGATAAATATATAAAACAAAAAATCTAAGAAAATTTATATGAGCTGATCGGAGGAAAATATTTACAAAACAATCCCTTTTGATAAAAACAAGAAAACCGCGGTAAAACAAGAAAAACCACGGTAATTATTACTTTGGTAACGCATGATGAGAAATTCCAAAAGCGTTAAATCACACATCTTTTAAAAAGTATTGCATTTTGAATATTTTAACGAACGAGTTAGATAAATTTTCTGTCTGCGAGATTTTTTTGTCCTTGTGAGCTTACGATCATAAGTATAATCCAAGTATAGGAAGGACTAAAACTCTGTTGATGACGTAAAACAGCTCACTTTTTTCTTCATTTCAAACACGGAAGAATTGAGCAGATTGTATTTGTGTTTTTAATCTCATAAAAAAACTGTCGTGCAAAGGAAATGCTGGATACATTCTGTATTCAATAAAATATTATTAAACTGACAGTTTTATATAATCTATGAAGCTTTTAAATCTCGTTTTTTTTTTAAATGCCAGGTAGATTTTTTCTTAGAATCCGTTTCAACAATAAATCTTTTACACATCAGTACAATCTTTTACATACACACACGTATACGCACGCGCGCGAACGCATACATACATACATACATATATATATTTAATTATTTAAGGAATAACAGTAATAAATAATCAACATTCGTTTGTAGTTTAAAAAAAAATGAAAGAGATAAAGCTCAATGCATTCAGTACTAGATGTATTGATTAATAACACTTTCAGTGGTGTCGGTAGATATGGTTAAACATGTTTCTTACTTCTTCTACTGGAGCAGACAGTGTGCTTCCAAGAGATTTATCACTTGACACAGACTTAAAGTCTATCAGACATTTAGTTTGATTGCGCGAGGAGCCCATTATACTACATTTGTTACTATCCTCGAACAAGAATTTTTGAATTTAATTTATTTAACAGATTATCGGTGAACGAAAATATTTACATGTACATAAACATTATACTTACACTTTAATTTTGTTTCCAACGTAATACTATTTACACTAATTAGTATACTTTTAAGTAATATTATTTCGGTTAAAATTTAAAATATAATTTTTGTCGAGTTACTTAATAATTTTTACACTTTTTTCGGTATTTTACCTCACAGTTCCATCGCGTTGCAAATATATATGCTTGAATTATTGAAATTGATAATTCAAATGCTGTTAGCATAATTTGGATGGGTATGATTATTATTAAGGATTTTTTTTTTTTAAATACTCAGTAAATATGACTTAGGTACGAGTCATGATATAAATTTATTACATATATATATAATTTTAATAATGAATACGTTGTCATTTATTCTCTTAGATTTTATCATAAATCGTAACAAATTAAAAACTAATTCTGATTACCTCGTTGGCACAGACGTCTACGTACTCGCCTGATAGAGCGAAGATTCAAAATTAATTCCCGGCTGGAATTTTAAAAATTCATAAAATAGGCCCAAAGATGTCGGTAATGAATTGTAGACGATACAACTAAAAAATAATTTAAAAGTGAAAAAAAAATTAAAAGTAAATAATTTTAAAAGCCAGAAAAAAACACATAAAGTCTAGCTGATTTATTTAATTTGAGCTTCAATAGAGTATTTACTAATATGTAGAATAATAAAATTACAAGTAAATAATACTTTATAAAAGTTGAAGAGTTATACGGAGGAAATGAATTAGAAAATGGTGTTATAAAGGACGAAGAGGATGAAAGGGGAGAAACATTACTGAGATCTGAATTTAAGAGAGCATTAAAAGATTTGAATGGCAGAAAGGCTCCTGGAATAGACGGAATACCTGTAGAATTACTGCGCAGTGCAGGTGAGGAAGCGATTGATAGATTATACAAACTGGTGTGTAATATTTATGAAAAAGGGGAATTTCCGTCAGACTTCAAAAAAAGTGTTATAGTAATGATATCAAAGAAAGCAGGGGCAGATAAATGTGAAGAATAAAGAACAATTAGTTTAACTAGTCATGCATCAAAAATCTTAACTAGAATTCTATATAGAAGAATTGTGAGGAGAGTGGAAGAAGTGTTAGGAGAAGACCAATTTGGTTTCAGGAAAAGTATAGGGACAAGGGAAGCAATTTTAGGCCTCAGATTAATAGTAGAAGGAAGATTAAAGAAAAACAAACCGACATACTTGGCATTTATAGGCCTAGAAAAGGCATTCGATAACGTAGACTGGAATAACATTTTCAGTATTTTAAAAGAATTAGGGTTCAAATAAGAGATAGAACAATTGCTAACATTTGCAGGAACCAAACAGCAATAGTAATAATTGAAGAACATAAGAAAGAAGCCGTAATAAGAAAGGGAGTCCGACAAGGATGTTCCGTATCCACGTTACTCTTTAATCTTTAGTAGAACTAGCAGTTAATGATGTTAAACAACAATGATATAGTAATTCTAGTTTAGGGTAAAAAGGATTTAAAAGAAACAATGAATGGTATGAATCATGTCCTACGCAAGAACTACCGCATGAAAATAAACAACATAAAAACGAAGTAATGAAATGTAGTAGAAATAACAAAGATGGACCACTGAATGTGAAAATAGGAGGAGAAAATATTATGGAGGTAGAAGAATTTTGTTATTTGGGAGATAGAATTACTAATGATGGACGAAGCAGGAGCGATATAAAATGCCGAATAGCACAAGCGAAATGAGCCTTCAGTCAGAAATATAATTTGTTTACATCAAAAATTAATTTAAACGTCAGGAAAAGATTTTTGAAAGTATATGTTTGCAGCGTCGCTTTTTATGGAAGTGAAACTCGGACGATCGGAGTATTTGAGAAAAAAAGATTAAAAGCTTTTTTTGAAATGCGGTGCTATAGAAGAATGTTAAAAATCAAATGGATGGATAAAGTGATAAATGAAGAGGTATTGCGGCAAATAGATGAAGAAAGAAGCATTTGGAATAATATAGTTAAAAGAAGAGACAGACTTATAGGCCACATATTAAGGCATCCTGGAATAGTCGCTTTAATATTGGAGGGACAGGCAGAAGTAATATTTGTGTATGTAGGCCACGTTTAGAATATGTAAAACAAATTATTAGGGATATAGGATGTAGGGGATATACCAAAATGAAACGACTAGCACTAGATAGGCAATCTTGGAAAGCTGCATCAAACCAGTCAAATGACTGAAGACAAAAAAAAGTTATATAACTTAAGATAAAAATTATAATGAAAAAAATATTAGTAACACAGAAAGAAGATGACATTTTTCGTAATATAAATGGTTTTTATCATAAAAATATCTTAATCCATCTGGTTAATTTTGTTTTATCATTTTGGATTAAAACACTTCACAGCCATCTCTTTTGAAAAAAAATTATTCCTTATTTTGACAAATAAACTTTTCACTAATTTGTATTTGCTACAGTGTTTAGTTTACAAACGGTTCCAGTTTGCCGTAACCATAAGTAAATTTAAATGCCAAGTAAATGATAAGTAGCCAGGAGTTTCCATTGATATCTCTCAAGAACCGGATATATATATATATACATATGTAAGAATGCGTATACACATATTACACAGTATACATATTAAACATCAATAAGTACAAACAAACATGAGTCTAAGGTAAACTGATAAAGTTTGAAACATAAAAAGCACAAAAAATACTAAAACATACTCTTATTAATCACACAAAGAATAACCAATAAAAACAAAGAAACAATGAAACAAATTCAAGAACCAACAAAAATAAGTGGTGAAATTAAATGAAGAATTTTGACGACGCACAACACCCTAGGATAACTGATTCACCTCAAATTTCGGAGAACTTACATATCTAATATATGCAGTCTCTTTAGGCTCCTTACGTCCTCGCTGTTATCCATGAGGTTAATTGTGAGCCAATTTACATCTTTCATTTTGTTACTCGAATCGAATCGCTGTATCTTCTCTCAAACGGTTGACAATCATAGATAATCGTGTATTTTAATGGTTTTTGCAAACCATGACGCTTCTGTTATATTTCTCAATAGTCTGTTCTGGAATCGCTGTACAACTTTATGTTACTCCCACTTATCGTGCCCCATATTTGGATTCTGTAGGTCCAAATCGGTTTTAGGACCGCTAAGGACAGCAATTGCCTGTTAGGTAATGATATTACCTCCACCTAACAACCAGTACATCTTCCTGAATTTAATATTAAGATGCGTCCTTTTCTTTTGACATGAATCCTTCACGTTAAACGGCGATACTCCTAGGTATCGCACGCTGTTTGTTAGCATGCGGGATGAAAACGCTATTAACTTGAACTCGAGGGAAGTTACCCCTCCTCTACGCAAACGTAACATGTGCAGACATAGCCGGATTAACCTTCATCTTCCATTTAGCTAGCCATTCGTTAAATAGATCCAGTACAGTTTGCAGTTTAACAGAAGCTACGATAAGGTCAGAATTCACAACCAGGATGGAATCGCCGTGTCATCCGCAAACGATGCAACTGTGATGTCCTTTGGAGTTGAGAGGCCCGCTGTGAAGATGGTGTGAAGAACCGGGCCTAGAACTGAGTCCTGAAGAACACACGCCCCAGAATCAAACAATTCAGAGAAGTTTTAATTTACTTTACCTAGGAAAAACGTTCTTCCAGGAAGCTGTGAACATTTAAGTAATAAGATTGAGGACGGCTTCTTTTTAATTTAGGCCAGAAAGCTGGACCTTATCAAAGGCCTGCTGGATATATAAAAGACAGCCGAGCAATAGATCTTCTCCTCTAGATACGTGCTGATAACGTTCCTGTGTGTTTGTTTGATTGTCGAGTGACCATATCTGAACCCAAACTAATGGTCAATAGTCGAGTTGGAGACTTTGCCGTGTGAAGACGTGCCTTGTACAGCTCTGCGTTTTTGTTAATTTTGACCGGGTTTTTTGGTGTTTTTTTCGGATTCGTTGATTGGAAATTTAAGAGTTTTGGATATTGATTACGAACTACCACATAAGATTTTTGGATACGAACTGATTGAGTTTTTTTAGAGTTTTTTAATAGTTAACAAGTGATACAGTTAATTAGTGTTTTTACCCATTATTCTTTTTTCTAGTAAAGGGTAACAGTGATATAATACTTTTGTAATAGTGAAGTGCCGTTTTACGTACTAAAACAGTGAATACACGTACTTTTTTAACTTTTTTTTAGAGTAAAATAAGGTTAGAATTACGCATATTTCATATTCTAAATCATAAGACAAGAATATACAAGTGCATAATTAGAAGAAAAAAGGACTGGAAAATTTCACGTGTTGTTCTAGTACCATTAGTGAAAATTTTTCTAAGTCCTTAAGGCAGCTTTTACTAGAGCAATACTTTTCCTTTAATATCTAGAGACCCACTTATCCTAGAATCCTCAATCCTAAACATAAATCCATCCCCAAAAATTTCCTACCGCCCCCCACCACCCTAATTTTCGACTCGATTTTTGGGTGGATACATTTTACCTACCTCCCCCTACCCCCAACAAATTTATTTTGGGGCACCAAAGGCCCAGGGAGCTGAGAGAAAAAAAAACTAATGGTGAGGAATAACACACCTTTCCTCCAAAATAGGCAATAGCCTTAAAATATGTAATCTTTCAAACACCTTCAATAGAATAGGTAACAGGCTTATCGACTTGTGTAAAGCTAATATATGTACATATGTTAGGGTTACGTTCATATGTACCCATATGTATGGATCGGCTTACTCGGTTTCGGAACCATTATCATCTGCGACATCTTTCAATCCGTCAGGAAGCTCGTAGTTTGTAGATTGCCAATAAATAAATATGTTATTTACTGGATCGCCTTGAATTGAAACATAAAAAGCATTTTATAGTTGTCAATTCGTTCCTGGAGCTTTCTTTAAATTTCCTTTTCTATCGATTTCAAAAATAACTTTATTTTCATAGTTATGTAATACTTTTTATGAGTATACTTCTCGCTTTTTTTGTACTGATTTAGCAAATTGAATTCTACAACAGAATTTCCATCACAATGTGACTGTGGAGAGTTTATACCAAATAGGAATAATAATCTTACTATATTAGCTATCACTGATTGATGACTGCCCAGGAGATACTGTATTGTATCCATATACAATAATTATCATTCATTTTTTTTTTAATTTCTATTATTTTAACTACATTATAAAAAAAATAAATATACGTAAAAGTTAATATTTAAAAAGTAGTACAGCCAGGAAGGTGCTCGATTTTATCATTTTCGTTAATCATTTTTCGTAAAAGAATTATCAAAACATTATAGATGTTGAATTACCATTAAACAGTGTCGTAGAAATTGTTAATTCTCTAGATTGAAGTTGAAATTCAAAATTTAAACAGATCCATTCGTTAAACTCTCTTATGTATCATGTTATAAGGTATGATAGCAGCAGCTGCGCAAGTTTCTCAATTTTGAAACAGAAAATTCTCTGTAATCTCACTACACATTCTGTTTCGTCTTACTAAAAATGTTTTATAAATAAAAATAACGAAATCATTGATAATAATTACTTTAAGATCACATACACAGATGAAATATTAGAAGGAGGTTCACTTCCTCGCTCAATATAATGGTTTGTTATTTTCTCTTAATTCTTCCTTGTAAATTATACCGTATATTATTTTACAATATTTTAAGTCATTTCTAAACTTCATTTATTATTTTTAAGTGATACAATAAAAATTTGTAACTATTAACGATATTATGATTTCCTGGGTGGATGGATCACAAGTAATTCAATACACATAAAATCTGTTTAGAATTATTTTAAAAAATTCAGGCAAAATACAACTGAGTGGTAGGCGGAATTTTTTAATATTTTTTTGTTATTTCTACTACATTTCATTACTTTTGTTTTGTTCTTGTTTATTTTCATGCGATAGTTCTCGCGTAGGACTTCATCTATGCCGTTCATTGTTTCTTCTAAATCCTTTTTACTTTCGGCTAGAATTACTATATCATCAGCAAATCGTAGCATCTTTATCTTTTCACCTTGTACTGTTACTCCGAATCTAAATTGTTCTTTAACATCATTAACTGCTAGTTCCATGTAAAGATTAAAAAGTAACGGAGATAGGGAACATCCTTGTCGGACTCCCTTTCTTATTACGGCTTCTTTCTTATGTTCTTCAATTGTTACTGTTGCTCTCCTCATTGATAATGAATAAATTTATATTATTTTTATGACGTTGTTTCTATCTAAATTGTTAGAACTAAAAAATATTATTTTGATTTATATGATTCCTATTGAATGATTCTCTATGATTTCTATTTATTATTATGATTCTTCTTAATTACATATAAATATTCTTTATGACATTTTAAACTGCATACATTAAGAATTGGTTGACCATTTTTCGTAAAAAAAGTATCAAAACATTAGATAATAAGTTGTTGCATTACCACTGTGTCATAGAAACTGTAATTTAATAAAAGTTAAATTAACAATACAATACAAGGCCACATCATATCTACACTACTGAAGAAGATCCATTTAAATTATATAACTTCCTGAATTACCATAAAATAATAGAATTTACAGTATCTACATCCACACTTTCAATCTTGATTTTAAAATCAGATCGCGTGAAAATAGGGACTGAAATATAGTCCACATTAATCTCTACGTGAGATCTCTTGCAATGGATGATTAAAATTAAAATTGACCTTAAACCAATATTAAAAGGTCCTTAATGGCGTTACAGAAATGCTAATGTAAACAATAATTATATGGTTGGAAAACAGCATTGCTCGTATGTTGTGGATAGATTCTCGTTTCGTTTCTTTGCCAAATACAGATATTTTAAAGAATATATAAGCTTTAAAAAAAATAATAAATAAATTGGCAATCTTTTTTGTCTGTGTTTTTACTTCTTTGTACGAAGTAATGGAGGTATTGTGATCATGAAAAATGGTTTCAGATTTCAACGCAAAATATCCATTTTGACCATTCCTGAATCGATTTTGACTAGTTTCGGCGTGACTTCTGTACTTACATATTTAAATATGTACGTGTGTATCTCGCATAACTCAAAAACGATTAGCCGTAGAATGTTAAAATTTTGGATTTTGGACCGTTATAATATCTAGTTGTGCATCTCCCCTTTTTATTGCAATCGATTCGACCAAAAGAGTCCAAAAAAGGTCAAAATTCTAAATATTTTAATTTTTTCTTAACTGCAGTAATAAGCCCTTATTGAGAGATTTTCAACGATATATCACACACAAGTGGTGCTTATTTTCATTGGTTCCAAATTTATAGCCAAATGAAATTTTAATTAATAAAATATTTGGATCTTACAAAGGGAAGGCACTTCAGTTCGAATCCGAAATATTCTCGTTATTTTAACTTTTTTTTTTAAATTTAAATATATTAATTTATTAATAATTATTAACCTCTGATTATGAATAATCAGAGAGATTCTTGTTATAATAAATAATAATTTGCCCTGAGGTAGGTAATCCCCACGTCCGGAACACAACATCTACGCTCCACGTCTAGGGCGGCAACAGCTGTACTTATGTACAATACATATAGCTGGCTAACGGGGCTCCGAGTAAATTCCTCGGATGTATTACTTTATTGACCTGTCTCCATCTTCAGGTCAACAGACGGATTGGATTTTTCGGCTACCTGCAGGATATGAACAATTTATTGATTAGGAAGTGGACACATACCAAACTTAGAGCTGGCGATGTGGCGGCCAGGGTCAATGTTATTGCAGGTGTAACGGAGACCCTTCCATTGTCCACATGCCCCCTGCGATGGCAAGCATGTAGCAATGGTGCCCATGCATGTCGGTGCATGGGAGCTCTGAAAGCTTCGGTGAGTAGGAGCCTGGAGTCAGTGCAGAGACTGCGCATCCGCTCTCTGCCAGGACATATGCCGGTTCCACCGGAGTACCGGATCGGACCTCCAAGGTTAGTAGCTCTGGAGTGGGGGCTAACCCCGGCGGCTAGCCTTGCTACAGAAGGGATATATGTTCATGAACATTCTTGAACAAACTAACGTGGCAGAGGGTGCACGTAAACACCCTCGTTTAGAAACCTCCGATTCGTCACAAGCAAAGAGGAAAAAGTAAAGAATCTGATAAGATAAAGAAAGATGCTGATAGAATCAGTAAAGAATTAAAGAAAAGTCTATTTGGCTATAGCGCACCTAAGCCAAGATTTTTAATTATTACAAAGGAGAATGGAAACTTTCAAAAAGTTAGTCCATTCTTAATAGCAAGAGAAATTACTAATTGTGCTGGTGGTCCTGTCAAGGAAATTCGTAAAACTTTTAATGGATTGCATGTCGAAACCATCAACGACATGCAAAGCCAGAAAGTTTTGGCGTTGAAGAAGATCGGTGAATTTGCGGTTTCTGTCCAACCGCATAGCACACTGAACTCATCAAGAGGAGTTGTTGTTTGTCGCGATCTTCTTAATTGTACAGAAGCAGAAATTGTACAAGAAATGTCAAGTCAGGGAGTGACTCAATGTCGCAGACTTACTATGAGAAGAAATGGTGAGATTATTCCTTCGGCCTCGCATGTTTCGACATTTAATAGGCCGAATCTTCCTGAAAAGGTACGAGCTGGCATCCATCCGCTTGATGTACGAGCTTTCATCCCGCAGCCCATGAGATGTTTTAAGTGTCAACGATTCGGACACACAGCAGCAAGATGTGAAGCGCAGGAAATATGTATATGTGGAGAGAAAACACATGAGGGTGACCCATGTAAAGACCCTCCAACCTGCGTTAACTGTAAAGGGCTGTAAACGACAATTGTCGTTCAAGAAACTGCCCTACGTATAAATTAGAAACAGCGATTCAGGAAGTTAAAACACTTCAGAAGGTCAGTTATCCTGAAGCGAAGAAAATAGTCAATCAACGTACACCACGACCATCGACTTCTTACGCAGAAGCAGCGGCTGCCCCTTCCACATCAAAAACTAATGTGGAGCAGTTGCTTAACACGATGGCACCAAGTCTTGCGACAATGATTGAAAGAATTATTGATTCAAAGATTCAGTCGACTCATCAGAGAAAACAAAGTAAGGATGAGAAGGCTCATCCCCGGACTGACGCCGTTGACATCAGAGACGCACCAGCACAGTTTAAATCACCAGCTAAACCTGCGATTATTAAGCCACCAACTGAAGTAAGAATTAAAAATCTTGACTTATCCAGCAAAGAGAAACGGATCACTCCGTCGCCTAGTCACAAGTTTAAAGAAATTGTGACAAGAAAACCTGAATCTGCGGAAATGGAGGTGCAAGTTATTATAGAAAAAGCACTAGACGCAGTGAAATAAAACCTATACCAATAGAGCCTCCAAAAGCGCAAAGATCAGCTTCGGTGAGAGCATCTATTTCAGCTGGACCCAGTACTGCAGTAGAGATAGAGTCCGGCTCATCCGCCGCGGAGACATCATCGCTCATTAGTTTAGATTCTTTAGCAAAGATGCTAACAGCACCGGCGAAAGTTTCATCAACTGACGTAAGCCGAAGAACGTCACTGGCATCCGAAATAGAGGAAGACGATGCCATGTCTGAGGCCTCAGATACGCTGTCATCAGAGGTTAAGGCCGTCAGAAGAATGGAGAAACGCAAAAAAGGATGGCCGAAAGGAAAGCCCTAGAAAGTAATTTTATTGGATCAGAAGTTATAAGAAAAAGTAAAATTTTGATCATTTTTTGACACATGAAAATGTGAAATATTGAACCTTTTTTTTTGAAGTGGGATGGGGCTAATGACCAAAGTAGTCGATGCCCCTAAGAAACAAAAAAAAAAAAAAAATAAATAAATAATTCAATAATAACAATAAAAATAAAAAAAATATTAAAAAATCAGAAGTTATTAAGAAAATAAAATTTTATGTACTTTTAAAAATGTGTATATGTAATTTAATAAGCGTAAAGGAAGTCATATGGTGTCTACATCAGATTTGTTTGTAGTTATTAATTCAAATAGTTAAATAGTAGGGGTAATAATTAAGAACTTACAAACTACTTTAAAAAAAAAGTTTATTGCCATATTTATTCTCAAATAACGAGACTGATAACTGGTAAGATTAATTTTATCAGAGCTACTTTTACTTATAATTTCTATTATTATCTTACAAAAAAGAAAGAAAACTTTATACTGTGATTTTTGACACGGCTTTATGGATTATACATCTAATTAAAATTATCTACCTCTTCATTAAAGTTCATTTAAATGTTACTACTCTTTTGTTTTACTATTAATGTCATCTCTTCTTTCTTGAAGATATATTAGCAATTGAGATGTATTATATAATTATTAATAAAAAATTAAGCAACGGAATTAGACCTCCACAAAAAAAAAAAATTTTATTTCGTTCAGATTTAGGGTAAGCTTCTAGGGTGAATTAATTCACCATACAAAAAAAAAAATCAATAAAAATATTAGAAAAAAAATATTTTCCTTAAATATCTAGATATACACTTATAATTTTAGCATGATAATTACAATTTTCCTGAATGTTTATTTTTCTTTTAAAAAACTAACCTTGATGATTAAAAAAATTAATAAATAGCGGTATTTTTTTTAAGATGATTTTTTTTTTAAGGATTAAATCTGTAGTATAACTGAGTAAATGTAATTATTTTTAAAAAAATATATATATTATTTTTATATCAGATTTTACTTTTGAGAAGCATTTTTTTCAAACTGTCCTTTTATAATTTAGGGAAAATATTACTTGATTTAATCTAATAGTCTATAACTGTGTTAAGCTGATACTGTGTTGAATTTATTATATGATCCGCGGAAGATCGAAAGTTAATTTTAAAATATTAAAAAAATACAATTAAAACGGTTAAAAAAAACAATATATATATATATATATATATAAATATATTATTTATATATAAATAATTTTTTTTTAATACAGTGGGTTTTACTACCAATAATCTTTAGGGAAAGTGTTCTGTTAATAATTCATTATCTTTTTGTAAGCAATAACCGTTGTTATATATTATAATTTCTTTAAAGATAATATTAGACTAGGAAGACAAACTTTAAACTCTGTTAAAACTAAGAACCATGTTTATTACAACGTTAAAACTATAGCTAGGATTATTCAAACAGCGAATAGATAATGCACAACTTCGTTTACGAGTAAAATTATTTATTGGATTGATATATTTAATAGCTAAAAGATTATGTCGCTTAAAAAAGCTGACAACACAGTGGTAGTACTTCCCCACCACGTGGCTTTTCCTGATGCACGGCTTACACACGCTTGCACACACAATTTAATTTAAAATATTAATAATTTTATTTAAATATAATATTTTTTTTAAATTTAATTCAATGATTCTAACTAATGCGCGGGCGCATACCGTATTTCATTCGCGCGGGTGTGGTGGTATTAGCGGTCACTTTAAATACTTTTTTGCACTTTAAATATTATTCATTTATTTAATTCTACCGCTCACCTGTGATGTTCAACATAGAAGACGACTACAACAGCTGTGCGTCAGTTCTACACTAGCCCTCCTTGTGGTGAGAGGGGATACTAATGACACACTATACCCACTTAGCCACTAGTTTATTTAGAGCAATTTTTGGGGGTTAGGGTGCGATTTGTAAAAGTGTCTTTTTGAAAATATTATTACTTTTTAATTAACAAGTGTGCCTAAGAAAAAGAAGAATTAGGCGAAATCTCGAGATACTGAGGGTGACCTTTCTCTACAGCCTCATTCCTTGACCTTTTAAGTTGAAAATTTAATAGCATCAATGCCCCTATATAGATGTAATCTCCCCAAGTAAAAATCGATCTGGAAATATAAGGTGATTTAGGGTGCAATACCTGACACCGAACACACACACGTGTACACGAACATCCGGAAAATTTCCATCCGGTTTTTTGAGTTCCTTAGGTTTCAAAACGTAAAGATCTGATGAAAACCGCATATGCCGAAATTGCACCGATTACCGTACTTTCTCTTTTATAGCTATAGCGCTAACCGGGAAAGTAAAAGAAAATTTATGAAACGGAGGTGAGAAAGTCTTTTAATATTTCCGTTATTTTTATTTTTTAACATTTTTTGACTGAATATTTTTATTTTCCACGTTAAAACAACGTAGACAAGACTCATCAGAGAAAACAAAGTAAAGATGAGAAGGCTCATTCTCGGACTGATGCCGTTGACATGAGAGACGCACCAGCGCCGTTTAAAAAAACAGCCAAATCTGCGATTGTAAAGCCACCAACTAACGTAAAAATTAAAAGTCTTGACTTATCTGACAAAGAGAAACAGATCACTCCGTCGTGTATTCACAAACCTAAATAAATTGTGACTAGAAAATCTGAGTCTACCGAAATGGAGGTGCAAGTTATTATTGAAAATGCACCAGACGCAGATGACATAAAAACTGCAACAATGGAGCCTCCAAAAGCTAAAAGAACAGCTTCAGTGAGAGCAGCTATTTCAGCTGGACCCAGCACTGCAGTAGAGATAGAATCAAGCTCATCAGCCGCGGAAAGTGCATCGCTTGCTAGTTTAGATTCAATCGCAACGATGTTAACAGCACCTCTTTCGTCAGAAGTTGAGGCTGTTCGCAGGATGGAAAAACGGTGCAAGAAAGGATGGCCGAAAAGAAAGCCTAGGAAGTAATTTGTTGGATTAGAAGTTATGGAAAATGTAAAATGTTGAACATTTTTGATTCATAAGATTGTGAATCATTGAACCTTTTTTTTATTTTTTGAAGTGGGATGGGGCTAATGACCAAAGTAGTCGATGCCCCAAAAAACCACAAAAAAAAAAAAATAATAATAATAATGAAAAACGAAAAATGAAAATACAGAAATGAGTATGACTAAGATGTAGACTGATTCCATTGTTTTTAAGTTTTTAGGTGAAAGATGAATTTAACGGTGTGAAACAAATTCGAAGTTGGAGTAACAGTCAAGGGACAAAATAATAAAATTGTTAAGATTCGTTGATTTAGCTGAAATTAGAAGGAATGAGTTGGGAGTTATGATTAATGTAAAGATTTACAGCCGGAAGTGAAATTCAATTTTAAGGTAAACAGAGTAAAGCAAATTTGATAAAAAGGAGTTAGATATTACCATAAAACGGGAATTATTATGTAGATATTATAACTGACATCTATGAGTTGCAGAATATTATTATTTAGAAGTGAAATTTCAAATTACGAATAAATTAAAGAAGTTATCAGAAGCAGAATGCAGCAATTCTGATAAGAAATCAGTTAAAATTTGGAATTTGTAATTAAATAAACTTTTCAAATACTTTTATACTGCTTAACATTTTATGAAAGTGAAATAGAGATAGTAGGAAAACTAAATAAATAAAGATACGGTTTAGGTGGCTTGGTAGAGTTCAAATTGAAGAGTTCTTAGCAAGAATTAGAGAAGAAAAGAGTTTGTCACAGAATCTTGTAAAACGAAGATTAAGGTTGATGAGTAATACATTAAATCATCCACGGTTGGTAAATCTGGTTTTAGAAGGATGAAGGCAAAGGTAACAATACATTGTAGACTGAATTACTTTCAAATTATCATGGATTAGAAAGGAATGTTGAATTGCATGAAACCAGCCAAATAAGTGGCCAAAAAAACATTTTGTAATAATAAATAAAAAAGGTTTATTACCACTCTAAAATTGTTTGAAGCGTCTGAATAGTAAAATTTATTTAGGTTACACAACTAACTTTATAATTAATAAAGGTTCAACTTACCAATAAATGTGAATGTTAAATTATTTTAGCGTTTTCGATTATTCCATCATCAGGAATAATCGATAAATTATAAAATTTATAGTTTTGTATCTAAACAGTATAATATAAATTAAAATGAAATAAAATAAATGATTAAAATTTGTATATTCATAACAGTTGATGGTCAAGTATTAAAAGTAAATATGTTAAATAAATACGTAAGTGATTCTCAAGTTGATAATATCTTACGGACAAGATATTTTTATTTAACGTATGACTTTATTTAATTTTGATACTTAACAGTCAATTGTTAGGAATATACAAATAAATTTGAATCATTTATTTTATTACATTTTAATTTCTATTCTACTATTTAAATGCACAACTGTAAATTTTATAATTAATCGATTATTCCTGATGATGGACGAATAAAATTCGAAAGCGCAAGAAAAATTTTACATTCACTATTGTATGTTAATTGAACCTTTATTAATTATACGTATATTTTATGTAAAATACCAACGGTGCCATCCTAATAAAATTTAACAATTATTTTTGTGCAATTTTGAATGTAAATTCTAATAAATATGTTTTTATTGTTGATACAAATCAGATTTCGATGAGTTAAATCGTTTTACTCTACTGTAATAATAACCTACATAAATGATTTTCATTAAATACTTAGAAAAATCAAAAACTTATGACAGACGTATTTTAATAATAAGAATTTTAAGAATGCAGTTTGAATGCCGAGTGGTGGAATACCTTTTAAAACAACATTCCTTTAAAGATGAGGTTGTTTTTGTAGAACTACTTAAAATTGTACAATCATGTAATCACGAACAAAATATAAAGAAAAATATATGTATATAAATAGTCAGGCTTGCTACTACATTTATTATTCAGAAACAAAAAAACAAAAATCATATTATAAATGACATAATTTTTTTTTTTTTGTCTTCAGTCATTTGACTGGTTTGATGCAGCTCTCCAAGATTCCCTATCTAGTGCAAGTCGTTTCATTTCAGTATACCCTCTACATCCTACATCCCTAACAATTTGTTTTACATATTCCGAACGTGGCCTGCCTACACAATTTTCCCTTCTACCTGTCCTTCCAATATTAAAGCAACTATTCCAGGATGCCTTAGTATGCGGCCTATAAGTCTGTCTCTTCTTTTAACTATATTTTTCCAAACGCTTCTTTCTTCATCTATTTGCGGCAATACCTCTTCATTTGTCACTTTATCCACCCATATGATTTTTAACATTCTCCTATAGCACCACATTTCAAAAGCTTTTAGATACTCCGATTGTCCAAGTTTCACTTCCATATAAAGCGACACTCCAAACATACACTTTCAAAAATCTTTTCCTGACATTTAAATTAATTTTTGATGTAAACAAATTATATTAAAATGATATATATATATGTATATATATCATGGAATATACATCAAGGAATATTGAATTGCATGAAACCAGCCAAATAAGTGGCCAAAAAAATATTTTGTAATAATAAATAAAAAAAGGTTAATTACCACTCTAAAATTGTTTGAAAGGTCTGAATAGTAAAATCTATTTAGGTTACACAACTAACTTTATAATTATTAAAGGTTCAACTTACCAATAATATGTGTATATATATATATATATATATATATATATATTTATTTTTTCACTGGAAAATTTCAGCTTAAAGTTTTATAAAAAAAAACAGATACAATAGAAACTCAAGGATGGTTGAAACGATTAACAATTACTTGAAATTAATGATTTTTTCAATCTCCCTATTAAAGATAAGAAATCTACTAACAAAATTTATCAATTCGAATAAAACAACTCAAACAGATGTCTTTTATCGCGTGCATTCTATGTTTTGCGATTTCAATATTTCATTGGAAGAAACAACGTTAGTTTCAAATCATAAATCTGGTGAGGTTATTATTTATTTAATGACAGAAAGTTAATATTTTCCTGTAGATTTTTTTATTTTCATTATAACATTTACTATTTTTCCTCTGTAATATTATGTTTTAAGTAAAAAATTAAAGTATGATAAATTTTCTTACAAGTTGATCAGCAAAATACAACTTGATAATTGTTTTTATGAATAAAAAGAATAAAAATCACTCTTACTTTGAAAAAGAGATTTTCAGAAAGTAATTCTATTTATTATTGGACTACGAAAGACTAACAAGAAAAAATTATAAATAATAAATTCCTGATATTGTAAATAAATACACCATATTTAAAAATTAAAAAGGCAACAAATTCTGAGAAAACGTAATACCGCAGGCTTTCACCTCGATATTTTACTTTGATTGATTGCGTTTAACAACAAATGACATCGAATCAGCTGGACGACTGGATCTTCGGGAACCGACTAATATTTTCTTGGATTCTTGTCGATTAACACCCCTTGGAGCGACGTCTATAACGGTTGGTCAGGGAACAAGAGAGGAAGAAACCACCGGAGGCAGCGTATGACGAGCGGCTAGCAGAGCAGCAGCGTGATGATCACACGAGAGCGTGGTCGCATTCCACTGCAGCCGATCGGATAGCCACTTTGCATAAGCAAGTAGGAGCCTTGGCGAGTCTCGCCCCTGCAATTATTAATAATATTAGTTCACATCTCACACGCATTCGAATCTTCCGCTCTCTTTCTTTTCCTTTCTCTACCATTCTTTCTCTCATGTCATCCGCTCCACTAGCCATCCTTTCTTCTCCGTTTAACTTATACCTGTACTCAACTCTCGTTTAATTCAGCGAGGGATCAAAAATTAAATAAATAATCAACCGTCTTTTTGTTCGTTTTATAAACCTTTCTTTGATTCTAAAGAAAATTTCTAATTATCCTGAACTAAACACGAGAAACCTATAGGTTTTAAGAATTATAAATAATATGCATTTTAAATGTTAGCGTTTAATATATTTTCAAAGTATATTATTTATTAGTATTAGTATTTACTTTAGTATTTCAGAGTATAAAAATTTAATCTCGAATGAATTTTTTTTAATCTGCAAATCTTTAATTCCAGTTCAAGTTGAACCGATTTATAACTGATTTCTAAAAAAATTATACATTTAAAAAAACAGATCATCAAAATAGTACACTGTACGAAACCTATTTCAAGCTCACCACTCTTATCAGTTTTACGATTTACCTATATTGTATTCAGTAGCTTATTAGTGAAGAATAAACAAACGTTCCGTTTGTGTGAGCTAGTTCGTCATGATATTGCTGAGTCACGTCTCGTGTATGAGTCCAATTCAGAATGCGGCTATATCTATATACAACAGTAGTGATACCGGATTTCTCAATGGTGATTTATAGATTTTTGAAACTAAATCTACAGGAGATTATCATAACCAGATGAACGACCTTTTGGAAATGTTTTTCCGACATAACGCGACGCGACGCGTTACCTCTTCTGGAAAATAATTCTTTTATTGTCTTAAACAACGCCTCTTGTCATTAACGTAAAAAGGAAAAGTATTCCAGCCGTTTCTAGGAGAAAAAATGGTATTAAAATGTGGCTTAGTTCAGAAGGACTGATTTTTGAAGAGGATGAACTTAAGATCTAATTATTGAAAAGGGGTTTGCATATTAAAAGCAATTTTATTGTGTATAAAATTGATGATTTAGCAATTTTTAGTGGTAAAACCGTACTTCGATTACCTCCCTCTTATTGTGAACAAAACCCAATTTAGTTAATTTGGAAACAAATCAAAAGTTGTAGTTTCTGACGAGTAGTGTTAGAAAATACTACTTTTAAAATATCTGATGTTAAAAATGTACGCTTAAAATCAATCGAGAATATGGGACAGCAGGAATAGAAAGAGTGTATAAAACATCTAACGGAGATTGTTGAATCACATTATTGGGAACTGGTTAATATAATAGATAACAAAATTGAGCCTCTCTTTGTATCTCGTATTACTGACAGCACTACGGATTTCTACAATCGATGATGAAAAGCGAGTTAAATTTATTTACCATAAAATTTTAATCTACAATATTAGTGAACTTTTACTATTAGTGGACAATTGGCAATTTAATAACTCTTAAAAAAACTCAACGAAACTACGTTACAAGAAACAATTTTAATAAATAAAATACTCATGGGTTATCAGATGTACCGAACAAGGTAAGAAATATTTATTGATGATTTAACATGTCTTAATTTATTTAAATTTAAAATTTAAGTATAATTTTTATAAAATTTAATAGCGCGTGGAAAGTGAATATTAACATTGCGTAGTTTCTTTTATATGCATCAGGATTTACAGAAGATGTGAATGGCCGCTTGAACACTCGTACGCGCATTCTGTTTACTCTATAAGCTAACTGAATTAGGTATTCATGTATACATGGGATCTACTTGTATTATAAAATTCTGACAGTATCTGGAGTCCGTTTAATAATTATATATATTCTTGATATTGTATGTAACTTTTATTTTGGTAATATAATAATGGGTTACTAAAACGATGTCAACGACAGTTATCGATGACTTAACATAGTATTCATGATTACTGTAGAATAAAATTTTAGATAAATTTTGTAGGATCACACAACGAACGGCAAGTCAAAAGTCAAAATCCATAATTATCAAGAACTTCAATCTTTTATGTTCAGCTAGAAATCTATTTTGTAATCATGTAATTAGTATAACTAAACGGTTTGATTTTGATTTTTTCTGAGACAGAGGAACACATCGTTTTATGGATTTAAAAAAGTTATAGAACGCACTGGAATAAAAATATTTCCTATCGAACTTTATATCAGGTTTTGGGCCGGGTGCAACTAGTTTGGTTTTTTAATTTTTTTACTTGTGACACCTTCATGTACGAATTACACTTAACGCCCGGTAAAATAAACTACCTCATGATCTTGTCACGGTTTGTGACGGTAGACCGGAGAAATGACTTAATGTAATTTTCAATAATTCAGACCGAATATTTTGTTACATTACTTACATTTTAGCCAATGTATTGATGTATTTAAGCATTAAAGATCTACCGAATGTTAACATTCCTCAGCCTCTTTCTTTTTCCTGTTTAGCCTCCGGTAACTACCGTTTAGATAATTCTTCAAAGGATGATATGTATGAGTGTAAATGAAATGTAGTCTTGTACATTCTCAGTTCGACCATTCCTGAGATGTGTGGTTAATTGAAACCCAACCACCAAAGAACACCGGTATCCACGATCTAGTATTCAAATCCATGTAAAAATAGCTGGCTTTACTAGGACTTGAACGCTGTAACTCTCGACTTCCAAATCAGCTGATTTGGGAAGACGCGTTAACCACTAGACCAACCCGGTGAGTAAGATTCCTCAGCCTGTCCGTACGCTTTGTAACACGATCGATTTCTGGTGTCCTTAAAAATTTGTATGTTCAGCTTAACGATCATCAATCAAAAGTTATATAATCATAAAAATAAATGATAGGATTTATAACTAAGACGTTTTATTTTTCTACGGATGATATTGAAAGCAGTTTTGAACGAGGTAACATTTTACTTAAAACAATGCAAATTGTTCTAATTTGTATACATCCCTAAGAAAAATTATTATATCTTTATATCTGTTATTGCATCACTTCACTTACAATATCTTACAATATGCTTTACTTACAATATCGGGTGTGGATCCAGCGGTTGTCTACAATATCGTAAAAAAAAATGCAAATAATAAATAGCAAAAGTATCCTAACCGTAAAAACTAATTGCCATCAATTGATTTAAGCTACTTTGTCTTCCCTCGCTAGATGAGACTACAAGTTTTGTTTCAAATATCAAATCCGCAAAACTGTTTCTGTGTGATTTAGACAGTTTTGCTAAAAAATATGTGAATCTTTGCCGTTGGCAATTCTAAGAAGTAATGGCGACGCGGTACATATTAATGAGGTTGACATATTCCACAAATGTTTCTCTGATGAATGTCGGCCAGTAGAAAAAATTGACATTAGCATTAATAATAAAATATTCCCTATACACTTTATAATTTATCAACTCTCCCGTCATCATTCAAAGCAATCATGTAGCCTCATCATAACAGTACCCACGTTGGGGCGTAAGGTCAAAGTCGCGGCGTAGAGCTTTTAAAGATTTCACTGAAGGAATCGTTGAACAATTTAAAATAATCTGTAAATACGTCAAAGAGACGAGCGATTATATTAAGAAAGGACTTATTACCGGTTGAGATAAGGTGTACCCAACCCTTAGCAAATTATAAAATAATTAATGCAAATTTTTGGCTAATCGATTACATATAAACACAATCTTTCAGTAAAAAAGGAAGGATAACTTTATCATTAATTATGTTGAAAATAAAAAGACTTCTTTTAACTTAAGCTGTTAGAGGATTCATATAAATAATAATAAATCCTTAATTTTTTTATTTTTTAAAATTAGAAAACCTCAATTACTTGTTCATCAATTATTCCATATATCAAGGTTATAAGAACAATACTACCTTCGAGTCGTATTCAAATTCACTAACGACTGGTATGAGATCGTTTCCGTTTCTTTATGGCGAGTAAATCCTTATTGAATCGATTTGTTACAACTATATTTTATGGAGAATACGTATTTTATAAAAAATGAATACATGTTTTATAATACAGTATATTATAATACTGTATTATAAAACTCGTATTGATTTTTATGTACACAATATAATGAATACATTCCTGCTATCTGTGTATATAACCGTGCGATGAAAATCAAAAGTCCTTTTAGCTACGAATCTCTCTAAATATTTTGACTTCATCTATGTGAAATAACGATCTTAATTTCTCACTTTATCTAGAGAAATACTGTTAATTAAATGAAACAATAATTGCTCAAAATTACAGCGAGGCGCATTTAATAATTACTCGACAAGTAGAATCTAATATTTTTAAATGAAGCATTGTTTACGATATTCAAGTTTGTTTAAAGAGAATCAAATTATTACTAGAAGAGATAAAAAAATTATAACTTATCTATTCTATCAAAGTTTCCGTTAGGTTTGTGGCAGTAATACTAATAATCCGATCAGAATCTAAAACAAATGATTGTATAATTGAAGTTACACGTAGTTGAAAAATTAAGTTTTAAATATTATTTTATACGGTGATATCCGATTAGGTTACCTCCATTTAAAGTAGGAGTCAGCCGCTTTATTTTCTCTTAGTAGAAAAAGATGTTTAGAGGGAAAATAAATTTTAGTGACTTTATTATTAAATAGCTTGGTGGCGTCGAGTCTACGGAAGTATCGGACACCGGTGGTATTTTAAACAATATCACTTTTAACTGCCGACTTGTTTAGTGACAAGAGAGATAATTTTCCAATGTAGAAGCGGTAACCTTGAGTACGGCACGGCTTTGAATCCACGGAATATTTTAAAGGTCTCTTACTATGAATATTATCCCCTACTTTTCTTCACTTCGATATCTTCAATTGTGATTTTAATTTTTAAAGTTTAATCTCTAATGTATTATCGGGAAAACTTTCTTAAGAATTCCTTATTTATTAAAATATAACCAAACAATGCAATTATTCCTGCTGCTAGAATTACACCCTCAAGGAGTACTACAATCTAAAGATGCAGTATGATTCTTTTGGAAGGCAGCCACCTTCAATGCACAGAAATAATGAATGTTAGCTAGCCCAATTATTTTTTTAAAAGTATTAATATAGACGACAAAAGCATTCCTTTTAAGGACATTTTATTTGTACTTTAAAAGATGTTAGGTACATATTTGACAAGCAATAGGCTTATTAGGTAGCCACCAGATAAAAAATTGAATCTAGATAACCACAACTCACCACATCGCATCTTGAAAGAATTACTTAAAGCACGAAAAAATACCTGTTCAGTAAACAGTTACTTAAAATAAAATCGCAAAATAAATTATTATATTTCATAAATCATGTAATAAGGTAGGTTATTAATGATATTTACCGACCGTATCTTCTTCCAAAAGCTTTTTAAGTAAGATAAAAAAACTATAATCCTAATAATTAACAATTAGTTGACACGTTCAATGATTATTAATTAAAATAAATAGTTACCAAAAACCTGTTAAAATAGCTTAGCTAACATCTTATTGTATCATTTCTAATGTGTACAAGATTTATTCCTACAGGAATATCAACTGATGAAGCTAATGAAATATATTTTCACTTACAGAACACGCGAAGCGCGAAAGAAAATAAATAAAGATTTTAAGTTGAAAAGCATTACATTGCAGCCTAAATTTAAAAAAAAAATAAGTAAATAAAAAAAAATATGCCGAAGACTCAAACTCTGTTGTAAAAATGTCTTTATTTTAAAGCAATATCGATGCATATCACTAAAGACCTTTCCAAAAAGACGTCCTGTAAACGCTTTAAAATCTATAAAACGAACGGCATGTTTATATTAATTACAATTAAGTTCAATTTATGTTTTGAGATACTCGAAATAATGAAAACGGAAATTTAAACACGGTGTTTCACTACAACGTTAGCACTCTATGTTAATACACATAACTGTTCTGATTAAATACTCACTGAACATAAATAAAGCAATCAGTATCGATAAAGAAGGGTCGATCCTACAAGAGATAAAGTATTGATTAAAAAAGGAACAGCATCTAATTATAGAATCTTGCACGTCAACCTACTTGACGAACTCAAAATAGAAATTCCTACCGTAAAAATTCAACTTTCTTCGTGTTTATTGTGTTTACAATAAACGGGTCGGGATGAATTGAAAAATGAAAATGTTTTAAAACTAACTAAACCATTATTTGATTTGTGATATTTTTCACTCGAACGGTGCGATCGAGTATTTTCACTCACCTAAGTAGAGGGCATCAGGATCAGCGGCGGCAGCAGCAGAAGCAGCAGCAGGAGAGACAAACCTCATCTCATACGTCACAAGAAGAAGGGGAGGAGTCAGTTGCAGTATTATTGTGTTAGTTCTTGACCTATGAAGCTCGCCTTACACGGGTTGGGGAACCGGATTGTATACTGTTCTTAAGGCCGGATTCATAGAACTGAAGAAGGATTCAAGTTTCCTCTGCCATGTACGCTTACTTCCCATCCACTCCAAACATTTTTTTTTCTTTTCTTCTATATTAGAGAAGTTACGCGTCTAGCACACTGCAGTTACTTCAACAAGTCCATATGCTGCACCGGCCTCACGTTCGTTCGATTAACGGTTAATCAGCGAATTATTTTATAAGATGGGATGTTCACAAAGTATTCTCTTACTTTACGATGAATCACTGTAAATATTTCTAGGAATGTAGACGTAATGAAACTTCTTATACGACTTACCGAAGTGTAACTTACGATTATAAATTAACTTCGATGTTAATTATCATCTGATACGTAATTTACAGTGAATCTTACTTACTACCGGGCTTCGTAATTTAAAGGAATATAGATGTTTTTTTATTCTTTCGTAAATAAAAAATAAACTCTGTTCGATTCGAAATATTAAATCCCAATACGAGTTCATCCTCGAAAATGTGTAAAGTAATATTTAAATTATATAATGTTTTTATGTTTGTAAAACCTGTACGTTCAGTGTTGGGTGCTTTTTTATTCATAATTTATTAGTAGTTTTCTTACTTAAATACAAGTAAGAACAGTAAAAAATTAAATAAAAATTGAAAATTACTTAACTGATCTTTTTTAAAAATTATGACAAGTATTATGCCTTGTAAAATAGTAATTTAGGAAGGAAAACTAGTAAATTCCTCGGTACATATGGCATTAAAAATAATATTTTATTATTCCGACTGTTATTCGAAATATGCGACAGGAAATTATTCCGGAAAAAATTATTTTCTTTTTGTGAGAAGGCAATAGTTATAAGTGAGCCTATAAGTACCTTATTTAATAACCATTTTCTAGTAATGACAGCCGTTTTAGGTTTAAAAACGATTATTGCAAAATAATAACTGAAAAATATTAACCATAAAATTACCTTAAATATTTTTATACTTTGATTAATGGAAATTAAATTTCAGATATAAAAAATGTACAGTAATCATTGGTTTTCCCACTCGTAAAATATTATATAGGTATATAGTCGTTTAGAGGACGGGTCATACAATTAATAAATATAGCAATTCTCAATTTTTTTGTCAGTCATTTAATTTATTTAAAAAAATTCATTAACATAGCTTATTAAGTAGTCTTTGCTAATCTAGATTGAAACTTCTGCAGTTAAGTCAGTGCATGACTTGATGTTTAAAAAGTTTGGTCGGGTATGAATAAATTTTTATCTATAATAATATTTGTTAACACAGTAAATACAATCGCAAGTAAATAATAACTACAACAGTTTTGATGAAAAAATCACGTAATAATCAACAATAAGAGAAATAATTTTTGCTGTACAAACTTTTATAAGGAAAATAGGGTTCGAATTTTCAATTCATTATTTTTCAAAAGTATTTTCAAAACGTAACGTGCAATAAAGAACCATAAAATGTAATATATACCTTTCACATCACGATTGTACGACCAAATTATCATCCAAAAAGATGGTTCAGTCGTTAAAACGTATAGACGTTTTATGTCTTATAAAAAATATATGTCTTATATAAAATCTAGGTAGTACCAATAATTTGTCTAAGTCAATAATAATAGAAAACACTCGCATTCCGTCTAAACGAGTACACTATTCCGCTTAACTATTGATTCAGCCAGCTGAAAAAAGTGAATAGCCTATGGTAAAATTAATATAAAATTCTCTTTTAACTATCAATAAGTAATCACGCATCAGCAGCTAAGATACGATTATGAACATAAATTATCCGTTATATGTGTTAGTGTAAGTGTGGACGCGTGTGTGAGTGTTTAAAATGTTAACGTGGTTTCAGTTTAAACGAACTCTTTTTAATTCTTACTAATTTATAAAAAGTAATTATTTTCGAATAAGAGAGCAGGAGATCTGTCTCCTACTCTCTTATTTGAAACTTTTAAAACTTTTTTCGACTTTTATGTAAAAGTACTGTATTTTATTCCAGCGATTTAAAGTTTGTAAAAACAAGATAAATTTGCTTGCTCATAAATCGTTAGGATTCATAAATATTATGTTATTAATATAATATAATTATACATATAATATACATTATATTAATATAATATAATGTTATTAATATAATATAATTATACATATAATATACATTATATTAATATAATATAATGTTCATTAATATTATGTTATGGAACGCAAGATTGGTGGGAGTTTCAATATTTCTCCCTACAGATTGTAGAGCCTGGACAATGTCCCTTGCTGCTGTATCTTTCTATTATCCGTCGGATTTCATCGATTATTTAGTGGCGGTTATAAATTTTAAGTTTTATTTATGGACGGATTTGGTAATTTGCTTTCCTATCCGTATGGACCGTGGTGTAATTTATTTACAAGTTCTAAGCTTTTGAGCCTAGTAATCCCGGCGGGATTCCCTTTCAGTCCATCCACTGAAGTACTTTCGGTACCAGCACCTATGGGCTAGCAGGTGTGCGCCTAGAGGAGCTCTAGTTATTTGTAGGGAGAAATGCGCCCCGTTCACCGGAGGTAGTCGCATATGCTGACTAAATGAAATTGTGGTCTCTTCGTGGGACGGTGTGGGGTGATGTCTAACTTTTTATAGTTTTAACAAAATTTAATTGCAAAAACGGTCACTTTCGCGACCGGAATTTTTGTGCGGTTTCCATTTATATGTTACGCAATATAGAGGCTCCTAAGCCTGATTTGTCATTTTTTGACGCTCGTACCGCCTCTTCACGGTGGTTCGTTTAATACGGCATGAGGCCGTTTTCTTATACTCTGTGGAGTACGGTCCTCTCGGCAGATGTCCCGGAGATAACAGTGTTCGGACACGGCCGCTCTCCCGAACAGTCTGCGTGCCTGAGGCACTCCCACCTCAGATACAGTGTGTACTCCCGCATAGTAGCGAAGAGTGACGTTTCTGACGAACCACGGTGCTCCAAATATCGTCCGCAACGCTATGTTTTTGGACGGCTTCTAATTTCTTTTGAAGCGTGGAGTTCAACAAAGCTCCCCATGACGGGTAAGCATATGTTAGAATCGGTAGGACGTATGACCGAAAAATGAGCAATTTGGTTGCCAGTGGATATGGGCTGGCACTGTTCAGTACTGTGTATAGTGAGGCCCTGACGGCCTTTGCCCTTTGGGTCACATATTTAATATGTTCTCCTAAGGAAAGCCGTTTGTCCAGGACTATTCCCAGGAATTATGTTATTAGCAATGTAACTAAATAGAACTTCATAAAATTTCCCGTTAAATAATTAGGATAAATTAAAAAGTTAATACTGGTTGTAAGTAACTGAAGTATATTTAATTTATTTTTGGTAATATTATCATAAGTATTTGAATATAATATTTTTGGTTGAAAATAATGGAAAAAGTTGTACGTTTGAGTAACGCTTTCAATTAATTGGATTATGATAATCATGTTATTATTTTACGGTAAAAATATGTAACCGATAGAAAAATCCGATTAATTTACTTGACGATTATTTTTCTGTCGGTAGAAAGAAATCCTTGAAGCAGGATGAATTTTTTTTATAAAACTTCGCCTAAATTTAAGTTTAACTCATGAAAAATTAAAATATTAATTTAAATTTAAGGTGTATTGTACTATACAATCTGTACAAATACTCGTAAAATCATATGAATAACGTTTGCGCGTAATATATATAGTTTCATTTATTTATTCATAAAAACTCTGACCTAAGGATGATCTAATTGATGACTAAACTTATTTAAATATTCATGTAGGTTAATTCTCAAATTTTTTCGCCCACCGCCCACATTGAGAATCAAAGATTTTCTAGCACCCCTCAAAACTTTTAAACTTACCATCCGTTAAAAATAATAATTACAATCGCTGTTTTTAAGATACACTCTTTAAAGCATCAATTATAATTACCTTTTTTTAAACGTGGCATATCCAATTTCTAAGTTGAAACTTACATTTTACTTTATATTTTATTTTGAATTATCAGGAAAACATAATTTCTGCCTTTTTCTTAATCAGCCATAGCCTTCCTAGATCGCCTGAATGCTACCAATTTTCTGTGGGCTTTCTACCGCCCCCCCCCCTGAAGGCCTCTAACGCTCACAAGGGGTGTTATCGCCCACTTTGAGAACAAATGATGTAGGTTGTACGGCGTAGTATATCTTTATACAGTTTTGATTTTCAGCGGATGAATTTCGCACATTCTCTTTATTTACAAGCATTACATCTGAATCTTTATTAAGTATTCCTACTAATAAGAAATTAATATTTCCTACAATTTAAAAAGATATAATTTATTGATAGGTAAGTATATATTATCACCTTTTAAATGTATAGGCGTCATCAAATTTATCCTTAGTAGATGAAAATGTGTCAGATTCCTGGTTTACCTGAAATTAAAAAAAAAAATATATATATATATAATATAAATTTTAAGAATAATATAATTAAAGATTATATAATTATTTTATTTTATGATTTTTTGTGTTAACTTCATTTATTTAACTTCTATATTGTAGCTATTTAATAAGATCACATCTTTATCAAATTTTGTCTATTTTTATAAAAAATATGCTGCTTATAAAGCATAATATGGTATATATTTTTAATTTTCTTATATGTTTTAAAAATAAACCCGTTGTACTAAAAGACCAAAAAATAATAATTTGTTTCATCTGTGTTTACATATTATGTGCATACATTTAACTGCGCCACATTTCTGTAAAATACAATGCTAATTTTTTAATATAATTTAATATTATAACTATTATTCTTAATATCTATAAAGTTAGGTTTGTCTTAGTAGGTTATTTAATGTTTTACGCTTTATAAATAATTACTGTATATTTGCATGATAAGAGGGGAGGTTTTTTAGCGGGTGAGAGCCTCGCACTTCCGTCAGTGCGGACCTGACGGCGGCTGGCAGAGGTTTTTCCTCCCCCTACGAAAAACAAAAAAAAGAACTGTATATTTACTAATATTTCATATAAAAGGTTAACGTAATTTTTATATTCTGTTTTTATATGATACATGCGATGTTAATTAATACTTATTTATTAAACGTACTGTATTATATTTGAAAATATTTCTCGTTTCAAAAGTAAATATTATTCCCAAATAAATTAAAAATATTAACTATAGAAATAACGCCAGAAGAAAACAAAAAGAGGTAACACTAATCATTTTCTCTCTTTTATGTTAATGTATTTTTATTAATACGGTGAAACCATTGGTTTTAAATAAACGGATGCCAAACTGGTCGAGAAATATCTTATAGTGATTGTCAATCAATATCTTAGGTTGTGGCTACGATACAAACGAACGTCAAGAGGCAGAGCGACGATGCCCTTCGAGTTTATAATTGTATTGTTTTACGTGATAAACAACATTATACAGCTACATTAGCCTTATTCGGTTAAACGAATCAATTTTTAAACGTACGAATATCCTCATTCCGACAAATAAATAGTTATGAATTGCGAAGTCAAAATATATTATAAAATTGAAGAACAAAGTACAAGTTTAAATACCTTTTTTTTTTCAATTTAGACTCCGGAACCACCGTAAGGTATTAGTCAGAGGATGAATGAAGATATGTATTAGTGTAAATGAAGTATAGTCTTGTAAAATCTTAGATCGACTCTTCCTGAGATGTGTGGTTAATTGAAACCCAACCACCAAAGAACACCAGTATCCATTATCCAGTATTCAAATCCCCCTTTACGAGGATTTGAACCTTAGAACTCTCAACTTCGAAATCAGCTGATTTGCGAGGATGAGTTAACCAGTTGACCAGCCCGGTGAGCTACATGTTTAAATACTTTTTTTCTTGTTTAACCTTCGGGACTACCGTTAGGTACTGCTTAAGAAGATGAGATGAACGATTTGTAGCGTGTGTGAAAATGTCATGCCTGACCGGGATTCGAACCCGGTCAGGGTTTAAATGTATGATCGGTTTAAATACGATTATGAAATACAAATTTTTTCTTGCTCTAATTTAAAACCGACGTTATACATAGCCTATTTAATTGATAGCGTTTTAAATTAAAATAATTTTTAATTGAAAAACTATTTATTTTTTTATTATTGTTGGTGTAAAATTGTTACATAAACTCGATATTGGTAATATGAATTTTACTCGATTAATAATAGGGACTTTTATTTTTTTTTAAATAAATACACAACTGATTGATAAATATTTTGTGACAAAAATCCGTTGCCTAACCTCTGTGGTGGAATATAGCATCTTTGCTTTTAATCCAGAAGGTTATTAATTCAAGCCCAGATTAGATTAGTGTTTATTAGTTTATTAGTTATTAGTTATTAGTTAACTAATAAATAGTAAATATAGAATATGCATTTTTTTTAAATGTATGATTTAATTAACTAGATTCAACATTTCTGTGTTTAAGTATATATATATATATATATATATATATATATATATATATGTGTGTGTGTGTGTGTGTGTGTGTGTGTGTTTGTGTGTAATTTCATGAGCTTTGTTATTAAATAAACAGACATAGCAATGTTATACAATGTTAACTGCTTTGTTTGGTTGTGTTATAAAAAAAAAATACGTGAAATTTTTAAAATGACAATCAAGGTTTTAGAAAATACCGAATGAACAGTAACTATTATAAGAATGCACTGCATTGAGGAAGGCCAAGGTTTCAAAACAGACTAGAATATGATCAGAAGACGTTGACGCACATTAAATTTTTGTATTAGAGAGAAAAATCCGGATATTGTCGATAACATGTTCAACAGAAAAATATTTTTCTGGTCCATTAAAACTGTTATAATCTTAATTTTTTTTTTGTATAATTTAGATAATATTGTAAAGGTTTGAAAGAGATTGCTAGTAATCATTTCATCTAATATGCAGTTAATGTATTTAACAGAAGCAAATTAATTAAAATTATAAAATCGATAAAAAGGACTTTGGTTTTGCTTAATTAGTAAACGAATAATAATAGATATCTTTAATTAACATTGTTCTTGATGTTGTATAAGATGAATTATTTAATGGCAAAGTATGCCATTAAATATTTATTATTAAATATTCATTAAATATTTGTAAAAATATATGATTCTTTCTATTAAAAGTCAATTATATGATCTTTTAGATGAATGTAATTTGCTTACCGATGATCAATTTGGGTCAAGTAGGGTCATCCATGTGAATCATCGATGAATTATATGATTAATTAGAAAAGTTATAGCAAAGTTTTAGATCTGTAAACAGGATCTACGTTATACATAATAAAATATTATCGTTCGCATTACAACATTACGATGTGAAAAGTAAAGCGAGTAGCGTAAGAATTATTTAAAAATCAGAAAAAAATAATATAAATGACATAAACGTTTGTTTGCAAAAAAAAAATTGTACAATTAAATTATTCGATGATGATAAATTAATTTTTGTCAAAGCTTAAAAGTTATATGAATGAACCGACAGAATCCAGAGCGATTTAAATATTATGGTTAAAAATTATTAAGTTTTAAAAGTTAGTAAAACATGTATTATATTAAAATTTTACAGTGAATTCGGAAAATTGCTGTTCACTGAAATTATGGAAGTGTAATGACGAAATTTTCTTAACTATTACTTTGTATTTTTATTTCATTATTTTATAGAAATGGATATTACAATAACTGGAATATTTTATAAAAGATTTTGAAAATGAGCTCCTCCATCAAAACAAACTGCACACGTTACAATTTTTTTTCAACCACTTCAACCAACTGATGTACTGGAATGACTCGTATGCATGAAATGTTTCGTATGCTGTTATTGCGGTTTTTAGTTCGTCAACAATTGTGCGTGGTCTGTTGCGACACATTGCCTCGCTGCCGCCCCATAAAAAATAGTTAGGGGGAGTCAAATCGAGCGATCGATTTGACTCCCCTCAAAATGATTCATTCACCAAAGACATTTCGTAAAAAAGTCATTCACCTATTGTTAGTTGTGTGCGCTGAGGCACCATCTTCTTGGAACCAACCGTGATTGACTTCCACTTCTATTAACTGACTAATTACTGTTAAAACAGCACTTTGTTATAATACTATTAACTTTATTTTAAAGAAAACACTGGACCCACAATGCGCGTTCTACAAACACCGACCCAGATTCCAATTTTCGCTTCGTGTAGAGATTGTTCGTATAATGGCTCCTCTTTGTTCGTACTTGGGAAGCCTCCCAGATGGAACCACACTTCGTTTGTAAAAAAACGTAATGTCAAGGAATTTTGGTCAATAAAACATTTAAACTGTTGAAAATAATTTTATCTTTTGTCTGGTTCTTGAAGACACATTAGTTTTTTAGAGGAAATGTTTCATTTCTTTTCTTACCGCTTTATGTGTTGTAGCAAGTTCGATGTCTTGCTGCAACCTACGCATTGACTTTGATGGAGTTTCGGTCATAGCAACCGAAATATCAATCAGCTTCTGTTCAAGGTGGTATTTCACTTCGATCAGCGTCTTCAACAAAGCTTGTTGCCCAAAATCTTTCGATAAGAGTTGAAACTGCATTGCGATGAGAAACAGAAGAATTTGGTAACTTTTCAGAAAAGTTATGCTTCACTAAATTAGTATTCTTGTCACCTTCACGAAAGACGTGTTCAACGAGAAAAATGCGTTCTTCTATTGAAAGAACCATTACGTTTCTCGAAAATATTGATTCCGATAAACAGAACAACTTGAAACGAAACGAAGCACGTTCAATCACAACTTAACAACTGACATCTTGATTTATTAATGAGCAACGCCCAACGAACCCACGGAGCAACCATCCTAACACAGAAGAACAGAATGCACCACATAATTCTAAACCATAACAGTAACGTTCCGAACGCTCTTTAGATACCGTAATATGGCAAACAGGTTAATAAATTTTATTTAAGAAAACTAAAAAATAGCAATACTTTTAAATAGTTAGGAATAAATTAAACTGTGTTCGGTCTGTTAATTTATATTTAAAAAAAATAATATGTAATTAACTTTTGAGCTTTTTTTTTATGAAAAATTAACGACAAACCTATGCGAATAATTTTAAACGTAAGTAGATATAGAAATATAAATTTTAAGATACTAACACTATTATTAAATGTTGATTAAATAAAAATATGGATTTAAATGTTAGATAATTAAGCCGGCTCCTTATTTTGAATACGTTGCTGCTAATTATCTCATCACAAATTTCAAGTTTTCAGTTGATATTTCAGGAAGGAAATATATAAATAAATATACATATTTACATTTATATAAATACATAGTTAAATAAATAAATGTTATTTAACAAACTGTAATGTATTGAGAAAAGTGAATAAAAAACGTTCAGTACACAAAATTCATTGTTTCATAATCTCTTTAGACATTAAATATGTCAATACACTTAATAGAAGAAAGACGTTTTCTTTAATAAAAATTCAGAAATTTTAAGAAAGGAAACATTAAATTAAAAACTAAATATCCATGAGTAACATAAGTGTTTGTAAACGAAATGTAAGTACAACATTTAATTGAGATTTAAATATTTGTATCACAATTTTATTACGTATATATATTCTATGAACTACATCTTTGTAAAATACATAAGTAAAATTTCCATTCTATTCTAATAAAAGTTTAATTGTATTATTAAAATGAACTCGAAAAATAAGTATTTATTTTATATTCAGATTACTAGATCGAATAACCGAATAGTAATTTTAAAAGTAGATAAAATTCCAGTGTACGTTTGATCTTTTCAAATCCACTGAAAATGCATTCTTTAAAAGCAATTTAAGCTGAACACTGAAAAAGGCTACCTATTTTCATGTGATCGCAAATATAATCTAGATTATATTTGCGTTATCTATCTAAGCTTTGCGTTAGAAATAATGAAATCAACATAAAGTTGTAATAATACAAAAAAGTGTATTAGAAACCTGTCGAACTTTGAATAATTAATTTTCCTATGTGATAAATAAATGCTTGTGCCTAAAAAAACTTATTTCCAGTGTTTTTTCTCTACAATACATTGAATGTTCTAACGAAACGTTTAAGCAGCAGAAAAGCTTGTATTCTCCTGTACAATATGTATATTTAATTCGAAATAATTTTTGTGGTTAAGATAAACTCTAAAACTTTCAAAATAAACTGGTAATACAATCTACTCAGAGTTCAGAAATTCTATAAACATAGCCTATTTATGTAGGAATAATTCGTGCACCACCTACATGAAATAATTAATTACTTATAATACTATTAATTATACTAATTAATAGTATAAATACTATAAAAAATAAAATTGTAAAATCTTTCGTATATTTACTTTTTCAATGCTTTGCGATATTTTTTTCATACATATCCCCTGCAAGTAAAAATTTTAAACTTAGAGAGTATTTTAGTTTTAAAGAAAGATTATAATCATAAATTAAAATATAAAAAACTTATTAAAATTACTCACCCATTTCTCAAAGACAAAAATAACTAAATACAAAATGTATTCTAAATTAAACACGATTCAATATACAAAATAACATAAAGACTCTTCATCACTACAACCTATTTAAAAATGTCATATAATGTAGCACGAACCTTATGTTTTCACACCACTTTCGATCGCGTTTAACTCAATACTGTTATATGAGTAGGTCATGACTTCGGTGGAGAACCTCTTCTGGTTGTGCGAGTTTATAAACAGCAATAAAAATAATGCTCGCTTTCACCAACTTATGAATTAATAAATACGGATACAATTATTTTGTTTATTTAATAGAATTTACTCTAAACCCCTTTCTAGCTTATTCATCTTCATCTTTACTCGTTCCCTTTTCTTCTCTCTTCATCTTTATCGATAATTTATCCTTCATTGTTTGCATCGAAAAATAACATTTATGGTGAATAAGTATACTTATTTACGAATTGAAATATACAAATATTTTCAATTAATTTAAAACTTGAAAATGGATATTTAGAAGTTTCAATTATTTAAACGATTTTATAACCCATATCCTAAACCGAAAGATCATGTGCTACGTAATCCGATTATATTGGAGTCGATCATCACAGAATTTACTGTGATCTACTTGAAGAAACTACGTATTCATGAAAAGTTAATTTCAATGTATGTGTGTGTGTGTGTGTGTGTATATGTGTATATATGTGTGTGTGTATGTCTGTCTGTGTGTGTGTGTGTGTGCGCGCGCGCGCACATATTTGCATATTATATGCGATTCAGAATGTTTAAAATAATAAAAGGATATCTTCATGATTATATTGTATTAAATAAGTGTTAGAAATTATTACAGCTAATTTACGCCTGGAACTGGCTGTAATAAATTATAGCTTACTATATCGTATTAGAATCTATACATTTGTAGAAAACTTCAATAATAAGAATAATTTTTTCAACGTACAATTCGGGTAGCTTTTTTACTTAAAAAATAGTTGAACAGTAGGCCGAATGATTACACTTATTTTTTTAAAGTGCGTGCAGTGAGTGGGTGAGTGCAGTGAGTGGGTGAGTGCAGTGAGTGGGTGAGTGCAGTGAGTGCGTGCAGTGAGTGAGTGAGTGCAGTGAGTGCGTGCAGTGAGTGAGTGAGTGCAAGTGAGTGCGTGCTGTGAGCAAGTGAGGGAGTGCAGTGAGTGCAGTGAGTGCAGTGAGCGAGTGAGTGAGTGCAGTGAGTGCAGCGAGGGAGTGAGTGAGTGCAGTGAGTGCAGTGAGTGCAGTGAGTGAGTGCAGTGAGTGCAGCGAGCAAGTGAGTGAGTGCAGTGAGTGCAGTGCGTGCAGCGAGCGAGTGAGTGCAGTGCGTGCAGCGAGTGCGTGCAGGGATTGCGTGCAGCGATTGCGTGCAGCGAGTGCGTGCAGCGAGTGCGTGCAGTGAGTGAGTGCAGTGAGTGCAGCGAGCGAGTGAGCGAGTGCAGTGAGTGCAGCGAGCGAGTGAGTGAGTGCAGTGAGTGCAGCGAGCGAGTGAGTGAGTGCAGTGAGTGCAGTGAGTGCAGCGAGCGAGTGAGTGAGTGCAGTGAGTGCAGTGAGTGCAGCGAGCGAGTGAGCGAGTGCAGTGAGTGCAGTGAGTGCAGCGAGCGAGTGAGCGAGTGCAGTGAGTGCAGTGAGTGCACTCACTATATGTGAGTATGAAATATGTTACATTTCCTTTATTTTATTTCATTCTTGAATGAAAGATAATATTCAATTATCTTTCAAATAATAGACAATACTATTTAATTAAATTAAGAAAAATTTTTGAGATTTGTAACCACTTAATCCCACCATCAGTTATACAAGTTTAAATCTCATATTTATTTATTAACATTTTCCTTGAGAAAAAAAATTAAAACGTAAATTGTACAGTCTATTTATAGTTCAACAAATAGTTACGTTAAACTTTTCACGATTTAATCAAAGGCATAATCGACGGTCTTCTAATCTACTTAAGAATGAGTTCTGATTGTTTAGTTATTAAAGTAACAATCGTTTTAATCTTTTCATAGTTCCATTGTTTTCAAGAAACAGCTGTTTTTTTTCTTCAGAATTTTATGTATTGTGCTAGAATATACAGTTTTTTATTATCCTGTTATTTTTGAAAAGTCAGATCTGAAAATGAAAAGCAGAAAGGTTATCGGAGAACCAATGGCGCTCTATTTGCAACAATGAATTTGTAATATCATAGTATCGTTTATGATTAGATTTGGGGCTCCCGCTGGCGGGGGTGGCCGCGCTGCCGGGGTATGGTAGCTCATGCGACCGAGGGCGGTCCTGATTGTGACTTTGTAAAGTCACGCTAGACTCCATGATTGGACCGAGTGGAGGTGCGGGGTTTGTCCCCGGCTTCTGGGCGGACCGGAATAAGGTTACGTTCCCCTTGCTAGGTGACATAATTTGGTCGACTTATTTGAGTGTAGGTCTGAATTTCTATGTTGCGTAAAACATAACTTTGATCGGTATGACTGTAGTTTAATTTTCAACTCGTTCGTTTTCTGAGGCATTCACAGTCACGAACGGTGCTGTCAAATCTGGACTAGGCGCGGGAACCGCGCTTCTGCGGTTTCGGTTAATTAGTTTGAGGGAATCATGTTAAGTTGGATGTGAAGATGTCCGTTTGAGGCCTATGTGAAGGCAAAATTTAACTTATATTTTACTGATGCAAACGTCTGTAGAGGCATTTAAATCGGTGGCATCCCTTCCGAGGCCTGGCTGATGACGGTGAAATTAATCAGTTAGAGGGTCTAAAGACGACCTCCGGTAAAGCCCCTCAGGGCTTGGAACAGAGGTAGTAGTGTTGGGACCGGTAACGTGACAAGGTGGGTGTCTTCCCTCTACGTGGTTAGGATGTAATATCATAGTAATGTTATGATTGTCCGTATTATCATATCAATTATTCAAAACAAATCTTATGCAATTTTTAAATATTTTAACCTTAAAAGCAGTTTAAAACACTAGCTGCTAATTGTTCCGTCTATGAAAAAACGTTTTTGCAAGTTTTAAATTGATATGCAGAAAAAACGAATTAGCTAATTACTTAATTACTTTTGCATATAGTCCTATTTATAAACCGACATATAAATACACAGTAAAGAGGGGGGGGGGGAGATGTTTGATTTTTTTTATTTGAAATAAAGAAAAATATAAAACGGTCAAATTATTAAATTGATGAAAAGTAATTTCTAAGATTGGACGATCGTAATACTTTCAGTAAATAAGTTATAAACCAATAATTGTTTATTGCATCCAGCAATTTACTGTAAAATTTATTTAATGTATAAACATCAACATTGTTTTGTAAGGTAATAAATGAGCTCTCATGACTGTTGTCGATTGCTCATCCGTAACCTGGTTTATCCAATGAAAATTTAGTGTACCAAAAAAATTTATATACGAGTGTTATTTTTTTTTCAAGGTCCGATCGGTCACGAAATTAAAACCACAGTGAAAATAAAAAATTTGTTATTTGTAACAAGTACTTACATATTTACGCTATTTCTCTACATAGTCACATAGTCGCCACTGCGATTTAGACATTTGTCGTAGCGTGTTATCAACCTTCCAATACCCTAGAACGGAGCCGCCTGAGTTTTCAGCCACGTTTCTACTCTGATCTGCAGCTCGATGTCTGTACCAAAATGTTGTCCTCCTACCCAGCGTTTCATGTGAGCAAAGAGGTGGAAATCGGATTGAGCCAAGTCCGGGCTGTATGGTGGGTGATCAAACACTTCCCAATGAAAACGCTGCAGCAGCTTCTTTGTTACAGCTGCAGTGTGCGGCCGAGCATTGTCATGGAGAAAGACAATGCCTGATGTCAAATTTTCTCTCCGCTTATTCTGAATTGCCGTTCGTAGACGTTGAACAGTCACGCAGTATGAGGCTGCAGTGATGGTCGTGCCACGTTCCATGAATTCCACAAAGAGAACTCCATTCCGGTCCCAGAACACAGAAGCCATACACTTTCTGTTGGAGAAGGTTCGCTTGAACTTCTTTGGTTTACTGGGAGAATGAGAATGCATCCACTGTTTGGATTGTTCTTTTGTTTCTTCAGTTTCGAAATGGGCTTATGTCTCGTCCCCTGTGATAATTTTGTTCAAAAACTTTCTCCTTCATTGTGGTTGCACTGGAGAAACGTTAGGGAGGCGTCCATTCTCATTGTTTTGCTGTGGTCGGACAACATCTTGGGAATCCATCTCGTACACAGTTTGCGGTACTGAAGTCTCTCACTCATAATGGTGTAGAGAGCTGACCTTGAAATTTCAGGAAACGAATCACTCAATACAGAAATTGTGAACCGACGATTTTCTCGAATCGCCTCATTCACTCGCTCAACGAGATCAGCGGTTGACACTCGCTTCCTTCCCTGACCGCCTGCATCATGAACATCTGCACGTCCTGCACCATTGTCGTACTTTGCTGTCACTCACTGAAGTTTCACCGTACACATTACTTATTCGTCGATGAATTTCAGCTGCATTACACCTCTTAGCCTGAAGAAATCGAATTACCGCACCCACTTCACACTTGGCGGGAGATGCTATTGTTGTAGACATGTTTACGTGCAAGCTGCGTGTTCAGAACTAAACGAAGTGACGCGGCGTGATTGAAAGCTATACTAGAGACGCTGCGCAAACATATCCGCAAAGGTTCATCCGATTTCTGCGCGGGGATTTATTTCGCGACCGATTGGACCTTGAAAAAAATAACCCTCGTAACTTCTGTTATTATAAAAAAAAAAAAAAGAAAATTTGGCCAGATTTTTTATTTAGTTATTATTTTTTTAAATAATACAATAAAGGATATATCTAATCAAGAAATTTTCTCATCTCTGCTATTTCCTTTATTCAGAAGAATATAACAAATGCATTATTGTATTGAAGATCTCATAACTTGTATATAAATCATAATTACAAGTAAATTATTGTTTAAAATCATCTACGTACCACAAAGAATATTTATCCTATATATTTCTAGTCACGATTGCGATCGATTGATATCGATACCGTCTGTTGGAATATACTACCGATTAATTTTTATCTATCCCTATTTAACAATGAACTCCCCTGAAACCGTTAGCTTTTAAGGGTTTCATGAATGCTAAAATAGAAGCAACTTTGCAGATTTATATTACGTGGTGAAGTCCGAGTTACCTACATGCTGACCTAATTCTTATGTAAACATATACATTACTCAGTAATACATATTTATTAAAACAATTATTAATATTATCAATAATATCAAAAAAAATTTATTTATTTCAAGTTTTCAGTCATGCATAACATATTACTTGTACTACGATTAGATTTTTTTCTAGTTCTGCAAAATATTACAAAAATAGAGCTTCATAAATTACAAAAATGGCAATGAAATGATATAACATCTCATATGTATTTTGTTAACAAAAATAGCGTATATTACCGAATAAAGCGCTTTATCCCATCGGATGAAAGCAAAGAATTTTCTTTCCTATATATCCAAAAAATGAAACCTCCTTATGACGATTCTGTTCTATTTTCACGTAAATTATGTTTTATTTTAATAAATAATCGAAAATTAATTTTTTTCTTATTTTCAACGCAGAAATAAATTACCTTTACTTATTTACTTATTTCGATACTCGGTATCTTTCCTTTTCCTGTTTAGCCTCCGGTAACTACCGTTTAGATAATTCTTCAGAGGATGAATGAGGATGATATGTATGAGTGTAAATGAAGTGTAGTCTTGTACATTCTCAGTTCGACCATTCCTGAGATGTGTGGTTAATTGAAACCCAACCACCAAAGAACACCGGTATCCACGATCTAGTATACCGGTGTTCTAAGGTGTAACATACTCGGTATCTTACAGATAATTAACTTTCTGTTGCTTTTTGGAACAATCGAATTCTATATCGAACAACAATATGGCTTGGGAAATTGTGGAAGAAGGTACGGTCAACTATCGATTTCTCTGCTTTTCAACTAAACTTCTTACCGATCTTATTGCACAAAAGCAATACCACTCTCTCGGAGTAGAGAATCTTCTCTCAGAAAATTTAGTTACAATTTTCAAACGTTGCTGTATATCACATTCACTGGGAGAGAAAAAATTCTTTATAATAATAACATGCTACTGAATACAATCGTGTAATCAGCACAAGATCTAATAGGGAGATAAATAATTCTGAAAATTTGTGTAGAAACTGTTTATCTTATTTTAGACTGTTTCATTATCTACATAAATTTCCCAGTTAAAAAATTAATTTGACAGTTATACAAACCGACTGAAATAAAATTAGAAAGAAGTTTAAATAAAATCTTGTGTATCTATTACGTTGAAGTATTGTTTTTTTTTTTTGCCTGTTTTAGGTTAAATAATTAAGAATTGTTTTTTCTCGAAAAATCTCTTTATACGGTATATTAACATCTTAACATTGTAAAATCAATACTACATTAATTCATGATTTTTTCGGTTCAAATTTTCCTTCTCAGCTAAATAACAATTACATAAATATAGAAATAATTTTACCTCCTGAATTAAATTGAACATTTTGACGGTTTGTGAGTTTGAGCTCCTGCGAGAGTACTGGTAAACATGATTGAATTTTATATGATTAATCACTTTTTTATAGAAAATATTAGGAAATAATAACGTGAACTTTCATTATTAACAACTCCGATGTGTAAGTTTGTGCATAACACGTACTATAACTTTAATATCTAAAAAAAAACTATTCCCTAATGACTTTAAGTTTTTTACAGTACGTAATTATTTGTAGTTAAAATAATATCTTATTTTATACAGTAATTTAGATTTTGCAAATAATTATTTGTTTTTATTACCATACATTACTGAAACGAGTTATTGATCTTAGCTCAGAGGTCGTAAAGAAAGAAAGCCGGAGGTGAAAAGAAGTCGATGTTTAAGCCCAGTGACTCTAACGGTGGAAAGTATGTGCAAGAAAGGGAGAAGAAGAAAAGAGACTGAGATAAATAACGGCGATTTAAATCAGCTATAATTTAGTGTCGCCACACACCTGCGTGAGTTCTGCCGAGCCGCCACAGCCACCTTGATTGCTTTATACTTAATAAATATTTATTTATGAGCTTTATACTTAATTTTAAGCCGTGTTATTATTCGTACCGGAAACAATCTTTTATTTTTCCTATTCGCTACAAGGTGGTCTACCGAAGAGCGATTCAGCTACCTTTCTATGTTATAGATATTTTATTTTTTTTATCTTTGAGTTTTTAAACAAATATTTTAATATGTTTAATAAATAAATACTTTTATAGAATAAATTTATTTTTCCTTTTTCTTATATTTTTTAAATGTATATGTTTAATTCGGTTAACATTTTTAATCTATTATCAAACGATGTTTTGATAAATAAAAAAGTTTTTACTTTTAAAAATAATATCTTTCTTCAAATTATTTATTTCTAGTTTCATATAATTAATGGATTTATTTTTTTTACCTTTAACCTTATTATACATAAATTAAGAAACCTTTCTTTTTCATTTTTACTTAAATAAAACTGCATCTGTTGTAGAGTTGTATAAATAGCAAATTTTAATCAGAAGAGTTAAAATGGTACACTTTTCAAAAGTAAAGAATTAGAGAAATTTGATTTGATCTACATATCTAGCTAATCTTCAGTTGTGGTCTCTGCGAAATAAATCAGTAATTTGGTCAGAGATAGTTAAAAGAAATTTTTTTTTTGTCTTCAGTCATTTGACTGGTTTGATGCAGCTCTCCAAGATTCCCTATCTAGTGCTACTCATTTCATTTCAGTATATCCTCTACATCCTACATCCCTAACAATTCGTTCTACATATTCCAAGCGTGGCCTGCCTACACAATTTTTCTCTTCTACCTGTCCTTCCAATATTAAAGCAACTATTCCAGGATGCCTTAGTATGTGGCCTATAAGTCTGTCTCTTCTTTTAACTATATTTTTCCAAATGCTTCTTTCTTCATCTATTTGCCGCAATACCTCTTCATTTGTCACTTTATCCACCCATCTGATTTTTAACATTCTCCTATAGCACCACATTTCAAAAGCTTCTAATCTTTTCTTCTCAGATACTCCGATCGTCCAAGTTTCACTTCCATATAAAGCAACACTCCAAACATACACTTTCAAAAATCTTTTCCTGACATTTAAATTAATTTTTGATGTAAACAAATTATATTTCTTACTGAAGGCTCGTTTAGCTTGTGCTATTCGGCATTTTATATCGCTCCTGCTTCGTCCATCTTTAGTAATTCTACTTCCCAAATAACAAAATTCTTCTACCTCCATAATCTTTTCTCCTCCTATTTTCACATTCAGTGTTCCATCTTTGTTATTTCTACTACATTTCATTAATTTTGATTTGTTCTTATTTATTTTCATGCGATAGTTCTTGCGTAGGACTTCATCTATGCCGTTTATTGTTTCTTCTAAATCATTTTTACTCTCGGCTAGAATTACTATATCATCAGCACATCGTAGCATCTTTATCTTTTCACCTTGTACTGTTACTCCGAATCTAAATTGTTCTTTAACATTATTAACTGCTAGTTCCATGTAAGGATTAAAAAGTAACGGAGATAGGGAACATCCTTGTCGGACTCCATTTCTTATTACGGCTTCTTTCTTATGTTCTTCAATTGTTACTGTTGCTGTTTGGTTCCTGTACATGTTTTTCTTTAATCTTCCTTCTACTAGTTTGTATAATCTATCAATCGCTTCCTCACCTGCACTGCGCAGTAATTCTACAGGTATTCCGTCTATTCCAGGAGCCTTTCTGCCATTTAAATCTTTTAATTCTCTCTTAAGTTCAGATCTCAGTATTGTTTCTCCCATACCATCCTCCTCAACTTCCGCTTCTTCCTCTATAACACCATTTTCTAATAAAAGAAATATTAATGTTGTTTTTGTTCGAGGCAATAAATGGATATGTTTACTACATTAAGTTTTTTTTAATAAATCCTATATCTTATGTAAATTATTTTCTATAAATTTTGTACTTCTAATTTAAAATCGTATGTGTATGTATGTGAAGGTTAATTTTGACTTGGCTTTCAACCATCGATGATTTTAATCTTAATAATGTTTATATGTAACAAGAAGATTAATAAATATATAAAACTGACGAGTGAATATATTTAGTAACTAAATACACAAAGTTGGTACTTAAATGTTAACAAAGCCAAGAGCAAAACAGAACAGAAGAAACGGAGAGAGCCATAACTTCATCTCTCTAAATTCTCCTGAAAAAATCTTCTGTTGACACCTGACTTTCTTCTTACAACTATCGAATCGAGGAATGCGGCAGGATTACGCCCCTTCTATCTATCAATTAATACGGAGTACATACATACCAGAAAATAGATCGAGTAAATAAATTTTTTTTGTAATTAATTAACTTTTTTCTTTTTAAAAGATATTTTTCTTAGATTACATATTTTAATAGATAAAAATTTCTGCACAACTAGATTGCCGCAATACCTCTTCATTTGTCACTTTATCCACCCATCTGATTTTTAACATTCTCCTATAGCACCACATTTCAAAAGCTTCTAATCTTTTCTTCTCAGATACTCCGATCGTCCAAGTTTCACTTCCATATAAAGCGACACTCCAAACATACACTTTCAAAAATCTTTTCCTGACATTTAAATTAATTTTTGATGTAAAAAAATTATATTTCTTACTGAAGGCTCGTTTAGCTTGTGCTATTCGGCATTTTCTATCGCTCCTGCTTCGTCCATCTTTAGTAATTCTACTTCCCAAATAACAAAATTCTCGCTCTTTTCGTGAGAATGAGATTAGACTATCATTTCCCTATAACAATCGAATATAAAATAATGATAATGGATTACAAGGAAAATTTGAAAAAAAAAAAAATTTTGTAACGTCTCGGTGATAGTATTATTTTTCTTTAAAAATATTCTCTAGAAGTTACCTATTACTTTCTTTTTTCTGTTTAGCCTCCGGTAACTACCATTTAGATAATTCTTCAGTGGATGAATGAGGATGATATGTATGAGTGTAAATGAAGTGTAGTCTTGTACATTCTCAGTTCGACCATTCCTGAGATGTGTGGTTAATTGAAACCCGACCACCAAAGAACACCGGTATCCACGATCTAGTATTCAAATCCGTGTAAAAAATAACTGGCTTTACTAGTACTTGAACGCTGTAACTCTCGACTTTCCAAATCAGCTGATTTGGGAAGAGGCGTTAACCACTAGACCAACCCGATGGGTTTCTAGATGTTACGTGGAAGGAACTTACCATACGGTCACCAGAGGCAATTTTTCTCCAAAAAAAAAAAAAAAGAATGATTATAATCTGTGCATTTGGTAAAACGAAAGGCTAGAAGATATATATAAAACACATATGTATGTTTATATCCGTACAGGTGCCGGCTTCCGTGGCGCGAGTGTTAGCGTCCCGGCCTTTCATCCGGAGGTCACGGGTTCAAATCGCGGTCAGACATGGCATTTTCACACACGCTACGAATCATTTATCTCATCCTCTGAAGCAATACCTACCGATGGACCTGGAGGTTAAACAAAAAAAAGAGGTGCAATCGAAAACTCTTTCTTTCGTTTCTTTTAATAGTATATTTAATACAGGGCGTTTCATAATGTTCTTCGGAGTTCCGAAAATTCATTAACAAAAAAATATTTCACTCATAAGAATAAAACGAAAGAGTACGAAAGAGTCCTTCAAATAATTTTTTTTTCACACATATACTAGACAGTTAGTAAACCATTTGCTCGCTAGGCGTCGACAGTAGAGAAAATTGCTGCCACGGGAAGCGAGAAGTCGTTTTGTGTGTTAGAATTTCACTTGTCAAAGTCAGTAATTTCTGTGCAACGTACGTTTCGGTTGAAATTTCATAAGGAGCCACCAAGTGACAATTCAATTCGTTCATGGTATAAACAATTCAGTGAAACCGGTTGCTTGTGCAAGCGAAAATGAATTGGTCGTCCATCAACCTCAGAAGTCAATGTCGAACGTGTTCGTATAAGTTTCATTCGCATCCCATCAAAATCGACTGCGGCTGCAGGCAGAGAATTAGTGATTCCGAAAACAAGAGTGTGGAGAGTTCTCCGTAAACGTTTATTATGCAAACCGTACCATCTTCAATTAATCCAGCGTCTTTCTGATGGAGATAAAACACGTAGGCTCGATTTTTATTTACAGTTACAGGAAAAGATATTGTTAGATGAAGATTTGTAAACAAGATAATTTTCACCAATGAAGCTACTTTCCTTATTAGCGGCAAAGTAAACCGTCATAACGTGCGAGTTTGGGAAACTAAAAACCCACACGCTTACGGGGAACACATTCGGGATTCTCCGAAAGTAAATGTTTTTGGTGCGATCTCTCGTGAGGCAGTGTATGGGCCGTACGTTTTTATGGAAACGACAGTAACCGGCATGATATACCTGGATATGTTACAATATAGCTTATGCCTTAGCTACTCAACGACTTCATTTTCGAGCAAGATGGTTGTCCTGCCCGTTTTCATAACGAGGTTCGACAGTACCTTAACACAACATTACCTCGGCGCTGGATAGAACGTGTATCTGAAGAAGACCAACACATTATGCTGTGGCCACCAAAATCACCAGACCTCACGCCATGTGATTTCTTTCTCTACAGTTACATGAAAGATAAGGTGTTTATCCCACCGATGCCGCACGATATCGCTGAGCTAAAGGATCGCATAATCAATGCGATCAACTCTATCGAAAATGACATGTTAGAACGAGTTTGGCAAGAGCTAGACTTTCGTGTTGATGTGTGCCGTGTCACCAGAGGAGCACATATTGAACATTTATAGATTTTAACAAAAACTGTTTGAGTTCCTGCATCACCTCGTACAACTTTCATTTAGGTAAGTGAAATACTTTTTTTGTAATGAATTTTTGTATATTATGAAAAACCCTAAGAACATTATGAAACTTCCTGTATACTTGAAAATAAATAAATGATGAAGCAAATACAATTATTATAATTCAGATTTTTTTTATTTGTTATTGTAAAACAGAGGTAATATAAAGTAAAATATTCAATTAATTTCATACTAGAAACGACAGATACCCGACGACAATTATAATGTGATTAATATGTCTCGTGTTTTAAATTGTCAGATTCTAAAAGTTTTTCTTAATTCACAATTAAAATATAAATATTTGTGTTTTTAAGAACTGTTTTAAATGAAATAGTACGTAACACGTTTACGAAATAGATTTCTGGAAGAAAGATAATACTTCAAAACTAGCACGAAGAATTATAAAATTAACATAATGAAAAATTAGTGTAAAGTGTAGATTAATTTTCTTATAAATTCAAATTTATAACTCAAAACACTTTGCATAAGGGATAAGTACCAATCGAATCACAATCAAAATATAATTTCCAAAGAAATTATTATTTTCGGCTTAGTTTTTAATAGCTAAGACTAGATAATTTATTTAATGCGTTGAAGTAAAGCAAAATGTTACTGCAGGCTACTGTACTAGTAATAGTAGTGCAAAGGTCTGACTGCTGCTGAGAGTGAAATAAAGTGTAGAGCTGGAGCGTCGTTGTATTGATAATTTAATAGCGTCTGAACGCCACTCAGTACTCACAAGTACATGACAGGACGATGACAGTATGTTGTGCGCTTCTTGGAATCAGCAACCAGCCGACTGGTTTGTCTACCTCTCGACCGAATTTGCAATAACTTCCCTCACTTCTGTTATGTCTCTTTACAATTTCCACTTAAATATTACGGCACTTTAAAATACTGTTTAATGAAGAAAAGATGGTAAGATTTTATTGAGATAACAAACATGTATTATGAACTACACGCAAAAGTTTAAGAATTACGATTTGATAATTCAAAAAAGAAAATAATTGATTCGCACACAAGCAGTAAGATATTACGTCTAAAATAACAAGTCATGTCAAAAACATTTTTTTTTTTTTTTTAATAAAAAATTACCAGCATTTATTTATTTTAGTAACGTAGAATTTTTACTTTACGTAGATTTTGAAGTATTTGGGTGAAATGTACTTATAAAATAATTCCTGGAAGAATCATATATTGTGATAAATTTATATATTGATGACAGAAATTCAGTAATTTAATTCATTCCAATTATTAATTCAAGGAATCTGAAAAAGAATTCAGAGAGAAAACTCACCAACCAGTTATGAAAACAAAATCATAAGATACAATGTTGAAATCGATTAAATTTAGAATAAAGTACTTTAAATCAGCAGTTATCCGTTTGCTGATCCTTCATTCATTTACGCTTTGCGATACTTTTTTATGATTAAACTCTTTTACATTATGAACTACTTATTTGATGTAAATAGTCTAATTTCATAGTTATTTCCCCTTATCCTATACAGAACGCTTATTAGCAAATTAACAAAATATATTCTGATCAAAAAATAAATTGAGCTTTTTTTTTCTTTATAATAAAATTTTATTTAAAAAAATCTGATATTTAATGTACTATCATTGTATACAGTGATATCATATACTTTTAAGCAAGACAAAAAAAAAATCAAGTAATTTTTGACAATCTTATTCCGGTTTGATTTCTGATTCATCAGATTTTTTTATAAGTTTTAAATTTTCATCATTAACGATATATATTGTTTTACTTAAGTATGTATTATAAGCGGGTGTGTGGTATATATAATTACAAAGTGATATGAGCACATGCATGTTCTAAACGTTTACATATATAGGATAATTGTCTGCGTTTCGTAGCCTATTTCTGCACTTATCTACCTAGAATTCCACCATAAACGTTGTTTACATGTAAACTATTACGGTCGGTAGATGACATGTTAAGATATTAATACGATACTGAAGATGAAAAAAGTATACACAATACATAATATTATTCAATACACGTAACAATAATGTAAATACCATGTATTGCGATGTCATTATCATAAATGAAGAAAATTATAAATAAATGAAGAAGGAAGAAAATCACGATGCAAACAATAGGTTTTAATTATCTGCAATCCCTGTCACTGAATCCGTGCGAACGATATGTTGTATATGTTAGTTGTATAATTATTCTACAAAATAAATTAATTTTATTCAATTATTCAGTAACACTAAGTTATTTTTACTAATTAATTTTTATTATGGTTCTTCAGAACTTTAGTAATGCTTAATCCGATAAACAAATAGTATAATTCCAACTCAAATCTTCAATCTTCAAATCTATTACTAATTTTATCGGATAATATTACGTTAATTAGTTTTAGTGAACTAGAAAAAAAATAGTTTTTATAAAATTGAGTGTTATGTACGTAGTACTGATGGAGGTGGACAGAGTGTTATATCATTTGTTAATATAATTATGAGTACGATTTTTTTCTGCAGAACATTTAATGTTATCTTTAAAGAGAGTGATACAATAAATAGAATTTTTCAGAGGAGGACGAATTTTTAATGGCCTAAGTATATATTTATAGCAGCCCTTTAGAAAAAAATTGAATTTTTAATAATTCTTATTTTTTTCATTATAAAAATTTTCATACTATTTTGAAAATGTATTTAGAACGTTACTCTGTAAACAGAACACATGTAGAACAACATATTAAAAAAATGTCCATTTACTTGTATTAAAAACTATCACTCCACCGATCAACATACAGGTTGATTCAAAGAAACGGGAAATTTAAAAAATTAAATAACGTTAATTAAAATTTTTTTTTAGAAAATGAGTTTTATTTCATGTAATTGTACAAATGTTGCCATTTTAGGATACATACATTTTAATTTATTTTTTAAAGATGACATCTTGCACGTGACCTCCTCTTCTACGTAAACACTCACGAAGTCTCTTCATTAAATTGTTCATGGTTTGACGTAACATCTCGACTGGAATTTCCGCAATTGCTTCTCGGATCTTTGCCTTCAGTTCTTGCGTTGTAACAGGTCTACTGTGGAACACTTTGCTTTTAAGGTGACACCACAAAAAGTAATCGCAAGCTGAGAGATCAGGCGATCTGGGAGGCCATCTAATGTCACCGTTTCGTGAAATGACACGTTGTCCAAGCAATCGGCGTACAGCTGCCATCGATATTCGTGCAGTATGTGACGTTGCTCCGTCTTATTGAAACCAGGCTGTGTTAAGAATCGGTGGAAATCTCTTTTGTTGTTCCACAACAAAGGTTTCAAGCACGGCTACGTAACGAGCCGACGTCATTGTAATCGCAAGACCGTTGTCATCCTTAAAAAAATAAGGGCCTATAACACCGTAAGATGACATAGCACACCACACGGTCACTTTCTGGCTGTGCAACGGACGCTGGTGTAGCTGCGTAGGATTTTCTTGCGCCCAGAATCTGAAATTTTGCTTGTTAACAAATCAACTGAGGTGGAAATGCGTTTCGTCTGACATCCACAGTTCGTGAACAAACTCTTCGTTATCACTTATCTTCTGAAGCATTACATTACAGAATTGTGCTCGCACAACTGCATCGTTCGGTTTCAGTTCCTTGACGATCTGCAACTTGTACGAATGGTATTGCAAGTCCTTCACTAACATTCTTCGAACACTTGAAATATGCAATTGTAAAGATGCTGAGAGACGACGGATTGACCGATGTGGACTTCGTGTAAAAGCATTTTGTAAAGCTTGAACATTCTGTGGTGTACGGACGGTTCGCTTACGGCCTGGAGGTTTCTTTTTCATTGCCGAACCGATTTCCTCAGAATTAGATATCCATGTTTTAATTGCATGTGCTGATGGAACACGGTCGTGCCGTCACAGATTAAAATGACGGCGAAATTCTCTACGCGCTCCCTCCACACTGTCATTGTTTTTGTAAAACGCTTTGATAGCAAATGCACGTTGCGCACCACTCCAAGGATCCATGACAACTAAACGGCAGGTTAGGTTAGAGAGTCTGGCGCCACTTATCAAGTGGTACCAATCGCCCACGGCTGCCAACACAACTTTCAAAATTTCCCGTTTCTTTGAATCACTCTGTATAAGGAGTGTACCATAATCGAACAGTTGTAAACCAAACAACGAAAACATTAGTCGCTGAAAAACATGAGCTCCATTAAAGACTGGCTCACTAATGGAAAAGGAGAATGAAGTGGTTTCCCTTTGGTTTCTCTACTGGGCTGAAAATATTATTACTTACCGCTTTATCAAGTCCAACAGGTTCATGCAATATTCAGATAGATTGAATTTGTTTGTCGATTTAGTAACCTACACGCGACCTCAGTTTATTATGGCAACCGGCTATGTAATCGGACAGAAGTATGAATAGTGTTATACTAACAGTATGATAATCTCTAAAACGGAGTTGTTTTATATGGTAATCATGTTTATTATATTTAATTTTACTCCTTATCAGTTGAAGAGTAATTATTATATTATTTTGACGGATATTTTACGTTAATCCTTAGCTCATACGATGTAGCTATCTCATCATAATTTCTGCCCTTTCTTTTTTCAAACAATCGTTTTTTATTAAAAAGAAGAAAAAATATTTGATACTTGTTCAGAAAATTGACCCCTTTTCAAAATGTTTTCCAATCCGATAATAAAATTCTAGAAAGATCAATTTATGCATTTTCATAATTTTGCCAATAATTAGTATATATTTGCCAATAATAAATAATTAGAAACTTCAGATCCAATTTTAAGAATAATTTAAGACACTACCAATACTTTAACATAAAATAAATAACTTACAGTTATTATTTGCAGATTGAAAATTTACAGTCTCAACTAACTCTGGCTAGTAAAGTTAAAGATTATTTTGCCTAATAACGAATTTGAAGATTAGTTTGCATAAGTGCTGTGTAAATCAGTTAACTATACTATCAAGAGAACACAATTTTCAAAAGTCACTCGTTAATGAATAAGTAATTGTTAGTTTTAACTTGATAAAATCAGACGTCACTGTTTAATTGATGATCGGATCACTTTTTTAAACCGTTATTTATTCCGTCCGTAGCACACGATATTACGTTTACATAAAAGCAGCGATCTAATCTGGCACGCGATGCAGTTTTACTGAACATCCCGTGTCAATAAATCGCTCGACGTAATCATTGTAATATATTATATTCTTCATACTTTTTCTCGTGAGAAGATGTAAAACACCCTGGGAAATCTTTACTTTTCAGCAGTGTTGTATTTACAACTAAAAACCACTACTATGCCGCTACATGACCTTAACCTCCACGGAACCACAGCGTTATGCATTCCTACACATCTTTACTAGTACATTAAGTAATGCAAAATATCAGGACAATATGAAATGTGCATCCCCATTAAATTACATCTTATAAACTTATATATATGTACTGAACAATAACTTCAGTACAAATCGCATACATTTTAAACCATTTATTCAAAAACAATTTATGTAAGTACTATTCCCATTTTTACACCAATCTGCTTAAAGAAAACCTGTATTTTTTTGTAAGTATCGTTAAATACTTAAAATACTCTTCTGTTATGCTTAAAAGAACAAAATATTACGAAATAACCGTTTAAACGATAGCAAGACTTATGTTCTATGTTAGTGCGGTTTAAACAAAATCCCATTCATTTCTGTATTAATAAATAATACTTAAAGTAACGTTTTATAATTTTAAAGATAATAAATCTTCTGTCAAACGTCTTCGTGTTCAAACGCAGCAATAAAGTAGATAATTTTTAGAATTTGAGATAGAAGTCTAGATTAATCACCATGCAGATTTTTAGTTACAGTTATAATTAACTATTTTTTTACGTTGTTTAATAACAAAGAGTGATTCTCTCAATATTTCTTCCGCATAACCGTTGAATATCATATTCACTTAGTTATTCAGTTACCTTTCTTTTTTCATCGTTTATTTCTATTCCTTCAATCATCTGATTACAGATTACACTATTCTTTTACGAGTAATCTGTGATTAAACGTAAGAAGTGTAAGCTATATTCCTCGCAAAAGAACCATTTTTACAATTCTTTCTGTAATTAATTTTTTAAATGTTAGAAATATATTATTATTCTCGTTCCCCTCACTCCTGCGGGCGGATTCTTATAACTTCCCTTTCAACTGACTATTTCTTTCTCTTCAAGCATAACGAAAAATTACATGAAATGATGAATTTAGAAAGAGATTTTTAACTTTGAAAAATGGGAATTTTTCAATGATTTTTTTCTTTTTAGAAATGTTTTATACTTTTTATACAGATTTTTATATAATATTTTAATGGGTAAAGTGATTTAGCTATAATAATTACTATAACTTGATGTAATATAATTACATCGTTAGAATATTTCACCTGATAAAATGAAAATATAAAATTATTCTCGGGATTTTTTCAGAACTTGTTCGAAAAACCATATTTTCAAGATTTTTACGAGATGTTGTTTTATGTTTTTAAGGTTACACGAGAATTTGAACCAAACAATTCGATCGTGAATCTATTACGCTAACCTAGTATTTATTTATATTTCGACAGAGTGATTATTTAGTCCTGTTACCCAATTTTAAATGTAATTTAAGAAAGGAAACTTTAGGTGGAAAAAAATGTATTTGTTACTTACAAAAGAGATTTAATAAAAAGCTATAACTTACATAATTGTTAAAGAATATGCTCAAAATACCCACCCCTTGTTATACACGCATGGACTCTTTTCAGCATATTAGCAGAAATCTTTTTAAGAGTAGCATTGGAAATATTCGTGATTAAGTCTGTAATATTGACTTTAAGTTCATCAATAGTGTGAGGATTGTTTTTTAAGGCCTTGGACTTAATATAGCCCCACAAAAAGTAGTCAGGAGATGTGAGCTCTGGAAACCTTGGAGGCCATAAGCCCTTGCTTATTATTTGATCATCAAAGAACTCATGCAGAAAATCCACGGTTTCTCGAGACTTGTGGCATGTAGCGCCGTCTTGCTGAAACCAGCAATACCGGTCTTGAGGTTCCAGGAGGGACACAAATTGGAGCATAATATTCCTGTATACTTCCCCATTTACTGTCTGTTCGAAGAATATGGGTCCGACTATACGATGACGAGATATCGCACAACACACGCCAATTTTTTCAGGATGCAAAGATTTGTCTTGTAAAGCGTTAGGATTTTCAACCGCCCAAATTCGACAGTTTTGACTGTTCACATAACTATCGAGATGGATCCAAGCATCATCACTAAAGAACACTGTGTTTAAAACTTCGATTCCGTTATCGTTTACGAGAGACCTAAACCGACGGCAATATTGCAATCGCTTGTTTAAATCTGGAGGCTGAAGCTCTTAAACTAATCGTACGCGATACGGATACAATTTCAATTTTTTAGCGGCTTTCTGAACACTCGAATATGACAAACCGACTTGCGTGGAAAGTTTTCGTAAACTTTTCCGTGGAGAATTGAGCTATCTTGTTTTCACATTCTCTAAAACGTCATCTGTCAAGCGAGTCGGTCGACCACTACGTTTTCTGTCGCAAACACTACCTGTATCTCGAAATCGGTTTGCTAGCCTAGAAATTGACATTTTTTTTCTGGCAGAGAAACACCAACAAATTTAATTTGAAATGATTCTTTTACACTTGCGTACGATTTCGTAGCAAAATATTGTTCAAGAATGAAAACTCGTTGTTCTATGGTAAAAGACATTCCGTTCGTAACACAACCGGAAACGGTACAAAAGTTTACACAGCTCAAGGAGAATCAACTCACACTGCCGTATCTATACCGGTTGAATAGCGCTACCAACTTCGTGTCACAAAAGAAAAATTTCCCTTTCGTGGAAAAAAATTACCAGTTATTAACAATTGGGTAATAGGACTAAAAATCATTCTGTATATATATAAAATCTCAAACAGTTATGGTAGTAGAGTTTACTGTATTATATCTTTACCGGATTGTTTTTAAAATTAACAGCGTTAATTAAATTAAAATTAATGTTCAATAATAATATTTTATTATGTTTTTTATGTCTATTTCCCTCCCCTTGGAGCCGGATTCGCGTCCAAGCATAAACTCAGCTCCAAGGGGTGCCATCGCCTCAAAGTACCTCGGAAGAGCACAAGGTCCCGTCCAGGCAGCTGAAACTCGGTCTTCCTCGATTCCCATGTCTCAAATGAGGGAATACCAAAAGGTTCCCCTCATCGGGACTTTGGTCTTACGCCTCCCCTCTAACGAGCAACCCCAAAGAGATCCCCCGCCGGGACTACGGTCTCACTTTCCCAACGGCACTGTAAGAGAGTCCCCAGCCGATCATCGAAGATGAGATGCCGGAGCCACCCACCCCTCCCGGATGAAGCTGTCCCTTGCAGATACCACAGCGCAGCTTTGTACATATTCGTGGTGCTGGCGTAGGTAGGGCCATCTTACATCCTCGACCTCCGGGTGCATGTCCGTACGATCTACATGACAGGCAGCGAGGTTCCTGTGTGCATTCCCTCCTCACGTGGCCGGCCATACCGCAGGAAAAACAATCACCATTTCGTTCTGGACCAAGACAAAACTTGGCCCTATGTTCTTATTATGTTGGCTTCATTAAACCACAATTTCTCTTCTGATTTTTTTTGTTAAAGGTTACATAGCTAGTTAAAAATATCAAAATTAGTACAAAATAGAGGAAAACAAATTTGCACAGTTTTGAAAGCGACTTTCCCCAGTATCCTATAAGTAATCAATAATCAGATAAAATATAATGTAATCGGAAACTACTACAACAAAAGTAAATAACTCTCACCTATAAAATACACTGTATTTAGAATCAAATTAATAACACAAGTGAAACACAAATAAATAAATAATGAAAACAAATAGGAAATTAATAAATTAAATTAATTAAAAAAATAAATGAAATAAATTAGAAACGATTTAAGTTTTCAATTAATGAAATGAAAGTAAAAACAGATGTAATAAAAGAAATATTTAAATTATCCCAATTTTAAAATCCTGGAGAATTTTGTAAAAGTCCACTTTTCTTTTAATTTATAATTAATTTGTTAACATAAATAAAAATTTAAAAACTACCTTTGATTTATTTAAAACTTAAAAGCTAAATAATACATTCTGGAAGTTACATTTGAAATAGTATGTTCACGTTAAACGAGTTTTATTTGGACTAACACATTCGTTTTCTTGAAACTCTACCCCTTATTAGAGATTTTTAATCTCATTAGAATTAGGAATTTCTGATCTCATTTTTTGCCAGCTGTGAAACTTTTCACCTGATATTATTTTTATTACGACACTTTTTTTTACTACTACTTAATAAAGAGAAACTAAGAATATTTAAAAGAGACAAAAAATTTATTTTGGTAATTTATTACTGCACGAGTAATTTTAAATAAATAATTTAAATAGATTTTTCAGAATATTTTTTCATTAACAATAAAAATAGATTTTTTAGAAAGCTTTTATCGAAATCTATATTTACAATTAAGCCTTCAACCAGGACCAGGAAAGAAATTTTAGTTTTACATTATCGTTCTAAGTCAGAAACTATCTTATTCATTGAAGTCTTAAAAATGAGACAGGAGTTTTACCTTTAACCTCTTCCTAGGTGAAGAGGCGCTCATGTGCTAGGGGAATAACTTTAATATTTTATTAATTCTACCGTTTTAATATATAAAAAAAAAAAGAAACGTTATGTGAATTCCTGACTACAAAACCTGGAATTAGTTTCTTTTATAATTATAAAAGAAATGTAGTTACTTCATGAATCGAATCGCATAAATAATTGTTCTTAAAAAGGCTTGTTAACATTTTTTCCTCGAATTCGAATTTTCTAGTAGAGCTTACTATCACGCTCTTTTAGTATTATAATTATTCTTCTCTTCTTTTTTTTATTCTTTACCTTCTTGTTTGTTAAAGAATCTCTTATTACGAACTATGAGAGTTTAATTTTTTGTGTTTAGTGGGATTATTTGCAAAAAAACTCGATTAAAATAAAATGCAACATATATATATATATATATCGGTATGCATTATTATACAGTAACCGACTTCAAAAAGTAGTTACTTTTATATGGATATGAATACTAGATCGTCGATACCGGTGTTCTTTGGTGGTTGGGTTTCAATTAACCGCACATCTTAAGAATGGTCGACCTGAGACTGTACAAGACTATACTTCATTTACATTCATACATATCATTCTGATTCATCCTCTAAAGTAATATCTTACGGTGGTTCCAGAGGCTAAACAAAGAAAGAGAAAGAGAAAGAGAGAATAATTAACCGACTTCAAAAAAAAAAAAATCGACCACCTAACGGAGGTTGAAAAAGAAAACCAACTTCAAAAAAGGAGGTTATCAATTCGACAATTTTTAGATGGATTTCATAAGAAAGCTACCTATTGTAATGGGTATCATTATTCAATTTTTTCGACATATCTTAGCTTTAACATCCCTCAGACCCCATCAAAAGTTTATATGCATATATATGTGTGTGTGTGTGTGTGTGTGTGTGTGTGTGTGTGTGTGTGTATTTCATTTTCTTGTGGACACGATAAGTGCCGTAATTTTGCGCCAATAACTTTCAAATTGTTTCTTAAAAATAACTCAAAACCTCGGTCGAGTTTGTTAATGCCCAAAAGTAGACCATGGGGGTGCAAATTGAAAAAGAAATATTGCTATAACTTTCTTATTAAGCAAAATATTGAATTCGTTTAATGTTCCTACTATTCTTTGGATTAGGACCTAACTCTTATATAAGTATTTTTTTTTGATATCACCAACCACTGGCCCAGGGGGTGGAAAAAATGGGATTTCAAAGACAAAAAAAATCATACCTCCCTTAATAAGCACAGTATCGAATCAGTTTAAAGTAATGGTTATTCCTCTAAACATTACCTAAAACGTTTTTCAGAAAAAATTTTTGAGATGACCAAACCCTTACGGTAAGGGATGACCAAAATATTCCTGCAATTGTAAGATGGAGCTTGTCATATGCTAAATATGTGAAACTTTTTTCACATGCAACCATTGTTGTATTGAGTAAATTTAAAGTTTTTCTTAACTTTAAGGTGGACTTTTTTTTGTTCCCTATTTAGTACCGGTGAAATGTACATCCACCATCCAGCGTGCCGAAAGGGATTTTTTTTAAATGTATGTCATGCAATATCTCCGACGTTAGTAAACCGATTTTGATTATTTTTATTATTAACTAAAGTAAAAGTATTTACAACAAATAACTATTTTTACAAAATTTAAACAACTATTAATAACTCAACAACACGTCAGCTGTTTATGTACGGTCAAATACACATGAAAATCCCTCACTTTACACTTTACTAAAACTAACAACTTGCGTTGTCTATCATTGCAGAGTACTACTTAAAAAAAACGTACCTAAAACTACGGAATAATGACAGAGAACGAATTAAAACCGTACAAAAGGTTGACGTCGGAATATTTCATCAAAGATTGGTAAGGCATTAAATGTAATATATATATATATATATTTATATACGAGGTGCTACCCAAAGGTTCGTGGAATTAGAATTTCACGCCCGAAACATTGCTGGTACGACCTGCTGCCGCTAGATGTGGCTAACAGTACTCTTTGTGAATCAGTGTTCCAACAGCTGTGACGGTGAGAGACTGCATTGTTGACTTTCGTGCGGTTGTGTTTTACTGCTTCAGCGAAGATCTAAATGGCTGATTTTAAATAGCAAAGAACTCAATTCAAATTGTGCTTCATGCTTAAAAACCTGGTGCAGAAACCCATCGCATGCTTGTGGAAGCATTTGGTGACAATGCTATGAGTAAAAGTAAAAATTTTTTGTGTTACAAACGATTTAAAGATGGACGAAAGACAGTCGATGACGATGAGCGTTCAGGAAGACCATTAACAAGCGCAACTCCGGAAAAGTGCAAGAGGCTATTGTTACAGAACGTAGTCAAACAATCCATGATGTTTGTGCAATCGTACAAATGTCATATGGGTCCGTGCAACGCATCTTGTCGGACAATTTGAACATGAGACGCATTGCTGCAAAATTCGTACCAAGACTGTTGAACAGCGACCAGAAACAAAATCGCGTAGCTGTCTGTAGTGAATTGAGAAATTCAGCCAAAAAATTCCCCGACCACCCTATTCGCCTGACCATGCCCCGTGCGTCTTTTTTCTCTTTTCGAAAATAAAATTTCAATTGAAAGGCCGTCGTTTTAATACAATTGAGGAGATTCAGTAAGAAACGCAGAACGTGCTTCAAACACTTGCACCTGCAGACTTCCAGAGATGCATGGAATCATGGGAAAAACGCTGGGATCACTGAATCAATGCCCAAGGGGATTACTTTGAAGGAGACAGTGGAAATTATAAGTTGTGATAAGCTATTTTATTTTTATGGTAAAATTCCCCGAACGTTTGGGTAGCACCTCCTATATATACTAGATACCGCTAAAAATTGAGAAATAAAATGATTTAAAATACAAAACGCCTTAAAATACAGTAGTATTAAAATGTTACAAATAATTATATTTTTATTTATTAAAGTAAATGTATTTACAACAATATTTTTGAAGTCGGTGCCAGCCAACAGCCAACAGATTAAACATAAAGTTACGCAAAGTTAGTACCTCAACCAACCGCTAGACGACTAAACAGGATTCCCACATGTAAAATGGGATCTCAAGTGCATATTAGAGACTGCATCTTATGATCACACCTCATCTTGAGTTCGCTAAGGCATATATACTTGGTTATAGAACACTTTCAAACCTAAGTATCTGTTAACTACTGTTATATCATATTTTTTTATGTCGCAATTTATTCTTATATTATATATTTTTGTAGATCTCATTTCATTGCAAATTTCTATTACCAATTTTCAATTGTTTGAAGTAGGATTTATTTCATTATATAGATCAAAAGTTTTGTTTTTGATTACTTATGTTGTCTGATACCAACTTAAAAAATTTATTTTATTTGTTGTAAATACTTTTACTTTAGTTAATAGATAAAAATATAATTATTTATAACATTTTTGTACTATTATATTTTAAAATCGGTTTGTATTTTTTTTTTTTAATTATTTTATATCCTATCTATATATACAGTACATACTTCACCATATAAATTTCCTTATGTTCAGCACCTTATCAGGCTGTTAACTTAGAGTAGAACTTATTCAATAATTTACATCAGTTAATTCCAAATTAAGCTCTTTATAGATTTAATTGATTAATTTATAAAAATATTAACTATTTAAAGATATATTTATTGATTATTATAAAAAAAAATTATTTAACAGCTGTTGGACCCCTTTTTTAACTTATTCAAGTAAGTTACTCTTAAAATTTGCAAATTTTGTCCAGTTATTGTACAAAAATTAATATCGCCATATCACCTAATATTTAGGGTTTACATTTTGGAGAAAATTATGTTCTAGTTGCCGTTACTAAATAAAAAAGAATTTCTTGCTCCCCGTTTATTCAAATTTATTCTTTATTTAACTTGCAGAAATTATTCCTACAATAAGCATATAATGGATTCCTCATTATCACTTTTAATTTTTAAACAAATCTTTACAAGCAATTTTATTCCGATTTTATTTTATTTGTGGTAAATCTTTACCCCAGTTTATTACTTTCAGTCTCCATGGTTTTGCTGTCTGAAAGAGTGGTGTTACTTTACTTTTTTTCATGAAAATATCTAATTGTATACGTACAAATGAAACAGATAATTTCATAATTTTATTTGGACAGTCGTTCTTCAGTTAAAGTGACAAAAATACTAATACGAACAACTTTGTCAAACACCAATATAATTCCAGAGAAGGATAAACATCATTCTTTACTAACTGAACGTGACGTGGCTGTAGGAACATTAGATTCTTTGACGAAAATCTATATCCTTAAGCGTGTGTAACATTACTCATAATCAAACTGAAAAGCAAAATAATATAATTTAATATCCTTAGATGTAATATCCATCCATTTGAAACGCGCTCCCCCACAAAAAAAAAATTTAAAAATTTTATATTTGGGAAAGTTGTAAGTGAATTTCTCGAATAAATGTGATACGTGTTAAATTTTATTTTATCTTTTATATATAAAAATAAGAAAATCGTTTCAGCAGTTTTAATTTTAATTGTTTAGTAGCTTATGCCACGGGCAATAATTTATTCTCTCTGTTTTATGTAAACAGATTAAAATAAGTTTTACTTATTTAATTTGCGTCTTTGATTACCATCACTTTTTTTCTTTACTCAACTCTACTCTTCGTATACTTCTCTATAAAAGAAGCATAAGAGAAGATTCTTTGTGAATGGTTTTTTTTTTTTACAATAGAAATAGATAATTAGGACATAATATTTATTTTCAAAATTATAGTATGAACACTTTCCACTGTGATTATTGTCAAAGAATAGCATCCTTAAACGCTAAGGTTTTGCGGAATAAGAAAAGAATAATAAGAATAAAAGAGAAAGTTTCAAAAAAGAAATATTCAGTACTTGTGAATCGTTTCACAAATAAAAAATAAATACTGAGGTTTTTTAATTATTATTATTTTTTAGAAATACTGTTTATTCCCATTCTCAAGAGATACATCTGTATTTTTTGGCATGAAAGTGATAAGATTTAATAATTGAAATTTGACAAAGCCTGATAGAAATTTATTGCACACTAGGTAAATCAAAAGTCGACAAACTAACCACACTATTAAAATTAGAAGACAATTTCTTTTCATCATTTAATTAATTCATCTTTTACTTAAATTTTATCATATTTTAAAAATAATACTAACGCTTTTACAGTAACCCATACGAATATTTTTCTGCATTCATCTGTTGTTTGGATATATCTTTCGTAAAAACATTTTATTTAAATCAGTTAAATACTTTAACATGATAAAAAAATAATCCGAGTCTTCATCACAATGTTTAACTTCAATCGATATAGTAATTTATTTTAAATTAAACTAGTTAATAAGTGATCACTAATTATGTCACAGCTTTTAAAAAAAAGGATTGTGAGAAATGTGTTAATAAAATAAAATTTCAAAAATTTTTTGGTTACCCATATTTAATAATCTGTTTTAATAGCGAATTTTATTTTGTTCTTCAATCAGTATATTTACAATTGACTTTTTAAGTGGAACCATAAAAAAGTCGCTTGACAAGAAACACGTGATAAGGTGTTCTTAACGAACTCCTATAATAAGTAAATCATAATAATAGTTATCAGCTATCTTAAACTCCATTAGAAAAAATATTTCTGCCAACACTTCATACTCCATAAAAACAAAACATTAATAAATAAAAATAATATCACGAAATTTGGCATTGCCATTTATCAGACTGTCATGCAATAGCCCCTAAGTCAACCACATGGAGACGTTTCAAACTTCGGACATGCTGTTATCAACAAATTGATTGCTAAGTGAATGACGTGATTTTCAAGTCGTTGCTGGTACTTTAAAATGCGTGCCTCACAACCTCACGAACCGTTCGAAGCTCTAGATATTTGTGAATTTCATCATTCCGTCTGAACCATGGTGCCTCTGAAATTGCTCTAGTTATTTTGTTTTGGATATTTTGTATCATATATATGTTACTATTACTTGCTGTTTCCTACTCCTCCACACGATAAGGGCAGATTGGTCGTAGGATAACCTTATAGATCAGAACTTTACTGGATAAAGCGAGGCGTGATTTTCTCCGTAGCAGCGAATGCAGTTCAGTTGTTTTCTTTTCATCCTCACGTGACACTTCCAGGTCAAACGCCAATCTAGCTGAAGTCCTAGATACCGCACACTCTCCGTTTGTGGGATCAAGACACCATCCAAATACACACTGGAACAGTCACCCTTTCGCATAGCGAATGTAACATGCTTTGATTTATCCTGATTAACTTTTATCCTCCATTTTTTTCTGCCATGTGGAGACTAGGTCTAATGCCATTTACAGTTTCCGCGAGGCTAGGCCAGGGTCTCATTAACGGCAAGTAAAACAGCGTCATCGGCAAATGTGGCGACAATGCAATCTTCCAGGGATGGAAGGTCCGCTGTGAACATGGAGTATAACAAAGGATCTAGTACAGAGCCCTGAGGGACACCCGATCTAATCTCAAAGAATTTCGATAACTCATCATTACATTTTACCTGAGAGAAACGTCCCTCAAGATAATTCCGTAAGACAAGGTAGTAGGGTTGAGGAAGTTTTGTCATTAACAGAGTTTTGAAAGTACCTGAGTAAGCAAGGTTATTAGACTTCCAATCTGTTAAAATAGGAAATCTATATTTTATGAAAGCCTGTCTAACCTAACTACACTATTCTCACCATTATGAACAGCTGCCGCAGCATACGTTCTGTGGAGAGACTCAGGCTTTGCACCGACGGTCCCAGCGCTCCACGTCTCGACGTGGGAAAATTTTTATCAAACGCGAGGTCGATCGCTCTACGGCTAGTGGATTCAACTCTCGGAACAAGTTTTTGGTACACTCTGCAGCCTCGATAGTTTTCCGGATGGTCGGATTGACATAAAGCACAGGTTGCAAGGGAGTGCTTATGTCCTTCCTGAAACAATCAGCTGTTCGATGGCCTTCCTCACGCTTTACACAGAGGAAAGGCCTCATGGAAAAAAGTCGATGTGGCTCTTTAGTTACTCTGTGGCGTGCATTTATTATGTCCTTCACCCGATGCCCGTGGCCTTCGATTTCTTCCTTGATCATTTTCAGTGTAATCGAGTGATGCAGGTTCCTAATCACGACACGAAAGGCTCTTTGATCCTTTCTAATGAAGGTATGACCTATTAAACCATGTTCTCGAACTATATTTATTATTTTCTTGTACGCTTCTATATCTTTATAAATTATTTTAAGTTGTTTACCTCCTACCAGTCGAATGTTTTATTCCCCCTTACTCACGATCGTTTCTAACAGTTCGTACAACCTTAGCACATCATTTATCCCGTAAAGTACAATAGGTGGGGGCTTGACGGGTTCCGTTTCGTTCGTAATATTCGTATCCTCTAATAGAAGGCCACTAAATTTATTTGATGTGGGTAATCCACCACTGCTAGAATTATGAATTGCAGTCTGTTTTCTCGGCATATATATGGTTCTCCACTGAGTAGAAGTATGTTTTTTTACCTTCGGGACCACCGTTAGGTATTACTTCAGAAGATGAGATGGATGACAATGTAGCTTGTGAAAATGCCAAGCCTGACCGAGATTGGAACCCGGAACTTCTAGATGAAAGGCCGAGACGTAATCACTCGCGCCCCGGAGGCCGGCATTAGAAATAGGTTGGAATTCCATAATTACAGTGTCGTTATCGCTTGAATTTTCCGAAAGATTGTTAGCTATGCCATCTCTAATTAGTTTTCTAGGTGTTACCCTTCTCGGATCTCTAATCAAAGACGGTAATGGACCACGTTTTCTAGATGTTATATGATCATCTCCACAATCAGATACCCCTTCGTCGATCATATCAGCTGATTTTAACTGATCCAAAGTAATTAAAAATAGACATAAAAAAGCAAACAAAGAAACACTCTTTACCAACGGACCTAAAGTATCTCAAATACTGTTTTTGGCTTACTTACTTGTTTTTAAATCCAAATAATCGTTTATATACTAGTCTAGCACAGATATTTAGTTTATAGATCCGAAAAATACTGTTAATAAAAGAAATAAAATTTGTTCAAATAGTCTAGACAACCCAATAGATTACCCAAACCAGAAGGTATTCCAAAAAAATTAATTAAATGTTGCAAACTATAAACATAACTATTATAAACATAAAACACACTAAATAGAACACAATAAACACGAAAGTAGAGCTATATATAAACAAAATAACTGAAAAAAGGATATTTATAAGGAGCTAATTATCTTAACCAATATGGCGTTTTAACAACAGGTTAGAATATATAACGAAATTTAAAATAAAATAAAAAATTAATTTCTTTTTGTACGAGTAGAAAGGTGAGGGGCACAAACACGCTTACAACTGATAGAAATTTGATTATTTGAATGAATACTTTATATTGTAACATTTAAAAATTTTTAATTTAGCTAAATTAAAACAAATCTTTTGAAAGAGTGATGTATAGTCTTCGAAAGCTTTGAATAAAAAATACACGAAATTAGTAATTTTATGTTTTAGATATATATATTTGAATGGGTGTAGTTTTATTTTAAAAAACCGACAACAACATGTTTAGAAGAAAATAAATTTCATGATTCATGGTATGTGCAGTGCAAAAATTCTGATAATTTTTTGTCTAATACGAGATTAAATCCTAAAAATTCATTTCGTTTGAACGAATTAAGTTCAATCGATGTTGTTTCTTTCAAAGAAAAAAACTTAAATTACTGCGGGATTTAGTTAAGAATTTAGATTGAGTAACACGCTAATTTAATGTAACCGAAAAATATTTTACAAATTTGAAATTAAAATCACAATTTTAAATAACTTAGATGAAACGAAATAATTATACGTTTAACTAAAGGGTGGAATTAACGATATGGCTTTTAAATGTGCGATTAATTTGTTATTAAAAGAGATTTATACCCTGTAACCGGTGACAGTTCATTGTAGTAGTTTCATGTGAGCTATTAAATATTATTGATCAGCTGATGTTGTTTTAAATGGAAAGGAACATAAAAACTTAGTAGGATGGTTCAAACAAGTTACCACACGCAGTTTAAAAAGTCAATGTCCTCTTCCTCTGACTGCTATGGTGGCTATTGACTAGGTTAGGTAAGCGTAAAACAAAACTGTGCTGTATGTCAGACTTAACGTCCCTTAGTTCTTCCGTTCAGAACGACAATATTCATGAACGATGTCTTCTGTTAACTGTAAAACTGTAATCAGTGACGTAATTCAAATATGTGAGTACAGCATATCACAGGTCACTCGATGTCCCACATTTCTTTCCAGTAAAAACGTACTAACGTAATCAGGCCAATTCAAAACAAAGCACTTCCGGATGGTAGTTTAAGCCGATATACTACAAATAAGAAATAAAAATTATAATTTAGTAAGGTAATACAAATATATATATTTTTTTTAATTAACAGATTTATTAAAAAGAACCTAACAATATTTATAAACCTTATTAATCCAAATTTTAAACAAAAATCATCCCTGGCTAAAATTGCGATAACTTCGAAAACGGAAAAAGCAAAAAGGATTTTATCCGAAACGTTCCGAGTTGCTTCCTAACGACTATTTAATGGTAATTTCCTACTCTACGAAATATAATATCGCCCCATGTAAAAGCTATAATATAATTTAAAGCCTGATTTTAAAAAAAAAAAAACTTCTAAATGTAGATTTCTATACGTTTTATTACTTTATATAAAGGAAACTTAATACAATATCAATAAGCTCCGACAAAAGCGGAACTTACTAAGAATAAAAAAAGGTCCTACGATAGCTCTTGAAGAGTGTATATAAAGAATATTTTTTTAAGGGATAACAAACTATCAAGTTGTTACTGATGACTGTTAATTTCTGAAAACAAAACTTAAACTTCGTTTTCTGAAATTATTTATATATAACATTATAAAGTATTTTAACATATCGTGTTCAAATATTAAATTTTCTATTTCTTTTTGGGATGAAAATAATTTTTACAAATCGTCAAGCGTCCAAGTTATATGAAACATACAAATTTAACAGAAATGTATAAAAAAAAATTGACAAAGCAGTCAACAATGCAAACGTCCGTACATATGCAGGTGAATATACACGTAATATATTGACGTTTAAGTAACATTTATTAACGTTTAAGGATTTTAGAAAATTATTCGTTATCTTTTTTTAAACATTGATATGAATAGAACTACAAAGATAAAATAATAGGGAATGAAGCGTTTCATCCTTTTATTAATTAATATGAATTTCTTCATTTAAGAAATTAATAAAAAAAGATTATTGCTTGATATTTATTTTAAGCTTGTCTCTTTATTATATATCAAGATATTATTCATAAAATATTATATATTATTTTATATTTTCAGAGAAATACTTTTCCTAAGTATGATTTAGAAGTATGCTCACATGATTGTAGATCAGCAAGAGGTTTTCCTTAAATAGTTTCCTTATAATTATTTTAATTATATGTAATTTTTTTTTATATCCTGTCTATTTTTCAAACTTTTTAAGAGTCTTCTGCCTGTTCGTGCTTAAAAAGAATGAAAATTCTTTGAATAGTGCATTCGATGAGGTGATGAAGTAACCGGTTAATTTTCATAATATTTGAATTTAACGAATGGAAGATTATATTTTTCTATAAAATTAACGTGGTATTCCAAAATAATGAATTTTTAATGTGAGAACGATTGATTGTGTCTGTGGTAAAAATATTTTTTTGATAAAATCATTAATTGTGTTAGTTATTCGGACATGCCTCCTCTATGAATCATGAGACCTTGCCGTTGGTGAGGGGGCTTGAGTGCACAGGGATACAGAGTAGCTGGACCGAAGGTGCAACCATATCGGAGAGGTATCTGTTGAGAGCCAGACTAAGGAATGATTCCTGAAAGAGGGCAGCAGCTCTTTCAGTAGTTGTTAGGGGCGTGAGTCACAATGACTTAAACGGCCATATCAACATCACTCAGTCATCTGAGTACTGCCCAGCTGAAAGCAATGGAAAACTACAGCTGCTTTTTTTCCAAGAAAATGTGGCTCTCTGCATTTTCTTAAAATGGAGGCGCCTTCCTAGGTGAGGAAGCGACTGATAAATTATACATACTGGTGTGTAATATTTATGAAAAAGGGGAATTTCCGTCAGACTTCAAAAAAAGTGTTATAGTCATGATACCAAAGAAAGCAGGGGCAGATAAATGTGAAGAATACAGAACAATTAGTTTAATTAGTCACGCATCAAAAATCTTAACTAGAATTCTATACAGAAGAATTGAGAGGAGAATGGAAGAAGTGTTAGGAGAAGACCAATTTGGTTTCTGAAAAAGTATAGGGATATGGGAAGCAATCTTAGGCCTCAGATTAATAGTAGAAGGAAGATTAAAGAAAAACAAACCAACATACTTGGCGTTTATAGACCTAGAAAAGGCATTCGATAACGTAGACTGGAATAAAATATTCAGCATTTTAAAAACATTAGGGTTCAAATACAGAGATAGAATAACAATTGCTAACATGTACAGGAACCAAACAGCAACAGTAACAATTGAACAACATAAGAAAGAAGCCGTAATAAGAAAGGGAGTCCGACAAGGATGTTCCCTATCTCCGTTACTTTTTAATCTTTACATGGAACTAGCAGTTAATGATGTTAAAGAACAATTTAGATTCGCAGTAACTGTACAAGGTGAAAAGATAAAGATGCTACGATTTGCTGATGATATAGTAATTCTAGTCGAGAGTAAAAAGGATTTAGAAGAAACAATGAACGGCATAGATGAAGTCCTACGCAAGAACTATCGCATGAAAATAAACAAGAACAAAACAAAATTAATGAAATGTAGTAGAAATAACAAAGATGGACCACTGAATGTGAAAATAGGAGGAGAAAAGATTATGGAGGTAGAAGAATTTTGTTATTTGGGAAGTAGAATTACTAAAGATGGACGAAGCCGGAGCGATATAAAATGCCGAATAGCGCAAGCTAAACGAGCCTTCAGTAAGAAATATAATTTGTTTACATCAAAAATTAATTTAAATGTCAGGAAAAGATTTTTGAAAGTGTATGTTTGGAGTGTCGCTTTATATGGAAGTGAAACTTGGACGATCGGAGTATCTGAGAAGAAAAGATTAGAAGCTTTTGAAATGCGGTGCTATAGGAGAATGTTAAAAATCAGATGGGTGGATAAAATGACAAATGAAGAGGTATTGCGGCAAATAGATGAAGAAAGAAGCATTTGGAAAAATATAGTTAAAAGAAGAGACAGACTTATAGGCCACATACTAAGGCATCCTGGAATAGTCGCTTTAATATTGGAAGGACAGGTAGAAGGGAAAAATTGTGTAGGCAGGCCACGTTTGGAATATGTTAAACAAATTGTTAGGGATGTAGGATGTAGAGGGTATACTGAAATGAAACGACTAGCACTAGATAGGGAATCTTGGAGAGCTGCATCAAACCAGTCAAATGACTGAAGACAAAAAAAAAAAAATTCGGACATGTAACCCATTCTATCCATAAATGGTTGGTATGGAAATAAATGGAATTTTTAAATATTATAACTACCTAGTACATAGTGTATTTATACAGAGGATTTAACTGTCCAAATCAGTTATATTACATTTTACTTTCTTGTACGAAGTAAAGGAAGTATTGTGATCGCGAAAAATTTCAAATTTCAAAGCAAATATCCATTTTGACTAGTTCCGGTGTGACGTCTGTACGTATGTATATATATGTGTACGTACGTATCTCGCATAACTCAAAAACGATTATCCGTAAGAATGTTGAAATTTTGAATTTAGGACTGTTGTAACATCTAGTTGGGCACCTCCCCTTTTGTATGCAATCAACTGAACCAAACGTGTCCAAAAAAAGGCCAAAATTCAAAAGAATTTGGATTTTGAACTTTTTTTTAACTGCAGTAATAAACTCTCATTGAGAAATTTTTAAAGATGTATCATAAGTGGTACTTATTTTCAATGGATTCAGAGTTATAGTCAAATGAAATTTTAATTAATGAAATATTTGGATCTTGTAAGGGGAAGTCACAACGGTTCGAATCAGACTCCTTTTTTTTTTTAACTTTTTTTAAAAATATAAATATCGTGATTTATTAATAATTATCAACCACTGTTATAAAAAAAAAGTTAGAATAAATAATTCAATAATTAATAATAAAGTAAAACATTTTTTAAATATATCAGAAGTTATTAATGAAATAAAAGTTTTATGAACTTTACATTTAAAAAAAATGTGTATACGTAATTTAATAAGCGTATTTAGTAAGTCATGTGGTGTCCACATCAGATTTGGTGAAATATCTGATTATTCGGTTTTGTTTTCATTTTTTTTAACGATTACATCATAAGAATTGTAAAAAAAAACATATTAGATAGATATAAGACATACAGTTATTTAAAGATTAATAAAGGGACTTTTACTCGATGCTAATATTTCAGGTATGATTGTTGAATTAATAATTGTATAAATATTTGACGTTAATAACTAATATTTTAGCAATTGTGTAACTGTCCACTTTATTAAAGAATTGGAGGATCGTATCTCACTTTCAAATAAAATAAGTTTAAATGAAGTTCAGCAAAAAATGTCTATATCAAATCTATTAGGCGTACAAGTAAGTCTTGTGGTGTCCACATCAGATATTTTCATTAGTTTTCCTAAAGATTAAGAATACCTTGTGTAAAGATGTTTTCTTGCGTTTAACGGTTTATTTAACTCACGAATTGCAATTCACAGTCTAGGCGTTATCGATAGATAACTTTAATTGGGATTAATAACCTTTTGTTGCGACAAAAGTTTATTATCATCTCTGGTCTAAAAGACATCGAGAAGCCACTCTGATTCCCCAAATTTTTTAAGAATTTTTACGAGCTATTTCTACTTTAAGTAGAAAACAAGGAGTGTTCGGAAAAACAAAAAATGCTCTGAACAAAAATTACTCGACAGCATGAAATTTGTATCACCGTTTATATTTTTAGTAAACAAACATTTTATAAATAACAAAAAAAACCTGGATAAGTTTATTGCACTCATTATAAAGTTAAATTTTTTTATGAACTTTTAGCAAATATTTGTTGAACTTTAGAACATTATATCTTACTCAAAATATTACTGGGAAAATTGATTAAAATTAAAAAACTAAAGAAAGTTTAACCTAATCATCAGAGAATTACGAGTATATGTCTTTAAAAATAACTCAGAAAAATAAAAGTTAGAACAACAAATATTTAAAGGTCTGCTTTAAAGAATAATGTCGGGACTTATTACTTAGGTATTAAGATAAAGTACTTCAAATTTTGACTAAAATTCTTCTTCTGCGACATGTTTAGTAACTTAAATTTATTTATTAACAAAAGGAAAATTTTGTATAATACTAACCACACGGAGTAAAACAGTTTAAAAAAAAGATTCTAAGAAAGTTATTTAAATGTTTTATTATTCATAATTTTATTTCTTATAATTCTATATTAAACACCATTTTAATAATTAACTCCAGTATTGAGTAATATAATTCATCATCAGTTCTTTCCTTAAGTAACAGTAAATATAAAAATTAGTATGTCTTAATGCTAAAAAATATAAATTAATACGTAAAAATGCATTATTTTCGTAACGTGTAGATTTAGACCGTATAATACGGTTTTTTAATAGTTTTTAAATTTTAGTATAGTACTTAGGTGGGTTCATTGATCTATTACTTAATGATAATAAATCATGATAAAGCGGTATACGCGTAAATTCATATTAAATACCCAACAAAAGATTAGAATAGATTAGATAGAATTTTAATTACAAATAAATAATAATATTTATCAGTTCTCGTAATTTAATTATTTTTAGTCATAAAAAGGAGCCTACTATTACACCCCTACATTTATTTTCATTCATTAGGTATGCTTTAGTTTTAATTACTCATTAATCATTATTAATATTACCGCTAATAATACAGGCCTTATTATTGCTACAACTATTATTTTCGAATCAATGTTTTGGTGAGATTCATTCGTAGCACACATTCATGTACGTTCCTCGACGAGTTGTTTAAGGAGGTGTCATGCCATAAAAAGCTTAATGATGACTACTTGGACCATACACCTGTGTTAAGTGGTTTACTGGAAGGAGAGGACCATTAATATAATGGCGTCTTAGTTCCCACAACCTCCCGGCACGCAGGTTCTCTTCACCTGCCAGCCCACTCAATTACCTGGTCGCTGATTCCCCTTTCTTTCTCGCTCATCGATCTTCCTTTTTTCGATTTACGTTTTACTTTCTGTCTCTCTACTATTTTTTTATTCATTTATAAAAATACAAGTATGAATGCATAACACACGCGCTCACACGCACTTTGTTTGCACATATCCCTCATCCTTTTTTATAAGATGTGTCCTCATCAAATTTTTATTACGAAACCTAACCAGTTTAAATCAAGGCCATAGTAACCTATTTCTAAGCAGGTTTCGTAAAAGTTGTTTGAACAAGGGAAAATATTTTTCATTCAAGTTTACTTACTTGAATGAAAAATTCGTAAAAATTCATTCTCGTAAGAGACTCGTTTGTTGTAATCTCACATTATGCTAGAGGTATCCGGTTGCAGAAAATCGATGAGGAAGGCGTTTACGTTCTTAGAGTTTTTTTAAAAACGATGCTTTTGATTAGGCTAAATTCAAGGTTTACCTCAGCGTCATTCTGAGTAGCTGACGGAAATTCAGGAGTAATTTTTTTTTTAAATGACACCTGTAAGAATGATTGTACAACAAATACAAATACTATTACGGAAAGAAATCTTTTAAATAAGTGATTCCCGAACTGTGCGCCGCGCGCCCCGGGGAACCGTGGCCCCTTCACAGCGGCGTCGCAAAATATTGTAAAATCTTCATAATTAATTGAACCAAGATTTTTTAATTCGAAAATTTCGGTCAGACTGAAGATTATCTTCCTTTTAACTTTTGCTTCACGATCTCATTAATAATTGTATTATCACAGCTGAGTCCGATATTATCTATATATTAATTTAATTTTTTAACTGAAGAATGAAAAATCTGGTAGTTAATCATTTCAATAAAACATTGATAGGTCAATGGAAGAAAAAGTGATAGATACAGGTAAGAAAAAATGATTATTCTAAGACGACTACGGTATTGTAAATGTTAATGTTTAGATTAATAAGATACTCAATTTGAAAAAAATTCAGTGTCAATCAAAATTGAAATATCATAACGTTAACAGTAAATATTTAATTCGTACAATAAAATAATATAATTAAATAAAGCGTTAATAAATATACCAATAGTGGGAAAACACTTTAGCCCTAGTTTCCCAACATTTTATACGAAGCTTCAGTAGAGGCATACCCAGTTAAGCTGTTAAGAGCTAACAGCATGAAATAAATTATGAATACTTTATAAGTATTCAGTAGTACTTTATAAGTGTGTGGTAGCTTATGTTACTATAAACTTGCAAAACGTAAGGTCATTTACTAAAACAACCTAATGTATTAGTTGAAAACACTACAAATGAAAAATATAAGCCACCAGGTAAAATTAAGTGAAATATACATAAAAGTAAGACATGAGTACTCTAAAATACATTCTACATTAAAAAAATTAAAAATTTTAATAATCGAATAAAATTAATTTACCAAATAAATTAGGAAGAGCAAATAAAAGATTTATTTCTTCAAATTATTCTTTCGATGTGTTTAGTAAGAACGGAAGGGAAAACACGTTAAATAAAAACACCATTAAAAATGTTACAGAAAGATTTTGATTTCAATTAAAAATGCTGTGTTTTATTTTTTTATTAAAACGACTTTGAATGAAGAAAATGACGAAACTTGTTTCTGATAAAAAGGACTGACCCTCCCATGCATATTTTTAAAATGCCAAATAGTTAACAGTTAAAAACGTTAAATATATTTTTGGCTGTTATTAAATTGAAGTATTTTAGATACGTAAATAAACATTTCGTCAATTGTAGAGAAGATGTCGACCACCATGAATTTTTCGAAACGCTCATTAACAAATATCTGAAATATATTTTTTTTATAAGTAAGGCGAAAAGGATATATGCTTTATTTACGGTTTTATAATTCTCTTTCAGTCTGCTTCTACAATTTTGAAAATATTTGGCTACCACTTCGAGGAGGTAGAGCGGCAACCAAACCTACCGTATTACTGCAATATATTGTTTAAAGAATACATATTGCTGATTCAGGTTATACAAAGGTTTCCTATAACCTTAAAGTATGAAAAAATATTGTAATTACATAACAAGAAATTTTCAAAACTTCAGTAATTCGGTCGCCATTGGTTTTCTGTTATACTAAGAAATTACGAATTCTTGTTGTTGTTGTTTATCTATTAGTTTTTATATTCATTTTCCAAGTTATTAAACTATTTGAACCACACCTTGTTGAAAGATTTCTACAACATACAAAATTTCATTCTATATATGAAAATGCTCATACAATTTATCAGAATACTTCATTCTACTGGTCGATTTTGTAAGTTTATTTTTCAGAAACATAATATATATAATAATGAATAACTAATTATCCTTTGGATACTGAAAATAGTCATTTAAATCAAAATTAATTCCGATCTCCTTCTGTTGAAATATGTTAAATGCTCGATTACAAACTTTAAAATTTGGAGAGGATTTATTTATAAAACATAAACTAAATTAAAATATTTGTTTCCAAAATTTTTGCTCAGCAACAGAAATACACACATGTAATATATTTCCGTTCATTATCTTTACATACATTAACTCATCCACCGATTTAGAAATATAACGATCAATGAGAAGAAACGTGAACATTCATATCGCACTTTTGGAGCACCTCTTTGTTTTTTATGATGTTATTATCAGAAATACTTATTATAATAAAAATATTTGTTTTTTTTTTGTTTATTTTTAATTATTATTAAATAAATCACTCAGCTTCATTTTAAACTCTCATTCTCCTACTTACCAAGAAAATTATTTGTTCCCTGAAAATATTATTTAAAGAAAATTTTTCTGAAAAAGTAAAACTATTGTACTTCTACTTTGTACATACACCTTTAATAGTGAAAAGAAGTAATGTTTAAGTTTTAAATGTAGTTTCAAAAGCATTTCTATTTTACAGAGTATTCGGAAGTCAAAAATAGCAGTACCTATTCACAAACCACAATTTCATTTAGTCAGCATATGCGACTACCTCCGGAGAACTGGGCGCATTTCTCCCCCCAAATAACTAGAGCTCCGGTAGGCGCACTCCTGCTAGCCCATAGGTACTGGTACCAAAAGTACTTCAGCGGATGGACTGAAGGGGAATCACGCCGGGATTACTAAGCTCAAAGGCTTAGTCTATCACGGTCAGAACCAGTAAATAAATTACACCACGGTCCATACGGATAGGAACGCAAATTACCAAATCGGTTCATAAATAAAACTTACAATTTATAACCGCCACTAAATAACCGATGAAATCTGCCCGATAATAAAAAGATACAGTAACAAGGGACATTGTCCAGGCTCTACGATCTGTAGGGAGAAATATAGAAACTCCCGCCAATCTTGCGTTCCGTTCCGTTCCGTTCCAGTACCTATTTGAATAAATGATAAAGTCTGTTGAATAAATTCAAAAAAGGTAACTTTTAATTAATACAAGTATCATAGGTTCATCCCCTTATTTTAACACGCTAAAAATGGACATCTTTTTACTACCCGCCATGATACAGGAAAATAAGAAGTTCCAAATATTGTTTATAGCTTCCATTTTTAATATGTTTTCCTTTGCGTGCGAAAATCGTGTGTTCGAAGAAAATAGGAAAAATTAAATGTACTAAGTTTTACATAATCTTCTTTAGTTTTTTTTTCTTTAAGGACTGATTGTATACATCCAGATAAAATTGTATTTGTCGTTCCCTGATTTATTATAAGAAAAACAAGTCATCAAACTTCGTTAAATGTATCTTTACATCTCTTTTTTTCTGTCAGGAAATAATTATATTTGGATGTAATATTTCTTCTCAAATTTATATGTTTCTTTTTTCGTAGATTTAAATTTTAACAGAACCGAATCATCTAACTCGACCGGGTAATTATAATAAAATTAATATACTTGGGTTCTATTTTTTAATTATGGCTAATGCCATAAAGGAATGAATTAATAATTTTATTTAGTTTAACTATAAACATACAGGTGCACAGGAAGCATACAAGAATTAAATTCAAAAAAATATTATTAGGGTTGTTATAATTGTTTTTAACATTATGTAATGCATCTTTGAGGTATCGTTTTCCAATAACCCGATTAGAAGAAAAAGAAAATACTTTCTGCTATTATCAATTTTAATAAGATAAAAAATGGGACTGAAGAAAATACTTATCAGTAGTTTCTGTTGGTATAACTCAAACTAAGTCAAAAGCACGATAGCTCAGCTTTTATAGAATACAAAGTAAAATAATAAATTTAGTTTTATAAATAACAATTACAGAAGTTGTCAAATAACTCAATATTATAATTTATCATTGAGGAAAGATACTGACACTAAAATGTAAGGATAATGATTATCTAAAATTACAGAAGTAAATGTAATGAAAAATATCAATCGGCTAACAGAATGATATAAGTTTTCATTTTATTTTCAAATATATATGTATTTAGGAAGTTAATATCCTTTTTTATATTAATCCTATAATTGCAGTAGCACCAAAATCTTGATAAAATCACTATTCCCACCTAAAAATGTCACATTCACCGTATCCGATATTAGACGTACCAGTAAAATCGATTTTTAGTTGCTTTCTTTATTAAATCGAAGCTGTATACATAATTGTACATCATCATATAAACCCATCATTATGCAAGAAATGATATTCACAGTCAGTTCTACAAATGATACCTCTAAGAATGATTATGCAAATACTATTACGGAAAGAAATATTTTAACTAAGTGATTCCCAAACTGTGCGCCGCGCGCCACGGCGAGCCGTGTGGCCTCTTCACAGCGGCGCCGCGAAATATTTTAAAAGCTTCATAATTAATTGAACTAAGACATTTATAGTTATTAATTTAATGTTAATAAAAGTAAAAAAATAATGAAGGTACACGATTTTTATTTATTTTTATCTCTTACTTACGAGTAGTCATACTTTTACTTAGGGTAAGGTGCCATGGAAAAATTTTAATTGAAAAAGGACACACCCCACTCGGTAAAGTTTGGGAACCACTGCTTTAATTAGTGCATCTTGAATCCGAGGTGTTTCACTATTAAAAGGCTGAGACAAGTAATGTACACTCTGTTACACTAACTATGTTAGTAAAATAATTAATAAATCTGGACTATGTCATAAAACAATATTTTAAATGCAGTTTTAAAGGGAAACGTTTGTTAAGAAAGTTGAGAAGGTAGAAATCGATTCGATCTAATAAAACAGAAGAAATAATAATGAAAATTTGACTTAAAACCAGATTAAAATTACTATTGTTTTTTTTTTATTACAATTACAACTTCAGAGATAAGCTTTTAAACTTATTTCAACCTATTATTTTACACGTTTTAAGTAAATGAAAAAATAGATAAAAAACCCTTACGGAAATCGAAACCGAATTTTGTAATATTCTGTTGGATGAGGATAAGGTAATCATTTTTTTCTTATTATTTTCAAATAAATTATAATAGATACTCGAGTATATTTTATTTTGTTAACCAGTGGTAATACTTCACTAAAATGTATGATTTTTATCACACAAATAGTAGGAATTCGTAATTTAATTATATTTTTTTAATTTTATTAAATTAAAAATTTTTAACGTATTTACCACCGTAACCCTAAATGCACAATTATTGCTTGATGTCTTTTTAACAGTTTTCTTTAAAAAAAAAAAACTTTTTCGTAATTTAAGGTTTTCATTAAACGAATGTGGTATTAGAAAATATTTCAAAATGACTTTGCGTATTGAGAATTATATTCTAGGCTCGTTACTATCGGTACTAATTATTAGTAAAACTTGAAGATTATTATTAGTAGTTTAAAAATTGCTTCCTATCCTGTGGGTTACTTTTTTTAACCAGCGTTTAGTTTCAAAGGAACTTTAAAATGTTTAAAACTTATTCTATAATTTTTCTGAAAGCCTGAACTCATTTAATGCACTAGTTAATAAAAATAACGTGGGAAAAGCATAAACAGTAACTTTAATTTATAATATTTAGATTAAGAATATTTTTACGGTGATAATTTTTGTCACTGATTATAAATAGTTACGTTTGAAATCATTGCTGATGCAAAATTTAGAATAAATTATATTTCAATATTATGTATAGTCGATAAAATAAAAAAAATAATAAATATATGTTTAACATAAAAAATTTACTTTTTCAGTTTAATTACAGTTAGTAAAATTAATTACTGCTTTTCTTTTACCTGTCACAGGAAACTTTTGCCGATGTTTGCAAAAAATAAGGTGACGCTCCATAACTTCCATCTCAATAATTTAAAAAAAAATCAGAAGTGATCTTATTTCTCTCCATTAAATTCTCTACTAACATGTTACCTTACAAGAAATTTCATTACAATAAATTGTTTTCAAAAATCTGAAGAAAACTAAACAGAACTATTATTTATTTTAATTATTTTTTAAACTGACGAAATTAACCTCGAAAAACACGTTAAAAACACGAAAAATACGTCTCTAAACATATAGTATTAACTATCTAATAGTTAATATTTCACATTTTTCTCGCACAAATTATGGGGGAGGTACAGATTTGGCCCAAGAACAATTTTAAAATAATAATTATATCAGGAAGAAATTGTTATATAAAAAAGACTTGTGTATTCTTTTCTATAAGTTAAATAGACTGTTTACATTTTAATAATGATAATAATAACAAAAATTGCCCCGAACAAATCCAACCCCATGTCCGTGCAATAATAACATCTACACATATCCGGGGCTGTGGTTATGCTCAAGAGCTCCATTATGGAGTACCGGATTGGCGAACGAGCTTATTGCGGTTGTGCTTCTCGGTTTCGCTGTTTACAGGTGTGGCGGGAGGGCATGACCGTGATTTTGACGACGCTAGACGGATCGCAGACAGAGAGTGCCCATCCGTTTTCCCGATTGTGGAGCCGGGTTGAGGGTAGGCTGCTGTGAGCTTGCTCTGCCGAAGTCTTGCACTGCCCGATGTAAGTCAGTCACTTCGGCCCTTGATAGGGTAAGGGTATCGGAGCCCTTATTGCTACGTGCGAGCCCTAGGATGTCGGTATCGTAGTTCAGGCAGTATCTGACTCCCCGGCCCGGGTTAAATTTGTGAAAGGTGGCTGACCGGGGGACCCAGTTAAGATCATTGATCCGGTGTACACCCAACGGTCTCTCCATCCGCACCTTGTGATATATTGACTGGCGAAAATATAGCTTATGGATACTTCAACATCCACAACTCCATGGCAGAGGGTCCACTTAAAACCTCTTGTCTTGGTGAGCCTTTGTTTTTGGAAGCAAAGCTAAGGAAGAGTGTAGCTATTATTTGAAAAAAAAAGACCATCATCAATTCTTTTCCTTTAATCATAGTAAGTTATTAAACTCCCTCATATTTCTAGTTTAGTTTATTAGGTTACGTTTAAGAAAACATAAATAAATGGTTTTACTCAAATGAAACATTTTAAAAATATGCATATCATAATAATTGTAATAAATGCTGACTAGAATATTCATAAACTTAAGATTTTTAAATATACAAATCTAATAACGAATACATATTCTATATTGAGTAGTTTACAAGATTTACATAACAAGATGTTAAAACACTATATGATTATTTAAACATGAAACGAGATAAAAATAAAACAAAAATCCAATCTACGAATTATTTTGGAAAAGAAAAAGAAAAAATTTGACGTGAAAATAATATCTTAAAGTAACTTTATTTACTCTATTGTTGATACGTAAGGAAGTCCTTCTGTTCCAGCTTCTATTTAATGTTAGAATAATATTATTTGGATTTATTAGATATATGACTGTCAGATATCTGTTTTTTTGTGAACGGGCAATTTTAATTAAAATCTTTAGTATAACTCTTTTATAGCATCTCTTATGATAGGAACTTTAAATTAGCATGATTAGAAACGAAATACTATACAGTTATAAAATACAATACAAATTATAAAGTAAGTCTAGAAGCATCATAAAATAATTATGTACGCTTAAATTTCCAAAGTAATTTCTAAACTTTTTTAATTATTGCTATTATTAATTTAAGTAGATATGAAAACTACACATAACATCTATTACTTTATTTTCAGTACGAGTATTCCTCATTATTCTAAAAACATAATAATGTTCACTTAAATAAACTTTCTACAAAATAAATATCAAATGTACATAAAAACATAGCGGATTACCTGCATGAATTTTTTTTTTTTTTTGTCTTCAGTCATTTGACTGGTTTGATGCAGCTCTCCAAGATTCCCTATCTAGTGCTAGTCGTTTCATTTCAGTATACCCTCTACATCCTACATCCCCAACAATTTGTTTTACATACTCCAAACGTGGCCTGCCTACACAATTTTTCCCTTCTACCTGTCCTTCCAATATTAAAGCGACTATTCCAGGATGCCTTAGTATGTGGCCTATAAGTCTGTCTCTTCTTTTAACTATATTTTTCCAAATGCTTCTTTCTTCATCTATTTGCCGCAATACCTCTTCATTTGTCATTTTATCCACCCATCTTATTTTTAACATTCTCCTATAGCACCGCATTTCAAAAGCTTCTAATCTTTTCTTCTCAGATACTCCGATTGTCCAAGTTTCACTTCCATATAAAGCGACACTCCAAACATACACTTTCAAAAATCTTTTCCTGACATTTAAATTAATTTTTGATGTAAACAAATTATATTTCTTACTGAACGCTCGTTTAGCTTGTGCTATTCGGCATTTTATATCGCTCCTGCTTCGTCCATCTTTAGTAATTTTACTTCGCAAATAACAAAATTCTTCTACCTCCATAATCTTTTCTCCTCCTATTTTCACATTCAGCGGTCCATCTTTGATTTAACATATACTAATATAAAAAACTAAACCTTATTCTCTCATTCATTGCAGTTTTTAGCGAACTCATTTTCTTAGGGAAATGAAAACTCGCTGTAAATTCGTTTTGAATTTACAGATTTAAAAAATTAAAAAAAAAAGACTAAATTCTTAATTCTTGAAAAGTAAACCGACTGATTAATTTATTCTATTTATTTTGGTTCTTAAACAGCCAAAAAAAGTAGCAATTGTACGAATAGATGTATATTTTCTACTGGAAGATTTAAAGATTGAATTTACACGGTTAAATTCCAATCTTTTCTATTAAAATCTTTACATTCGTAGCTTCCTTATTTGAATGAAAAGTAAACTTTAACATTTCTTTTAGTCAGTTACTTCACAGAAAATTTATAAAAATATAACTTTTATTTCATTATTAATAATTCAATATAAGGCGTATAATAATATGAATAATAATCACAGAAGATTACAATCCTATCGTCGATTGACTCCTGGCATAAAGGACGGATAAGAGCGGGATAAAAGGATAGGAATAAGGACACAATATTGTCCTTGGAGTGAAATCACTTCTAAAGGTGGAAGAACCGGAGAGTTGGTCGACGAAATTAGGACTAAGAAGGCAACAGAAAACCACTGGATTAAAAATACAGATGAATATCCTCAGGAAATCACACGGCAAGATAATGACGATCGATATCTACAATTGCACAACAAAAATCACATCCTCAATAATAATGAATTTTTTTTTATTAACAATTTGTTTTTTAAAGTAATCAACTGAAAATCTGACCGACACATTAATATCGTTACGTTATCTAACTTTACTAATGTAAGAAAAATTAAATTTTATGTGCTCAGCATGTTCATAACCCAGTATGCCTCTATGTACAGGTCCTGATTTAACGTATCAGGAGAATTCAGTACGACTTATTATATTATGAATTCAAACGATTTAATTTTACTGCAAAAATCAAATTGTAATAAATTTATAAAAGCAGACAGAAAATGAGTTTATTTTCTGTTTTAAACTATAACAATAATAATTATTTTTTCAGAATTTTTTAATTTCTGAAATCTCGTTTTACGTAAATAAAGAGAATAATTGTATTTTAGATTTGATTATTGTTTCTACAAATCTGCGTTTACGTTAAGATTAGCTTTAAAACGTTAAATCCTGTTTGAATTCAAACTTTAAAAATTCGAACTTGGTCACTTGCGTCCGCCGCTACCTGACCTTCTTTTATTTATTTATTTTTTTTTTGTTTGTGAGCGAAAAACGCCTGTGCGTTATCATCGCCCGGAATTTTCTTTAATAAAAAGGTAAAATAACACTAAAAAATAGAACTAAATAAGGTTTAAAATTAATATAAATTATATAATAAAAAAATTATTAAAACAAAAGTTAAAAAAATGAAATAAAACTCAAAACTAATATCGCAGATATTAGACTCTCTTTTATAAACCGCTCAATTGCCTCTCCGTAACTGCTAACAATAAGATCGATTTAATTTCCGTAGTCTATGCTTCCTGTTGTATTTATACCGATTTCGAGATTTATTCCTCGATTAGTTGTCGTTAGTAAGAATTGTCAAATCGAATGTAGTGTATAGCAAGTGTAATGTATCGATCGTGGAAATTATGAAAAGTGAGAAGGGTAAATCAATTTTCGTAGTTTATGGATACGAATTCAGATTACACAAACATCTGACAGACAGGGGATGGACATGCACCAAAATGACTCGTAAATATTACTTAAAAATTGATTTGAAAAATAAAACTATAAAAGGTTTTCAAGAAACACTTAGGTTTGGAAGAAAATATAATTAAAAGAAAAAAATACCAAATTCTGTGAAAAGAAAAGCGACTGAAGATATTTCATGTAGGCAGTCAAAACTCTTACAGTTTAAAAATGATGGAAACGTAGAAACATTATCAACAGGAGACGTTGAAGCGAGTAATTAGGTGTCCAGAGGATCGATTCATCCAAGTCTTCTAAAAAAGTAGTTGTGCAACTCATCGCGCTCTCAAAGAAATAAAATTTCACTAATACTGAGAAAGACTTCCTCTACTGATAAACTACCCAGAAAAAGGAATTGGTTGTTTTTACGATAATGGAAAATTTAAAATTCTGTATGAAACGACAGAACTCTATGTTGATGTTACATTTAAAAATTTGCACAAAATCTATCAAATAGATATTTACAACGTTTCCTCCAAGAATATGGGCGGATTATAGCGTTTCATCGAATCGTTCGACGAATAACTGCAATTCGTTTCACGCTCCATTAAATACGCACTTCTACATTTTTCATTCCAACATATACAATTTTGTTGATGCTTTGAAAAATTTCCAGGCTAATACATACATAAAATTACGAAACAAAAACAAATGTAAGAAAATATGAACAGATATAAGAAAAGGAAATGCATCTTCGGGAAAAAATGAAGAAATTTACCAGATAAACCTGTTCTGGAATACAATATGTAGAAGATGTCGGCATTTTATTTTTATAAAATAAAGTAACATAGAAGACTGACAGAATCATTATAAATAGTTACAAAAAAGCAGCTTTTTTTTTGTCTTCAGTCATTTGACTGGTTTGATGCAGCTCTCCAAGATTCCCTATCTAGTGCTAGTCGTTTCATTTCAGTATACCCTCTACATCCTACATCCCTAACAATTTGTTTTACATATTCCAAACGTGTTTTTTCCTTCTACCTGTCCTTCCAATATTAAAGCGACTATTCCAGGATGCCTTAGTATGTGGCCTATAAGTCTGTCTCTTCTTTTAGCTATATTTTTCCTAATGCTTCTTTCTTCATCTATTTGCCGCAACACCTTTTCATTTGTCACTTTATCCACCCATCTGATTTTTAACATTCTCCTATAGCACCGCATTTCAAAAGCTTCCAATCTTTTCTTCTCAGGTACTCCGATCGTCCAAGTTTCACTTCCATGTAAAGCGGCATTCCAAACATATACTTTCAAAAATCTATTCCTGACATTTAAATTAATTTTTGATGTAAACAAATTATAATTCTGACCGAAGGCTCGTTTCCTATTCGGCATTTTATATTGCTCCTGCTTTGTCCATCTTTAGTAATTCTATTTCCCAAATAACAAAATTCTTCTACCTCCATAATCTTTTCCCCTCCAATTGTCATATTCAGTGGTCCATCTTTGTTATTTCTACTGCATTTCATTACTTTCGTTTTGTTCTTGTTTATTTTCATGCGGTAGTTCTTGCATAGGACTTCATCCATACCATTCATTGTTTCTTCTAAATCCTTTTTACTCTCGGCTAGAATTACTATATCATCAGCAAATCGTAGCATCTTTATCTTTTCACCTTGTACTGTTACTCCGAATCTAAATTGTTCTTTAACATTATTAACTGCTAGTTCTATATAAAGATTAAAAAGTAACGGGGATAGGGAACATCCTTGTCGGACTCCCTTTCTTATTACGGCTGCTTTCTTATGTTCTTCAATTATTACTGTAAATGTTAGCAATAGTTCTTCTATCTCTGTATTTGAACCGTAATTTTTTTAAAATGCTAAACATTTTATTCCAGTAAACGTTATCGAATGCCTTTTCTAGGTCTATAAATGCCAAGTGTGTTGGTTTGTTTTTCTTTAATCTTCCTTCTACTATTAATCTGAACCCTGAAATTGCTTTCCTTGTCCCTATACTTTTCCTGAAACCAAATTGGTCTTCTCCAAATACTTCTTCCACTTTCCGCTCAATTCTTCTGTATAAAATTCTAGTTAAGATTTTTGATGCATGACTAGTTAAACTATAAAAGCAGAAAAAAATTAAAAAAATAATAAGTAAAAATTGCACTGAAAATTAACTAAATTATTTTAAATGGCTAGACAAATAGCATCAAAAAGTTAATAAAAAATAGTAATATTTTTTATTAAATTGACAAAAATATTATAAGCAACTAGATGGAACATATACTGCAACTCCTGTCAAAGGATATCTATAGCTGATGATCACTAATAAGCGTAAAATATGTTTTTGCTTCTCACTGGGGTATTAAAACCAGAAATGATTAAAGGAAGATTCACTAGTATCTATACTTATTATTATGATCAATTTTTCGGAAAAGCAAGATATAATTTCCTACTTGGAACGGAGTTGACCGGGTAAAATTTCCTATGAGGAATACAACCGACCGGATTCTTTTTTAGATGGACGCAACTGACCGACATACTAAAAATTAAATATTGAAGGTTTGGTATTAAAAATTGTTGAATATTATTATTATTAGCATTACTATTAGCATTAATCACTATTAGCATTAGCATTATTAATAGCACATTACTGTTCACAACAGCATCTATTTATTCTATTTTTAAAAAATAGTTCGTCACATGCTTTGAGAGCGAAAATCTTTATGACGTAATACTGCAAAGATACAAAATTTAAAGAATTAAGATTACGTGCTACCACAAAAGTCAGTTAATTAATTTATTGTCACTGGTTGAGAGTTACATAACTTGAGACCTTTGGCTGATAAGATGGTATTTAATTTTTTTAAGAGAAAAGCTAAGCAGTAATATAAACGGTTTTAATATCTTGTCCAGAACAGCGAATCTAATTATATTTGCATATTACTAATTAAAAAAAAAATCAAACATGAAACGAGAATAAACAATTTAGTTAACTAGTTACGATTCGATAACCGATTTTTAAATTTTCCAATAGAAAATTACTTTCTTATCAGTTTGAGAAGACAGATTTTTTTTAAAAATAATTAACTAATTAATAATTCTCATCACTGTTTTCCACCTGGTCCAATTATAAATTCAAAGGAAACAGCTATTAAATATAAATTTTCTCCTAACAGAACTTCGATTAATAATAATCAGTTCATTATTTGAATGAACCGATAGTTTTGATAATCTAAAAATTCTTTTGTGAACGAAAATTAGAGAAATTAATTTCAGAAAATTACCTGAAAAAATAATTTTTTTATTCGGATTTGGGAAGTAGTGTGTATAGTTATAATTAGGTTATGTGTAAATTATACCTAATATATATTCTATGAAATGATAAAATATTTGTGATACGTACTGTTGGAGTAATAATTCAGAATAATAAGACCTTAGTAATACGAAGATAGCACTCCTGCCTAGCCTTCAAGAGATTACTTCCTCGGTTATTAACATAATTTTTTACCGGTCATTCTTCTGAATTTGAATGCGGTCTGTCCAGTTTACAATGAAATGTGTGTTATAAATTTAAATTATTTTTACACATATTCACTTATTCACACCCGTGAACACGCATATAAATCTAAAAAAACATGAAAAAAAATAATTTTATTTTTCAAGTATAATATACTCAACTTTAATTTTTCACGAGTACAATCATCATTTTTTAAACATATACGATTAATTAACTCGGTTTTGATACATATTTCGTCTTATAACCTATATAATAAAATCAGTGCCATAAAAAATCAGTGATTTTACAATTTACTATCTGAAGCAAAAATAATAATAATTGTAAACAGAAAAATAACGCTTATTAAGGACGTACCGCTAAGATTCAACAGCCTGTATCAAAGGATAACCAATTAGTTTAATTAAGAAGAAGTGTAATTGAGTGACGTTAAAAGGAAGTGGTGGTCAGCTAGCGACTATTAAAGATGCCCTTAGTAACGCTCAACACGCAAATATTTAGTGCGCTTACTGATACACCAGAAAATATAAGAATTAGCGTCGGCTGAGTTACTGCTTCCGGACTAATTCATTAGCAACGCACTGAGTTCTCTTGCTTCGCTGACTAGACCTTCCTACGCTCTAATAAAATACAGCATTCAATGACTACTGCCCTTGATTACTTATTTAATAAATATTAATACGGTCCTGTTATACTAATTGTAATTTTCAATGAACATTTACCTTTTAAAACAAGGCAGATATTCTACTCGGTTATGGAAATTTTTCTCGTTAGCAAACCGCAATCTTTCTTCTTTAGGTTTATAAAATTAAAAAAAAATTAAGAACTATGTGCATCAGTATACTAATAAATAAGCAATTTAATGAGATAAAAAATTAATGTACGACGCTATTGGTATCAAGAAGTTAACTGTCGGTAAGGCTCAGTAAATAAGCAATAAAGAACAGAAAAGTACGGTTTTCTTAATTTTAATCTCTTAAGAAATTTTCATAATTTGGAAACTGTTTTTATTACAGTAGAAACAACTATTTTTTAATATTTTAAAAGAAGTAAACAGCATAACACAAAGCTTTCTATAAAACATTTATTTTATTAATCTTTTTTAATGTTGAGACGGATCGCAAGCTTTTTTATTTTATAAATAATTTAAAATATTTATTTTTTAAAATGTTTCTTAACTTCTGTTACAAATCTGAAAAATATTTTATTACTGTTTCAACTGCAAGTACGTTAAATTTCAAAATTCCTACACGCACGTGACAACCGGTACGAATTTTATTAAAGTCATATTCTCTAGGGTTAGGAAAACATGAAACTTAAATCAAAATTCTACATTTATTTTCTATTGTTGTTTTATTTTTTTTATTTAGGCTTACTATGTTTATATTATTAAAGCGGTATGATCATCAGAAGGACAGCACCAAAGCCTAATAAGCCAGCTGCAGGTGATCGAAAAGAAAAGGATTTGTACAACAGATAATAATGTTTAATAGCGCTGGACGGAGTCGTGCTGCGACAAATAACAACCAGCGGACTTCATGCTGGCACCTAAGGCGGGCCGCACAAAACCTGTCTTGTTTCAATCATCGATAGGTTCACATCATTATTCTAACATCCTGAACGCAATCCACATTTTTCTTGTACTCTTCTCCATCTGTAAGTCATCCTTTATAAATTTTACTCCTATCATGAAATCCTATCGTTTTTTTTATTTTTTCTTGTTTCAGTTGTACTTGTCTCTCCTTTTTTCTTTTTTTGAAATATTTATCTTAGTCGTAACTAAATATTTTATAGTAAGATGAACGTATAATTAGACTGGTGATACGATAAAGCTCTTTAAATTCTCAACAAAAAAATTTACTTTGTCTTCTTTAATTTCATTTTTTAATATTAAACATAAAGGAAATTTATATTTTATAAAATCATTTCGCTTGTCTTAAAATATTTGGTTATTACTTTTGTAAACTAGTGAATCCAGGACGAACGTGGTATATTTAATAAGTAAGGATACGAAGATTAAAAATGATTTTGTTACAGAAATTAATAAAATTATTAAACCTGTACTCGAATAGACTTAAGCGAAGTTCAACATTTTTTATTAAATTCTTTTTATAAAGAAATTGTCGTCGGCGAAGTAATAATAATTGTAACAACTAATGAATCTACACTAATAATGTTAACTTCCTACTGCCTGATATTAGATAACTACTGCTTTTGGTCGGGATATCGATAAAATATTTTATAAAAAATCTGAGGTGGACACCAGGTAACTTCCTTGGACGCCTATTAAATTGCATATACACATTTTTTAAAGTACATAAAATGTTATTTCACTAATAACTTTTGGTTTTTTTTTAGTTTTTTACTTTTAGTTGTTGTTATTGAATATTATTTATTGTAAAATTTGTTTTACAATCGGGGGTTAATAAATCAATAAATAATAAAGAGGGTAATAATATGAATAAATCAATATATTTAAATAAAAAAAGGAAGAAAATGTTGCAAACAAAGAACGAATAAAAAGATTAAGAGAAGATGATAAATATAAAGAGGAAGTAAACGTTAAGACAAAGGAAAGAATAAAAAGATTAAGAGAAGATAATGAATATAAAGAGAGAGAGAAAATTTGAAAACTAGAGAACATATATACAAATTAGGATGAGATAAAAATATACCAAATCAGAGTGATTAAATGACTGGTAAAAAAAAATAATAAACAAAATGATGATCAACTCTGACGAGAGAATATTGTCCCACAGTATCAGAGGAGTAACTAAAGAAAAGATTTTTTTGCAATTTTTCTAAGATCGGGTATGTATGCCTCAGCGTATATGTTGTTCTTGAGAGGGTTTATTTTTCAGTCATTCCGTAGTTAACTTTAATGTAGATAAAATTAAACAGAAATTCCAGAATAATTAAATAAAATTAAACAGAAATTAAACTGGAAAATCCAAATATAATACGATTCTTAATTATAATTTTCAATTAATATATTAAATAATCAGATGATTCACTAAATCCATTACACATATATAATAATTCCTATTAAATTACAATCACACATTTTTTTAAAAGTACATAAATTTTTATTTCACAAAAAAACTTCTGATTTTTTTCATATTGTTTTATTGTTATTATTGAATAATTATTTATTATAATTTTTTTTTAAATCACGGTCTAATAAATGAATATATTTAAATTTAAAAAATAAAAAATAAAAAAGAAAGGATATAAGTCTGATTCGAAGCGATGTGCCTTCCCTTGTAAGATCCAAATATTTCATTAATTAAAAGATTGTTTGGGTATAACTCTGGAACCAATGAAAATAAGTATCACTTATGATATATCGTTGAAAAGCTCTCAATGAGAGCTTATTACTGCGGTTAAGAAAAAATACTAAATCCAAATTATTTGGCATTTTGGGTTTTTTTAGACAATTTTAGTTCAGTCGATTGCAATCAAAAGGAAACTTGCACAACTAGATGTTACAATAGTCCTAAATCCAAAATTTCAACATCCTACAGCTAATCGTTTTTGAGTTATGACGAGATACATACGTACAGTCGTCATGCCGAAACTAGTCAAAATGGATTCAGGGATGGTCAAAATGAATATTTCCGTTGATATCTGAAAACCGAAATTTTTCGCGATCACATCGCGACATTTTTATTTCGTACAAGGAAGTAAAAATATACAAGTATGAATATCGTTTGGTTTACCTGTTTGCTGTTTACCTATGAGTTTCATCCTAAATCAGTGATCCAATTATTCGATATATCAAATTTTATACGCCTGAACACTTCAGCTACTAACTAATCTGTACAAATTGTGCAAATTTAATAAAAGGTATATGATAGTTTTCAAAACCTTCTAAATAACAAATATTTTTCTACGATACTCGTAGTATTACTGTTATTTGATTAAAATACTTCCATTGTTGGTAATAAGCCGAGCGTAATAGGACGATGCTTTCAGAAACGTAATGTATTTAAATAAGCTATTGAGAATCTTTTAATTATTTGTTCGTTTGTCATTGTGTAGAAAATTTCTCCTGTTTATTATTTTTCTTTTAATTTTAAATTTTCATTATTTAATAAAATGATTAAAATCTGTCGGTAAATTTTCAATTGTCAGGCTTCACTACATACCACCTTCATGAGAGAATATTGAAAATGTTATGATAGGAAAGTAACTGTTTTTTTACTAAATCAGTGACACTTTTTACTTTCTTAGAGTAGAATAAAAATTATTCTTAGACAATGTACTTAAGCATGCAATTCTGTTTGTATTAAAATGAAATGTAGTATACAATTTTTAAAATGATGCAATAATAAAAAACTCATAATTATAATAATTAACGTTTACACCCCACTGATTCACCTACAAACACCATACGGTCAAATTCATTTTTAATCACACTGATAGCAAACGTAGGACGTATTTTTACTTTTTACTTTTTTTCAAAGTAGGACGAATACATCAAAGAAGCCTAGGAATGGGCTCAGAACCATTCATGGTAGGGTAATTTGACTACATTATTGATTCCAGGTATATCCTTTTGTGCATAAAACACGGAATCCACTCATCACTAGTTTTCTGCACTCGCTCTTCATACTCAACATACTTAAGGTCAGAAAGACAGGACCTTCCTTAAGAACGTAGATCATTTAGCTGAGTTTAACTATGAAAAACTACTAAATTATTTAAGTAACCAAACCTCTCGATTACAAGAATATATTAAAATGCTTCAAGCATCCGAAGAACGCGTTCTAGCTACCCTTACTGGCGCGGATGACACAAAAGTGCACGAAGACAAAATCGTATTGAGCTCATCTCCCAGTCAATTGCCCGTCTGGCATCCTCATAACTTCCCTGGAGCAAAATATTTCAAACTCGTGTTGTTTTGCTTTCATAGGTGTTGAGAGACCGATTACGAGAAATTATTCCATGAAAATAACCATCCGGATGAAAAATCCCTCTGTTTTCTATTTAGCTTATTGGGCTCAGTGACGATGATTTAGGTTTCGGATTTGATTTTAGATTAATTATACTTATTAGCACACAATAAAATATTTTATTTAATTTTGAATATTGTGATTCTTCATATATAAACTTTGTTAACTTTTCCAAGAAATTCGGTTAAAACCTACATTCATAAAACTTTGTATCCTCTGTATTGTGTAGCGTTAAAATGACATAGGGATCAAATAGATGATGAGGTTAAATAGACGAAGCTGATTTTATAATCGGGTCGTGGATAGTTGGAATAACGGGTTTTCTCTTTAAAATCTATAAATTTGAATTAATTCCTCAAAGAATTTTCTTACATAGTATAAGAAGGAATTTAAATAGTTCTTTGACATGTTTTGACGAGAAGCAGTCATTTCATTTAAGGAGCTTTTTGTTTCTTTATTCCTTGAACAAAATTTTATTTTTTATATCGATTTTATGTAGTGTAGTTTTTTACAGTCCAACTCTCTAATTAATAACTTGAAAACACATATCTCACAATAATTTGTTTTTCATAATTGTAGTTGTTCCCATAATTTCTCATTGTTGTAAAATTTACAACAATTTTTGTATTCTGAATTTTGTGACAGTTTTTACGTTGTAAAATTTCTCATAATTCTTGGACTACCATTTAATTATGAAAATTCATTTATAGAGGAGGCTATGCCATTAGAGATTTTAAAACTTTTATTTTTATGTTTTTTTTTTCTTTCTATAATTTTTACCCTACTTTAAATTTAAAAAAAAAAAAAAATATCTTACACTCAGCGTGCTGAGTGTAAGATATACTTTCTGATCATTAATTTAGATTCGTATTCAAAATTTTTTAACGTAAACTTACATACATTTAAACGCAATTGTTTAATTTATTTGGTTTAAACTAAGAGAACATACTCCAAAATTTAGTCGATGATATATTATTCTAACCGTTATAGTCGAATCATAAAATAAATTTTAATAGTTTTTATAAAGTATTTATTAATATTTAAATTTTGTTAGGAATATGCATTTCTTTAAAATATTTCCCCTTCGGCACGCCCGAAAGCGTAGGTAGATTTCACCGGGGCAAAATAGGGAACTCGGATTGTACGAGCTCGTATTAAACATTACTTTTCATCATGTTTTACGGACACTACGTTTTTTCATTAGACTACAAACTATTGCTAAATTTATCAAGACTTCCTTATGATTTTTCCTGAACTCCTTGACAAGACACCTAGTAGTGGCAGATTCTAGGTTAGTATCTTTGTATTGATAAAAAAGACAATGTATTCAGAAAGTTTTATTTAAAAACATGTATAAACGTAACAACAGTGATGTCGAGAAGACGATGAAAATATGAAAGTACAATATATACCCTATTTTGTTTGAATATGCCGAAAAGAAAAATCTATTACCTTATCTTCCTATCAATTTAGGAACTTATAACAATATTTAATTAGGAGTTATAACAATATTTTATTTTTCATTTTTTTTTTTTTGGTCATCTCTTGCCAAAAGGGTTGCCAAAAATTGTTTCAGACAAACGTTTTAAGTAATGTTTAAAGGACCAATGACCACTTTAAACTGATTCTATACTGTGCCTACTAAGTGAAGTATGATTTTTTTTTTCTTCGAAAACCCATTTTTTCCACCCCCTGGGCCAATGGTTAGTGATATCAAAAAATTTTACTTACATAGTTTTTATAGGCCCTTATCCAAAGATAAGTAAGAACATTAAACGAATTCGATGTTTTAGTTAATAAGAAAGTTATACAGATTTTTTTTAAAAAAAGCTCCCCATTTCCACCCTTATTGTCCGATTTTGCGTATTAACGAATTCGACCGATATTTTTGGTAGTTATTTTTTATGTATCAATTTGAAAGTGATTAGCGCAAAATTACAGTAGTTATTGTGTTCACAAGAAATATATGTTCTTGTGAACATATATACATAAAAAACTGTATATATAAACTTTTGGACTATGGTGGTTTTGGGGTCTGGAAGATGTGAAACGGAAGATACGTCGAAATTTTCCGTATGTCGAATCACGGTACCCATTACAATTAGTAGCTTTCTTATGAAATCTATCTAAAAATGTTTAAAAAGATCTTTTTTAAACCTTTTTACAAATGACATTTTCTTTTTGTACGTGACGAGAATTTGTTTTAAACTGGAGATTTAAATTTAAAAAAAAGAATCTTACGTAAAACATGAATAGTCTCTAATAAGTAAATATAATACGAGTGACCTGTAAAAATATGAATAGTTTTAATAATTTTAATTGACTATGATTATTATCGGTTCATCTTTACATTCCAACCTGTTTGTAAAAGTTCTTCATTACTATTTTAACCAATATAAAAATTAGTTTCCTTTCTAGTAAATTTCTCATTTTCTTACCTTTTTGTGGTTGTAATATATCTCGGTTAACAAAAAGATATACAACAGGCATACAGGTCTTTATATTCGTTCTGCGTTTAAAAATTGAGATGTAAATAATGAGTCGAAGTATTAAATAAAATTCTATATCGTGCTACACGCTAGAGTTAAAGATATTAGACATTATAAAGTTAATTGAAACACTAATGTACTTGTTGGCTTTAATTGAGAAAAAAAAATTAAACATATTTTTTCTTGAAAAAACAAAATTGATATTTCTTAACATAGGTACTGAAGCATTATTCTGCTTACGAGCCACAGTTCCTCTACTAACAAGAAACAGTATTTAAAACGTATTTATAATTAATTAACTGTACAATGAAAGCAATAAATATGCGTAATAATTACTCAAATGAACCTGACAAGTGATACCTTTTTGTAGATGATTCGTTGAATATATTTTTAGAGCAGTTCTTCTTCACAACGGTAACAAATATCCTTTTGAATCAATCGATGCAAAGTATTACTAAGGAGGAAATATACGATATTATGACATTTTTTATGATAGAAATTAATTATAAATGTGTACTAGAATGTTTCCCTAACAAATCGGAAGCAATATGATACATATATATATATTTCGTATTGGCTGATATATTTGGATACATATATATACGAGGTGCGACAATAAAGTAATGAGACTGATGTGAAAAAAAAATGTTGCTTACCGTTTTAGTCATGTTTAGTGTTGTCTCCTTCAATGTAGTTCCCCTCTGATTGCACACACTTATTCCAGCGCTTCTGCCACTGATGGTAACATTTCTGGAACACATCTTCTGTAATATCCTCCAAGACCCTCGTCACAGCTTTTTGGACATCTTGTGTTGTTTGAAAATGGTGTCCCTTGACCGCCATTTTGACTCTTGGAAATAGAAAAAAGTCGCACGGAGCGATATCTGGTGAATAAGGTGGCTGTGGTAATACTGAAATTTGTTTTGAGGTTAAAAAGTTGCTGTACTGACAGAGCAGTACTGGATGGCGCATTATCGTGATGCAGAATCCAATTATCAGCAATGTTGGCACGGACACAAAGAACTCGTTTACGAAGTCTTTCTAAAATTTCTTAGTAGAAATATTGGTTAACTGTTTGTCCAGGAGGCACCTACTCTTTATGAACAATTCCCATGGAATCGAAGAAGCACACAAGCATGCATTTCACTTTTGACTTTGGCATGCGAGCTTTTTTTGGTCTGGGTGATACCTTTGAGCACTATTGCGAACTTTGGCGTTTTGTCTCTGGATCGTATTGAAAAAACCAACCTTCATCACCAGTGATAACACGGCTCAACAAATCTGGATTGATTTCCGTTTGCTCTAACAGATCGGCTGCCACATTTTTCCGTGTTTCTCGCTGTTGTGTGAGATTTTTGGGGACCATTTTTGCACAAATCTTTCTCATACCAAGATCTTCAGTTAATATTAGACGAACCGTTTCTCGATTGATGTTGAGTTCTTCTGCAATCATTTTCACGGATAATCTTCGATCAGATCGTACGATTTCACGCACCCTGTTCAAGTTGACATCTGTCCGTGAAGTTGATGGTCGTCCACTGCGGTCTTCATCTTCAACATTCGTTCTGCATTCACTAAAAATTTTATGCCGCCGAAAAACTTGAGCTCTTGACATAACCTCCTCTCCAAAAGCCTTCTGAAGCTTACCGTAAGTTGTCGTCGCGTTTTCACCCAATTTAACGCAAAAAGAAATGGCATTCCGTTGCGCAATATTTTGCAGTTTCATTTCTGTGACGAGACACAAACACATGTCCACTTATTACAGCACAACTCACGACTGAGCAGTTGCATCAATGTTCCACTTGGACTAGAAGTAGCTTATAGACCAAGGGCAAAGATGGTGTTCCTACGCAAGCTGCAGGGTTTCCACATCTTGCAAAGAAAAATCAGTCTCATTACTTTATTATCGCACCTCGTATATATATATATTTAAAACACATAGTTTCATATAAGAAATGAGTAGATTTATTTGTTGCTTCACTCTAAAATTCCAGGGCTTTCTTTGCCTAAGACGCTAGTAAAGTATGATAGGTTTAAATAACACAATCATAGTTTCTTTCTCTGAAAGGATTGACGTAATTATGCATTTAATCTCTATGGTGACAAGTTATGACGTCGCTTACAAGCCTGAATCTCTCAAGTGGTCTTCGTAGTAAGTGTCTTGGTGGCTGATAACAATAGTATATTCTGTTGCGTTAAGAAAGAACCGGGAAACTAATTCTTTCCACTCTTTACTGAGTAAAATGAAACGGGATTTATTTATTCTTGATAATGGTTATCCTATTTTCTTTAGCGATCAGGAGAATCAATTCGCGTACAAAAATTACAGTTAGTGTTACGGATAAGTTGCAGTGGAGCAGCTCCACTGGCTCCACGAAAATAATTTTATTGTCGACAGGCAAAGTTTTCTTGCAATGAAAGAGTGAAAATTATTGTAAATGCAGGTATTTAAAGGCACTGCTTTGTCTTTGTCAAACTGCTACATTATCTTCTTATATATATAAAAGTCAATGTTTGCTTGTCTGTCTGTTCCAACTTAACTCGAGATCTACCGGACAGATTTGTCTAAAATTTTGCACACCTACACTTTGAAGCCCTGCGGTGAACATAGGCTAATTTTTGTGGACCTCCGACATAACGAAATTTTACAACGAAATTTAAAACACTTTATTTCTTCCTTAAAGCTTATTTAATTTTAAAAATTATTTGATTTTCAAGAAAAATGTAATTTTTAGCTAACATTTTTTTTCAACATTGAATTGATTAATTTTGAAAAGGGCTGAGGTTTTAACGTACAGTTATTCCTAAGTTTCAATTGATTTAGCGTACATGCATGTGTAATTTTTACGATTCATTCATTTACAATTTTTTTCAGCTGTTTAAAAACATAAATAAATAGCTGCTTTTGTTTATCATTTGTGTGTTACTAATTTAAAGTGTGTAAAGTATTTAACTGCAATCTTTTAAATTCTGTGATTTTTTTTCAAAACATCATACCATGCCTAAACTAAAAGACATTCTTCAATCGGGAGAAATACAAAAAAAAGCACGTATGATGAAAACTGTTCGTGCGACAGAGACTGAAGACGAAAGATAGTCAAGATTGGAAAGCGACCGAATACGCACAGATCAATCCCGCTCGACTGAAACAACTGAGCAACGGGAAATGCGATTAGAAGGCGTCCGAACTCGCGCAGCTAAGGCCCGATTAACAGAAACAATGGCAGAACGAGAGGAGCGACTACATTGACACGATCACGAACTGTTCAATCTAAGCGGGCATCAGGCATTGAATTGAAAGAATATCATTAAGCCTATCATTACGATGCCAACTATGATTAACATTAAGCTCTTAACTTGGAGTAAAGTTGATAACGTCAAAAATTTTCCAGTTGAAAAAAGAGCTATGGAAACCTGGAAAACTAAAGCGCTGAGCGAAGCGAGGCTGGCTGGGAGGTCCGGCGAAGCCGGACCGAGCGGCTAGTTTAGTTATATTAGTTTATTTTTTGAATTGTTGGATTAATTTAGTGATATACACAAAAATACATAATATTTATTTTAAATGACTTCCTCCAACACACGCGCGCACACACATAGATATAGATATTTTACAGTTAAATAATATATACTATGAAAACTTTTTTTGGATTTTTTTGATTTGATGTCACCGCATAAGCTTGAAGCTTGTGCGTGGGATTCGAAAATAGAATTTTTTAGCGTATGAAAAATATCATGCCTGACGGAATTCGTATCCAGGACTTCCGGATGAAAGGCCGAGACGTTACCACACCGCCGGATCGGCGGATTTTTCATAATTGATTTTTCTTCAGTAATAATGAAAAATATGAAATAAAATTTTTAATTAAACATTAAATTTTGGATTAAGAATTTTACCTTAAAAATTATTAAAATCTAGGCCAAATATATTTTTCCTTCCTTAATACGCTTCCATTCTACTACTCAATCACATGCCTCACATCTTAACAACCAGTGAACTAACTTGATCTAATCTGACGGTGCACAAACTCTCGTCCTTAAAATGTTGTATAAAAAATAGTTACATGAAGGAAAGAAATGGTTACAATTGAAAATTTATTCTATCTAATAGAAGTTACTCATGTATCTTCTATATTGTATTATTGAAACGATCTTGAAAAATTTAAATTGCTTCTAAAATGTATATGCAATTTCAACCTAATGTATGGCCAGTTATCAGTTAATATCAATTTTTTTTAAGCTTTTGTTTTCTTTTTATTATGCAAAACAAAAGGGTGCACCTAATTTTATCAGCTAACACACACTACAGCATTAACCTTGAACTTGTACTAGACCTAAAAAACACATATTTCTTTTTCCTGTAGGTTTTTATAATTTATTTTCAAGGCCATATATAAGGTTGAAATGATTTACCCTCAAGGGTTTTCTAATTAATGACAGAACTATCAGATTTTTTACAGACTAGTTTTCGTTATGATATGTAATATCTATTAGAAACCCGAATATTTTTCGGATAATTTTACATAAATTCGTTAAAAAGAAACGGTACACAAAAACCAAAAAAAAGAAAACTTTTGTCTTACCTGGTAACGAATAAAAACAGATTTTATTATGTTTAATTACTAAAATTTTGTTTAAATTTATAGTTTAAACGTGTTTAAGAAAACCTACCATTACATTAACGTAGTAATTGTAACCTAATAATTTTTTTTTTATGTAAGAAATTTATAAAATCACAAAGCAGTTTGTTTATGTACATTAATTATCACTTAAAAAAATTATACGTTAAATTTCACATAGTCTAAATCAAATACGAATAAGAATACACGAATCCATTGGTTTGGTGTACAAGTAAAACTAGTCATCTTAAATCAGCTAATTTCAAGTCGAGGGTTCTTAGATTCAAATCCTAGTAAAGGTAGTTGCTTTCATTCGGAATTGGTACTAGATGTGTACTAGGTGGATATAGGTGTACTTTGGTAGTCTCTGTATTTCTGTTTAGCCTCTGAAAACACCGTAAGGTATTATTTCAGAGGATGAATGAGGATGATATGTATGAATGTAAATGATGTGCAGTCTTGATCAGTAGATCGATCTTGTAAATCGATGTATAATCTTGTCTCAGATCGATCATTCCTGAGATATGTGGTTAATTGAAACCCATCACCAAAGAATACCGGTATCCACGATCTAGTATCAAAATCTATACAAAAGTAAGTAACTGCCTTTACAAGGATCTGAGCTCTCGACTTTGAAATCAGCTGATTTGCGATGACGAGTTCACTACTAGATCAACTCGGTGGGTTACTTTGATAGTCGGATTCAGTTAACCACACATCATGGTTTACCTGAGCCTGTTCAAGACTCCAGGTTTACCGGTTCATTTACACCAGCCATTAATGATTTTAATTGTTGATACGAGTATAAACAAAAGATAGTAAAAAAAAAATGTTCGATTAGTATAAAAATTTAAAATTAATTACAATGAAAAGTTGTTGAATTTTCTTATTAGTACATTAAGAGGAAACTACTTTACTGTTCTCTTCCCTAGTACCTGGCATGAAATGCTTGTAATCTTGAGAATGAATGTTTCAATTTCAAGATAATCTGTATCTCGTAACAAATTTCTTATAACCTTTTCGGATATTGCAGCTAATAGATATAGCACATTAAAACAATAATATGTGTTTTTCCACGTTAAAGAATTTTTTTTTTTTGTCTTCAGTCATTTGACTGGTTTGATGCAGCTCTCCAAGATTCCCTATCAAGTGCTAGTCGTTTCATTTCAGTATACCCTCTACATCCTACATTCCTAACAATTTGTTTTACATATTCCAAACGTGGCCTGCCTACACAATTTTTTCCTTCTACCTGTCCTTCCAATATTAAAACGACTATTCCAGGATGCCTTAGTATGTGGCCTATAAGTCTGTCTCTTCTTTTAACTATATTTTTCCAAATGCTTCATTCTTCATCTATTTGTCGCAATACCTCTTCATTTGTCACTTTATCCACCCATCTGATTTTTAACATTCTCCTATAGCACTACATTTCAAAAGCTAATCTTTTCTTCTCAGATACTCCGATCGTCCAAGTTTCACTTCCATATAAAGCGACACTCCAAACATACACTTTCAAAAATCTTTTCCTGACATTTAAATTAATTTTTCATGTAAACAAATTATATTTCTTACAGAAGGCTCGTTTCGCTTGTGCTATTCGGCATTTTATATCGCTTCTGCTTCGTCCATCTTTAGTAATTCTACTTCCCAAATAACAAAATTCTTCTACCTCCGTAATCTTTTCTCCTCCTATTTTCAGATTCAGTGGTCCATCTTTGTTATTTCTACTACATTTCATTACTTTCGTTTTGTTCTTGTTTATTTTCATGCGATAGTTCTTGCGTAGGACTTCATCTATGCCGTTCATTGTTTCTTCTAAATCCTTATTAATCTCGGCTAGAATTACTATATCATCAGCAAATCGTAGCATCTTTATCTTTTCACCTTGTACTGTTACTCCGAATCTAAATTGTTCTTTAACATCATTAACTTTAAAGAATAACGTTAAAGAATAATATAATTATTATATTCACTAACAAAATGATGGATAATGTAATTTAAAAAAAAGAAAACTTTTTAAATGTTGAACTTTTCACCAATAAACGAATAGATAGTAGGATTAAGCAACGGACAACAATATATAATACTTCACAGCAACAAAATTATGTTCCTTTAATTATGTGTTTAAACGTTAAATATAAAGGTTTTAAATACATTACGTTACTTTATAAACATTTTGAGATAGAAATTTAAAAAAATAGTAATTTTGAAAAAATATTTAAGCAGAATGACAATAAAAAATTAAATAACAATTTGATATAGTTTATCTTTTTTTTTTGTATTAGAATTAGATATCAAAATTTATTCTGAAGTTATAAAAAGGAACAATAGCAAAATTTTATAAACAAATTTTTAATTATTTCTTTAAAAACCTGTAATGTATAATGTAATAAATTCATAAATCGTATTCTTATTTAAAATAGGCCGAATGCAAGGAATATAATCTGATTAGCGACAAAGTTTCTATGAGAAACAAATGACACTTGGAGATTAAAAGTTAAACAATAAATTAACTAAATTTCTTTAAATCGCTCAAAAGATTCGATTGCACTGGAAATTCTGCAAAGAAATATTATTAATCGATTATCCATTTTTATTGATTCAAAAAAAGAAAAATGAAAATTTGGGTTCTAAAGCTGGAATAAATTGTTAACTGACATAAGAATGCACTGATAAAATTATAGTAAATCCCGCGTATTAATAAGCAGAAAAAAGATGAAAGTTAATTGAGAAAATTTAATTCGGTAATGTAAAACAATGTATAGATAGTGGTTTCAATCTACAGGGTGTCATATATAAAACGCAACCCAACCTTTTATTGGTAGGTATTGAAATAATAAAAAGGCATGTGTAAATGTAAATGTAATTTTGATTATTACCATCCATTACCTTACATTTAGAGTAAATGTTGGAAGTGGCCGCCATCTTCTTGAATACAAGCTTTAATTCTCTTTACAGCGTTTCTTGCAACTTTTTTCAAAGTTTGTGGCTGGATATTTAATACAGCTTGTTCCATATTGACTTTCAATCGTTCAAGTGTTCGTGGTTTGTTTTTGAGGTAACCCCATAGAAAAACATCTTTCGCAGTCAAATCTGGAGATCTTGGTGGCCACAAGCCTCGACCGATAACACGATTACTAAACAATTCCTCAACGAAATCAGAAGTTGAACCTGCGTAGTGCGATGTCGCACCGTCATATTGTAGCCAGCAGTGTCTGTCTTCCTCTTCCAAGAGTGCGATGATCTGAAATAAAATATCCTGATATCGTTCTGCATTAATGGTGTGCTCGAAAAAAAATAGGAACGATTATTTTCTTCCGCGATATCGCGCACCACACGCCCAACTTCTGCGGGTGTAATTGTTTTTCGTGATAAACGTGGGGATTTTCAGCGCTCCAAATTCTACTGTTTTGGCTGTTTACGTAGCCATCCAAATGAAACCGTGCTTCATCTGTGAAAAATAACGAATCCATAACATTAATTCCATCTCGCAGAAATCGACGGAACCGTTGACAATATTGTAGGTGTTTTTCTTTGTCGGGCTCAAGAAGTCGATGAACCGTTTGAATGCGATAAGGTCGTAATTGTAATTGCTTGGTCGCCCGATGAACAGTTGATTTAGACAAATTAATTTCGGCAGACAAACGTCTGATCGATTTATTTGGCGAGGCGAGAAATCGGTCTTTGATTTCAGTGACTGTATCTGTATTCAACACTGACGCAGATCTTTTGTGTTCCTTGTTATTAACAGAACCGGTCTCTCTAAATTTTGCGACTAACCTTAATACTGATGTTTTGTTAGGAGCCGGTTTATCTGGGTACTTATGGCGAAACAAATTTTGCACTGCAACCGCTGATTTCGTACTGAAGTACGACTCAACAATGAAAACACCTTCATCTAGCGAAAATAGCATCTTGTCCCTAGCAATACACTGAACGTTATGATTGCATTGTTGTTACTATCGGTAGTGTTCTACTGCGTCGCCGCGATGTTCAGATGTTGGACGAGTCCATTTCAGTAACGAGTAGGGGAGTAAGCTTGACTTTTGAAATTTCATGGATGAGTGAATGATGGGTTGCGTTTTATATGGGATTTTATAGTTCAACTATCTTTAGTTGAACTATAAAATCAACTAAAGATAGTTAATTTTATAGTTGTTCAAAATTAAACGAATTGACTACTATTGACATCTTCAAAACTAAAGTAAAGCTTAGCTAGATACTAATTTTATATATCAATGTAGTATATATATTTATACGTATATGTATATATAAATCCCTATGTTAGATTCCTCTATGCTACTTTCTTTTAACTTGGTTGTTTCAAATAACTCCTGTATCTCACATAAACGACGTTTTCTTCAACGCAATAGTTTATTAAACTATTCTGACTTAAATCTTTTGGAAATGTTTAACGTCTTGTATCTTTTCAATTTTTCATTCCGGGTAAGGTTTTAAAACAAAATTCAAAATATGTGGTTTCCAAATTTTGAGATCTTCCACCGTTAATACAAATGATAGCTGAATACATAGTTATTTTTGAAAAACAAGACGCCGAGAACCAAAATATTCATTCCGTCTGTTAAGAACTAATAATAGGTAAAATATTTATACAAATTTGCAAAATAAATTATCACTATTGTGAAAAGATAAATCATTATATGCATTCAATAATTTATTTTCACCTTAAACATTGACTAAAATGATTCTAAAGTATGTGTTATAATGGCGCGTTTCTCGTTTAGCTATTACACGCATCAGAATTGCTGATAGAAATATATATTATGAGGTCAGTTCAGTAACCTTTGTAAATCGATATAACAGTTAGTATATCATACATATTATTTAAAAAAAAGAAGAAAAGAATTGTATATTATTTTCCTGTCGAAATCCCGCTATGAATTTATATTTGCGTGTGCATTCTTAGTTTATTCTCCACGCATCGAATGAATCTTTGAACGCTTTTGCGACACGATGTTCGGTAATAGCGAACAAAACACAGTTTACACTTCTTAATGAAGAGAAATAAGAAAGAAAAAATTCTAGGAGGACATCTGTTTTCCAATGACCTCTATCGTTCACGCCTGCGTGTTAAAACGATTCATTCTTCAGAAGTTACATTTACATTATTGTTATTTGCTCTTCCTATTTTGAACACCGTTTCATAAAATTATGAAAAAAAAACATTTTTTAACATTTACATCGATTCATAAATGTTTGCTAACCAATTTTTAAAATGTGCTAACAAGCTTCCCACCGTAAAATTTCTTTTAGGAAGGAATAAATACTTTTTTGATAACCGCTAACGATTGAAATTAGAAAATAATGAATTTAAGGTAGAAAAAACAAAACTCTCGTTTCAAAGTAAATACATGAAAACTATTTTTTTTTTTTTAATCGAATAAAGGATATATCGTTTTAGGAATTATACATCATCGTTTGAAATTTACGTTTCTTATTTAATTTTAGTTATAAATTACAATTTAGTCATAAATTTAACCATTTATTCGACGCTTTGATACTTATTTAAAGTAAATTTGAATAATTTTTTAAAAATAATAGCTTATCATAAGAAGAAGAAGAAAAAAGAAACTGGGGCAGAAATAGAAAATAAAAAAAATGAGATTTGAATAAACTATTCACGAAATCGATTTGTTTAGAAAACGTTATTTGTCGAGTTGAAGCAGTATATTTAACTTATCGTTTCACAGTAGAAAGGGAACTATTAATTTGTTGCTTACCACTCTTTTCTACGGTTTTGGCACAAGTAAAACACGTAAGGTAGCAGAGCCATCGTTTGCAATTGTAACGGTAATCATTATCCGACCCGTTCCTGCGGTAAACAGAGCGATAGCAGAATGTCACTATATTTCGGCGGGCTCGGCGTGCTGATATATTCGGCTAAATGAGAAAGCAGTCATGAAAACATTTCATTCCATCCCCTAGTAATCCTTACATGGGATGTTTGTTATTCTTGAAGTTGATTATATCATTTTTTTTTTGCAGTGGTTATAGCTTGTACTGGGTCGCCTTTAATCATTACGATTGTTGCATTTTAGAGCAGTTATGATTGGTAATTTCAGGTTGGTTTCAAAAAATCTGTCCTTTTATTTTACTATAAACCATACAAAACCTATTTATGAATCGTGAACTTAATCGATTATATATATATATACATTAATCCAAAGAATAGTATTTAATAATATTTTTTCATAATATGAGTGCGAGTATAATGTTTTAACAATGTGATCATTAGTTTGTATTCAATATCTTAACTATATTTTAGTCAAAGTAGTATCTTTACATCAACGGGAACAATGCATTACTTACTCTTAAAACATTTTTAGATATTAATAACAAACAGTTAACTATATTTTTAATTCTTTAAGAAAATGAAGTATGCTACAATTTCATGCTTATACCATGTGTTATATAGTAGTTTTTTGCCTAACCAAAAAAAAACTCACTTTTAAATATAATCAGTGATCATATTTTTCTTGGTAAAACTTGTTTTACCGGGAGTAGTAGTACTTTATTATTATTTTTTTTTTTTTTGTTTAGCCTCCGGTAACTACCGTTCAGATAATACTTCAGAGGATGAATGAGAATGATATGTATGAGTGTGAATGAAGTGTAGTCTTGTACATTCTCAGTTCGACCATACCTGAGATGTGTAGTTAATTGAAACTCAACCACCAAAGAACACCGGTATCCACGATCTAGTATTCAAATCCATGTAAAAATAACTGGCTTTACTAGGATTTGAACGGTGTAACTCTCGACTTCCAAATCAGCTGATTTGGGAAGACGCGTTCACCGCTAGACCAACCCGATGGGTTAAGGGAGTAGTTGTACTGTTTTTTTTCTAAACATTAAAAAAACATATGTACTGCAGCAGAAATATATCATTACAATCGTTTGAAAGATTAACATGAATAAAAAAGAAATGACTTCAGTCACATAAGTTGTAGCTTGAAAAATAATAGGATGCTAACGTCTCCTTATTTATAAAAACTCATCTGGTAATTTATATTATCCCGCTTTACTAGGGTTTATGTAAATTTTTATGATTATTTTAAAAGAAAACGTAAAATTTAAATTAGTGTTTTGAATTCGGTTTAACACATACCAGAAATATTTAACTGGTTTAGGTTTTAGATATTTTAAATGTCTCTGTTTATGAACTAGATAATTTAAACATGACATCACGGCTATATGGGCTACCCATGAAACATTTATTTATAACAATTAGGGGCAATATTTAGTGAAAAAACTAAACTTAACTGAACTTGTTTGTATACATAGGTAAGAGTTTGATACGTGGTCCGGCGACTGTGAATGACTTCTGATAGCTCTTGTGTTGGAGTATTTCGGTTGTTATTTTTGGTTTTTAGTTTTTGTCAGGAATTTTTTTTTGGCTCTAGTGTTTGTTTTTGTAGTTTTAAGATATCAATTTGGATTATTATTTTTATAGTTTTGTTTTCTTAGGTAGTTTTGTAGGTTGGTTACTTTAGCTGTTTGCTGATGGGTGATTTATGTGTTTAGGTCACCCGAAGGAGAGTATTCTTCTGTAGTTATCTTAGTTTTTTGTTTTGTAATAAATAATTTGGTTTAGCATTTGTTTAGGATTTTTGTAGTTTTTGTTGTTAGTTCGGCTTCGGGATACGGTTATTTACGTTAGAAACTGCAGCCGTATTGGTCTTTTCTGATTGGCTGCTGGTTGTTTGTTAATATTATTGGTTTTTTCTCATTGGCTGTTACATTTCGTTAAGTTTTGCAGTGATTGGTTGTTCGTTGTGTTTGTATTTAGACGATTTTAACTTTTGAGTGTTGTAACTTATGGCAGACCGTAAAGTTTTAAAGAAGGCACGATTGAAGAAGGCTATTGAGGCCATTGAGGAGAATGATGCTTCTGGCGGCGATTCCGTCATTGTGGTTAGTACAGTGACAAGTGCATCCAATCGCACACAGAAGCAATCGAAATCTGAGCGGCAGCAATTAAGCAAGAAGAAAGGGAGCAGGTTGAAGGTGGTGCATGAGACTGCTATGGGGGTGACCAACGCGGTAGTAGAGCATGATGATTCTGACTCAAACACGGGACTTGTGGATGAGGTGTTTGGTTCTTTCGTTAGTCACGAGAAGTCAGTTTTTCCACTTTTGAAGGTCAAGAAGGCTGAAGCTGCTGCTTTAAGAGAATTGCAGACGCGATTGGTATCAACCAGTCTTACTCGTAGTCTCACATGAGGTTTTTAACGAATCGGTTGATATATTTAACATATGGTGAGGTGGAGAAATTCGTTTGGAGACTCAAAGAACATGAGAGAGAAGAGTTCTACCTACATCGGAAACAAAACAGTGGTTGTAAAACCTCTAAAGAGTTTTCTGGTGTATTTAAGATCCCGAGATTTCGGGCAGGCACACGAGTAGTAGTACTGTGCATTACATTGCAGAAGGAAATAAGAGTTTTCGTCAAGGTTTTCTTGATCAGGGTGGTCGGCTTTTGTAGATTCTTATTATTTTAAGGTTAAGGATTAGTTGAGAGTAAGTAGGTGTTTCTGCTGTAATGGTTTAGAGCATATGGCTAAGATATATAAGCGAAAGGAGCTTTGTTCTTATTCTGATGGTGAGCGTCATCAAGGATTGTTCGACAAAGCGAAAAGCGGAAGTCTCCAGTCTACATCAACTGTTTTCGAGTTGGCAAGTCGGCGTTACACGATTGTAAATGTGGGATAAATGTCCCACATACGTTGTGCGCGGAAATGTTGCGTAGTAAAATTGGTCTTTAGATTTACACAGCTACGTGGGTCATTGGCTCGGGGATTCTGGAGTTGTTTTCTCGTTTGGGTTTATTGTTTTATGATTATGTTTTAATCGGTTTCTGTTCTGTTTTGTGTTTGTTGTCGATTTTGTGTCTTTAATGTTGTGTTTTTGTTGTTATTGTGTTTGTTCTGTTGTTTAATATAGGGTTACCTTTATTGGTTGTTTTGGTTATTATTGTTTAGTCTTGGTTGAGTTATTTAATTTTATTTTATTTATGCCGTTTGTATCAATATTACTATTGTTGTTATTGAACAAATTTTTGGTTTGTTTTATAATTTTGTTATCATTAGAATTTTTGACTTGTGTTAGAGTTTGGTTAGTTGTTTAATTGTTATTTTGTCTGGGTTTATGTTTGTTTTTGTTAATGTGTGGTGTTTTTGTACATTTTTCGTTATTCTTATTTCTATTTTATTGCTGTTGGTGTTGTTTAATTGTTGTATGCTCGTTGGCATTACGTGTTGGGCTCGCTCTGCCGTAGGGTAAGTTTCCCGAATCAACTCAATCGGTATGGTCTTGTTTAAGACTTGTGTTAGTAGTAGGATCTGATGTAGACATTTTACACCGATGGGAAGGTGGCGTGTGGCATTTGCATCGGTGGCACCCTGTCTGAGGCAAGATTGAATCTGTCTTGAGACCTTTTCCAAAGTCGATAGATAAATAAATGAATCTGATCGTTTATAAATTTGTTTAAATTAGGCTTGATTTGAATTTTTGTTGTAATTTTTTCATCTTAATTCTTTCATTAAAAAAAAAAATATTTTAACGTCAGAATTTCTAAAATTTATTCAGATTTACAACGATAATTTTGAAACTGCATATAGCATGGGAAATTAGGATATGAGAAAACATCAGCATGAGATTATCATTATTTCTATTATTTAAAATTACGTTATAAAAAGACAAATAATACTTTTTTTTCAATAGAAAGGAGTATATGAATGGTGGTTGCTTTGCACTATATATCTTTTTCACGTTCCCGATTTTTCTGTTTCACGTTTGTTTTGATATAGGCTTGTTGTACACATAAAAGCTACTCGAAATTCTTTTAATTTTTTACCCTTTTTATTTTATTGAAAATTTTTAAAACCTTTATTAATTGTTGAGTTTTTGGTTTCAAAATCAAGGCTATTAAATATTTGTTTTCAGTGACTCGTGTCAGCTGATAATTTTTGTTTTAGAACTGTTAATGTTTGTTTTGTATTGCCTTGGTTACATGAATTGGTTTTTAATTTTTGTTTTATCCTTATAATAGTTTACTGTTGTGGAGTGTAATATTACTTAATAAATTATTTTATTTGTGTTGTATAATAATTATACTAACCTACATGATTTTGTGGACTGATTTAATTAATTATTCAAAATATGTTCAATTTATATCAAATTTTTAATATTTAAAACCTATTGTTATAAATAATAAAGAAAATTATGAAAGAAAAAGGAGAAATAAGTGGACTTGGATTGCTATTGCTATTTGTGTATAAATTGAATTTTCCATTCTTTTGTATTTTGGTCATAACTTTCCACTAAGAAGAAGTTATAAATGGATATTAACAACCTAATTTGCTAATTGTTTAAATGTATTTGTAATTGAACTTACAATACTTAGGTTTTCCAGTATTATTCTTGGATATGTGCTTGGGGTATCTCAAAAAGAATCAAATATAAAAAACTCTTTTAAAAACTATAAAAAAATCTTTGGCGTGTAAAGAAATTTATCTGAATGAATAAACGTTTAATAGAGATTTACATTTTATAATGAACATAAAATCGTACAATGAAATATTTTTTTGAACTAGATGAAATTCGTACCCAGCACTGTTACAAGCCTTAGCTGTAAAGAAAGAAAGATTAATACGTGCAATAATGTTTCCTAAATGGTGTCAGAAAAGGTTAGCAGTTGATCTGATTTTAATACTGATTTATTTATTGTTTTATTATTTTTCTCTTCATAATCGCAATCCAGTCCCAGACCCTCAGTTCTTCTTAAAACATTAATTGTTGTTTATCTTATTTAAATCTGTATAAATATCTATTCAACTTTTATTCATTCGGCTAACTTCTTTATTCGCCACAGATTTTTTTTATTATCGTATTCAACCATTACTCTTGCTGCCCATTTATCTTCTTTATTCCAGAGAGCCCTGCATTCACGACCTAACTAAAACGATTACAGCAGGCCAGTAAGGGCCTTACCCTTTGCTTAATCATTAAGATGCGCACAAATAAATCTTAAAATTTCATTTTCTGTTGTACTTTTATTGTACTCGACCTTTAAGTGTCGGTCGATAACTACATCAATTTATTTTTATTTTTCTTTATTCCATTTTACATATTGTACATGTCGTAATGCTCAAAATTTAATTACAAAATAATAAAATCTTCATTCTGATATATATTTTGGGAAATCAGTTTTAGATGACTTTCTAAAATAAAAAAATGCAGTTACTTTGTTTTTTGTTTGTTTCGTTCGTTTTTCTTTTGCTATATGTTAATTTTACTTACAATCTGTTCATAATAAACTACTTATATCAGAATTTTTTAAATGTAATTTCTATTTATTTACCTAAAGAATTACTTTCGATTCTGTTTCCTTTATATGTTACATTTTAGAATTTTTTTTCCGGTTAATGGGACGTCTGGAGCGCGGTAATGTACACAAAAATCGTACGGTAATGTACACAAAAAATTACAAGCTTTCATTAATATTCCATAATATCCGTCAAAGTTGTAACGATCGACCGAAGTAATTCTTTTAAAACATCTTTTACTCGCAAGAGAAATTCTTTGTACGGTGAAAAAACTTATAATCTTATGCGGACTAAATTAAAGGGACAATATTTTGTCCCTTTTAAGTTTTACATTCTCTCTCAGGTTTATGAAGTACCAAAAAACAATTTTTTTTTTCACGGAAATTATGATAAGTAAATAAACCAACAATGTTTCATTATATAAACGTTTTTACATTTTTACTTTTTTTTTGGATTTTTCGCAGAGGCTATTCTGAAACTACTTTTAATCGGTTGTTTTCAAATAATTAATAAATTTATATTTTTATTTGTAATTTTACTTCTTTAAATAAGAAAATTATGCTACAGAACATACTTTTAAGCAACCAGATCCTACAAGAAAGCAGTTTATTCTGTACAATTAATAAGTGGCGTATCCTGAGACTGAAACGTCAACTGTACGATAATAATTATATGCATCTCAAGCAAAATTAAAATTGGGTTTGTAGTTTTAATATATTTTACTAGATTTGTGCGTATATTGTCCAGCATTAAAAAAATATAAAAACTAATTTTTCTGTGTAAATTGTTAATTATATAGTCATCATAATGGTAACTATGCATCAAAAGTGGAGAGGTAATGAATAATTGATCGCTACTCTTGTAAATTTATCTTTATAACAATCATAACAGTGAGCTAATTTGCTCATCGTTAATCCAAATAGTTTGAATTCATTTCTTGACTGTTACCATTATTATAAAAAAAAAAACAAAAAACGACTAGTTTGGTTGTATATATCTAATCAATAAATAAATATTAATTTGTCTAAGCGATTAACATAACAATAGCTGATCGAAGATAGATATGTAGTAACAATAACAGGTGAGATAATCGAAATAAAAATAAGATTAAAAAAAAAAAAACATTAACTTTTACAAAACAGTAACAATAACGAATAAACTAATTACTATTTAATTTTAATCAGATCTAACAATAATTTTGTACAATATGTTTTTATTTTATTTTTTATTTTTATTCTTACTACATACTACGCCTACTTATAAACATTGTTTCATTATTGAAAATTGCTTAGAGTTTTCTTAAGTTGTAGATTGCCGAAAAAGATTTTAAAGAACATGTGTATATAGGGTTAAAGAAATAACTGTGTGTGCTAGGTTGACATATTTTCGTTGTTATAGTTCATTACTATATAATAAACCAAAATAGTGGAGAAGATTAAAGAGGTGTATCATTAAGTTCGATCGTAAAAATAAATGACGGTAGGTTTTTAAATGAAGGTAATGTAGGAAGAGTAAACGAAGGTAATTCAGATGTCATGAAGTCCGACCTATTGAAATTCAGGCTGAGCCGGCTCGGTTCGTTGGAATGCAGGGAATCCGCCCGAGCGCGGGCCTTCTTCAGTCCGCCTGGCTCTGGTATCCCTGCACTGCTGCCTACTCTACATACAACTGATCTGCCGGTGCTAGTTTAGTGAATCCAGTTTCAGAAGAGAGCAGTTGCTAACAGACTGTTAGCGAATAGGTTATTATAATAATCTTTATATTCAGGAACATTTCTTGTTCTACGTAAAATAAGCGTTTAGTCCGCATAAGGTTATTCGTTTTTTTCACCGTGCAAAGAATTTCTCATACAAGTTTAAAAGATGTTTTAAAAGAATTACTTCGGTCGATCGTTACAACTTCGATGGAAATTACGGAATATTAATGAACGCTTGTAATTCTTTGTGTACATTACCGTACGATTAGGCGCGCTCCAGATGTCCCATTAACCGGAAGAAAAATTCTAAAACATAACCGAATCGAAAGTAATTCTTTAGGTAAATAAGTAGAAATTACATTACAAATTATGAAATAAGTAGTTTATTATGAACAGATTGTAAGTAAAATTAACGTATAGCAAAAGAAACGAACAAACAAACAAAAAAAGTAACTGCATATTTTTATTTTAGAGAGACATCTAAAGTTGATTTCCCAAAATATTTATCAGAATGAAGATTTTATTTTTTTGTAACCTTTTTATGAGCATTACGATATATATAATATGTAAAGTGAAATAGATAAAAATAAACTTACGTAGTTATCGACCGACACTTAAAGGTCGAGTACAATAAAAGTTTAACTGAAAATGAAATGTGAGGTTTATTTGTGCGCATCTTAATGATTAAACAAAAGGTAAGGCCCTTTCTGACCTGATGTAATCGTTTTATTTAGGTCGTAAATGCAGGGCTCTCTGGAATAAAGAAGATAAATGACAGCAAGAGTAATGGTTGAATACGGTAACAAAAAAAAATCTTTGGCGTGTAAAGAAATTTAGCTGAATGAATAAACGTTTAATAGAGATTTACACAGATTTAAACAAGACAAAGAGTAATTAATGAAGGGGTTTTAAAAATTTTCAATAAAATCAAAAAAGGGTGAAAAATCAAAAGAATTTCGGATTTTGTATGCACAAGTCTGTATCAAAACGAACGTGAAACAGAAAGATCGAAAACGTGAAAAAAATATTTAGTGCAAAGCAACCATTCATCTACTCCTTTTATTGAAAAAAAACGTATTATTTACTTTGTCTTTTTATATGGTAATTTCAAGTAACAGAAATAATGATAACCTCATGCTGACGTTTTCTCATATCCTAATTTACCATGATATTTTCAGTTCCAAATATCAAAATTAACATCGTAAACCTGAATTAATTGGTACAGAAACTCTGATGCTAAAACTTTTTCTTTTAATGAAAGAACTAAGATGAAAAAATGACAACAAAAATTCAGATGAAGCTTAATTTAAACAAATTTATAAACCATTTGATTATATTCATTTATCTATCGACTTTGAAAAAGTAAATAAATTTTCTGCATTTTTTTTTTAATATTCTAAAAGTTTCTGTTGGAAAAGTTTCTCTCGAATAATTCTAAATTTATGAACTATATAATTTTAAAATTGAACAAAGTACTAATCAAAGTGGCTTATAAAAGGTACTGTTAATATTACTTTAATGAGTCTAATTTTTAGATAAATAAATGGTTTTTATATCAGTTTGCAAAATGAAAACAAAACATTTTTAAGAAATTCATCATAGATTCTATAAAAATATTAAGTGACTGAACATTAAAAGTGGAAGTAGGAGCAGAATATTATTTTACTCGCTCTTTAGTGTCAACCAGTAAATTTGTTTTTATAGAGTTCTCGTACTACTAGTATCGTTAACAAATAATTATTTTAGGAAATAATAAGTATGTATGGAACTCTATATAATCAAAGTCGACAAAAATATGAGAACAGTAAGTAATGTTTTACGGATAATACAAAAATTATATATAAATATCTTCAGTGACTACTGATATTTCCCTCAGTCGTTACACATAGCTATAAATGTATATAAAATGCCGAGATAAAATACTTGTATAAATGGAATAGGTCACGATTCTTTGTACACTGCGTCGAGTCTGCTCAGGGATAACGAGCCACTCGTGCTTGTGAGGCGAATCCACTTCATGCGCATCCCTCCGTCTGAGCAATAAAAATAAAGCCAACCCGTGACAACCGCGACATATTTACTCATTGTTATAGTGTCAAGTCCTTCCTCAACTTTATGATGTAATATAACGTCATGTAGTCGGTGGATTCTGGTTCAATAAACACCATATAAAGTACATAATGTGAGCGTAATTTTTTTTCTGATACCATGAAACTATAAATCAGCGATTGAAAACGTAAAGGCGTTGTGACAAATTGAAATCATATTATTCTGTCCTATTTAAAGAATTATTTCAGTAATCTATGAATAAAATTTCACATAGCGATTTCTTTTTGAATCCTTTTCCTCATATTTGAAGTTTAAATTATATCACCATTTCTTTTTCGATTATTACTTGTATTTCTATAAATAAGTTACGAAATAAGGGGTATGTTATTTTTTGTAGTTGTTAGATAGTGCTGTATCCTTTCCTTACCCTTGATTACCCTTTCCTGAAAATTGATTAATCAATTATATGGTACGAAAGGTTCATCCTCTTATCTCATTCAGTTTATTAATTTTGATTTTCATTTTCGGTAATTTTTTATTATAATACACTTAATAACATTATCAGTTTTCCACTAAACATCATTAGTAAACCGTATCGCAGATTACTGGTTCATAATGAAAAATATTCAGGGGTTTTTAAAGTTATGGTTATTCAGTAATTTACTCCACAACGAAATTGGTTTTGCAAAGGAAATATTCTAATTTTCTTTAAAATAAATGGATGGAAAGAATTTTTAACTGATTCGGCTACTAAATCACAATAAGACTCTTTTTTAGCACCGAAATATTAGTCTGTAATTGCAAAAAATAATTCTGTTATCTAGCTTAATAGAGGTGACTATTATTATGTTTTTTTAGGAATAACTGGCTCTTTCTCTCACTATACGAGGTACTACCCTATTCCAAAATAGGAGGAGAAAGATTATGGAGGTAGAAGAATTTTGTTATTTGGGAAGTAGAATTACTAAAGATGGACGAAGCAGGAGCGATATAAAATGCCGAATATCACAAGCGAAACAAGCCTTCAGTAAGAAATATAATTTGTTTACATCAAAAATTAATTTAAATGTCAGGAAAAGATTTTTGAAAGTATATTTTTGGAGTGTCACTTTATATGGAAGTGAAACTTGGACGATCGGAGTATCTGAGAAGAAAAGATTAGAAGCTTTTGAAATGCGGTGCTATAGGAGAATGTTAAAAATCAGATGGGTGGATAAAGTGACAAATGAAGAGGTATTGCGACAAATAGATGAAGAAAGAAGCATTTGGAAAAATATAGTTAAAAGAAGAGACAGACTTATAGGCCACATACTAATGCAGAGAGCTGCATCAAACCAGTCAAATGACTGAAGAATAAAAAAAAAAAAAAACATTAAAAAGTACCTTTGATACAAACATGTATTTGTGGAATACGTGAAAAGATTGATTTGCCAAACCGTTACCAGTTAGCATCAGTTTGATATTCATTAGAAACAATCCAATGGGTAATTCGGAAGTATTCAAACGGATGCGTATTATATGAAGTGACATTCTATCACTTCTTTTATTATTAAAATAATTAATATACTTTTAAAGTTTACATAATAACAGGTGGTAGATGTAATATAATATTGTGTTTTTTTGATTCTTTAAAAAAAAAATGTCTCACGTTTTATAAAAATAATTTTACCACAATTCTATATTCGTAAAAGTAATGTGGGATTCTAACTCTTTCTTCTTGTCACTTATTCTGCCTGAGGCGGTGATTGGTGCGGCTCCTGTTGCGGGGATCTCCCAGGTTCCGGCCTCCTAATCGCCGCCTAAGTACCGATGCATGTCCGTCGTTGTCCGCGGCTTCAATGGTCTCCGATTCGGAGGCCTGGAGCTACACGGCCGATGGTATACTTATCGAACACGAAATTTTTCGAAAAATGGAAAAGAAGAGGAAATAGGATGGTCGAAAAGCAAACAAAGAGATTAAATAATTTAAAAAATTAGCGAGTCAATAATTCAGTGGAACATCAATGGATATTTTTTCAAACGTCCATGACCTCCAACGCTTGGTACATGAGGTAAACCGAATTTTTATATGCCTGCAAGAAACACAATTCTGCCGAAATGAAATTTCCAATTAAGAAGATACATTTAGGCGAGATCAACCGCCAAATATAAGAGTTAGAGGTCGAGTAGTTATATTAATATTGACTAGAACTACCATCGAAGAGGTCGAAATAAACATAAATGTGCAAGCGGTCGCAATCAGAATGAAGCGTTCGCTGCAAATCACTACCTGCACCATATACTTGCCAAATTTTAATTGGAAGAAGGATGATATAACACGATTAATTGCTCAGCTTCCCTCACTTATACTACTGGTGGGTGACTTTAATACACAATTCTCTTTGGGGGATCGGATCGAGTAGATCCCTGTAGAAGAGAATTGAAAAAGTTCCTATTGAATTATGATTTCATTATCGTAAATGATGTTCAGGAACTTTTATCAGTGCCAGAAATGGGTCGACATCCTGTATAGATCTAGAATTTATAGTTCTTCAATAACACCGAGGTACACTTTACACGTTTTAGAAGATCTACATGAAACCGATCATTTTCCGGTGCAAATTGTAACTGACATTACAAGCAAAATATATCCTATCTCCAAATGATGACTGTTTGATAAGGCAAATTGGACGAGCTCCACAGCTAGGACGATACTCCCTGAAACAACTGGAATTATCGAAGCCGATATCGACGCTACAACTAAAGCCATTCTTAGCTTGGCATCAAGATATATTCCAAAAACGTCTAGAAAAGTCAAGAAGCGACCCCCGTTCCTTGGTGAAACGTTGAAATAATTGATGCTATTAAAAGAAACAAAAAAGCGTATAACGCTTTTAATATACGTCCAACACTAGAAAATATAATTGCCTTCAAAAACACAGGACGTGTGCAAAAAACTTATGATAGATTCTAAAAAACGATCCTGGCAGAAATACATGCCATCCATTAACAGAAAAACAACTGCATCAGACGTTTGGAAGAAAGTGAAGGCCAATTGTGGGCGTGCAAGATTTGCTTCCATAACGTGCCTTCAATATGAAGATGATGTTAAAGATACTCCAAATAAAATTGCAGCAAGACGGCTAACTACGATGAATATTTTAGAATGAAAAAAATAGAACTTGAGGGTCCACTAAATTTCAGAACTGAAATAAATTATTCATATATTGTACCTTTTAAAACAGAAGAACTTGTGAAAATGTTAGAGAATGCCGGCAACAAAGCTGCTGGTCCGGATGAAATTCATTATATCATGATCAGACAGCTGAATACCAGTGCAAAACATAGATTGTTAGAACTATATATTCAGATCAGGCGGGATGGTACGTACCTGCAGCAATGGAAAAAATCACATATTGTTCCAGTTCTAAAGAAAGATAAAAATCTAACAGACCCTTATTTCTTTGACGTACGCTATGGGAAAAACTTTTGAAAAGTGATAAATAATCGACTCATTTTGGTTTTAGAAAAAGAAAATCTCTTATCCTCACATTAAGCAGGTTTTCGACATTACCACTCAACTACTGATCAAATGAATATAACAGCTTCATCACAAGGAAAACATTGTGTCAGAGTCTTCTTTGATCTGCAGAAGTCATTTGATATGACCTGGTGACATGGAATAATGCTTCAATTACATGAATTGCGTTCGCGACAATCTGCAGTTTTACTCGGCAACTGTATAAGCGACCGTACTTTCGAAGTTCGCATTAAAAATGAATATTCATCAGAAAAAAGATTGGAAAATGGCATACCACAAGCCTCGCTGTCACGATCGCCATTAATAAACTATATTAGCCATTCCAGAAGAAATCAGCAAAAGTGTTTATATCGAAGACCTGGCAATTGTATATGCCAGCAATACTGCAGCTATGGTGAAGTTCAAATTGCAACGAGCTATAAAAGCCCTCAATGAAGTTGCGAGGAATAATGTTTTCAAATTTTCACCAGAGAAAACGTGCTGTGTACACTTCTGTAGGAAGAGAATTCCTCACCGAGTCCTGATTTGATCATCATATACCATACAAGGACAATATGATTTTTAGGTCTATTACTAGATAAATCCCTTACGTGGGGATTACATATACAGGACTTGAGTGTTAGATGCAAAATAGTCCTAAACGTTATAAAATGTTTATCCAACATCAATTGGGGCTCAGATAAGAAAATACTACTGAGGCTGTATAAAGCATGGGTTCAATCGAAACTCGACTACGGATGTACTGTATATTCATCCACTAGAAAGTCGCATTTACAAAAGTTAGAAGTAATACATAACAGCGGAGTAAGATATGCCACAGGCGCATTCCGTACAAGTCCGGCGACTAGTCTAATGTCGGAAGCCGGAATAATGCCACTACATTATAGAAGAGAGAGCCTATTGTTAAGATATATGGCAAATATATGGGCCTTTCCTAGCCATATAAATAATAAAACTTTCAACAATCATGTTTTGGCTGCGTTATATGAATTCATCGTACTACCTATTACAGACCAGCCGGAATAAGATATCACGAATTGACAAGAAAATATAAAATTGCTTTACCAGAGACGTTAGCAATTTCTATAAGAGAAACACCGCCATGGCTTTTACCAGCGGCAACCACAAGACTGGATCTTTCTCGTAGAAAATAAAAGAGAAGCCAGCAGTTATCATTCAATAGGAATTTTTATCAACCGTCTGTAGTTACGAAGAATACATTAATATTTATTTATACTAACGGTTCTAAAACCGAACATGATATTGGACGCTCCATATATGTAAATGAAGAAACCTATTTTTGGAAACTGCCAGATATAGTAAATGTTTATACAGCAATACATATTGCCATACAGCAAGCTACTTGGAACACTACTGCGAAGAGAGAGTGCTTTTATGTTCCGACTCTCTATGTGCACTTACTGCAATTCGGAATAAGAACATTAAGAACGTTCATAGTGCAAACATCCTGTCCATTTTTTAAATCAAGTAGGACAGCAATGTGTATTTGTATGGACTTCAGGGCATGCTGGTATTGCAGGTAATGAAAGTCCAGACAAAGCTGACAGAAAGATAACAGTCTGTGATAACCTGGATATAATTCCTGTACGAGTGGCAGATGATAAAAATTGTCTAACTAATACAATAAGAAACCGGTGGAGTAAAGATTGGAGAAGATTAAATACTAACCTAAACTCAGTTAAGAGTTCTCCATACAAATGGAAGAGCGACGTGAAGCTGATTCGCTGAGAACAAATGGTGGTGACCAGACTTAGAATCGGTCACACGCAAATAACAAATTCATATTTGTTAACCGGAGAAGAAAGACCAATGTGTGGTGATTGTTATAAAACACTTACTGTCAAGCACCTAATGGAATAGTGTAGCATATATGAGGACCTCATAAAGAGGTTCGATCTAAGAAATAATATTGTTGATGATTTGGAAAATGGAAAAGAATATCTGCACGACAGTGGACTATTAACAAGTCTATAAGGAAATTCAAGCTGTGTTAAGAACTCTCTAAGCGAAGTAGTTTAATTCTCTGTATAAAAAAAGGGGAAACGTAGCACGTATAGGGTCGGGAGGGTGCCCGAGCTCGCCTGATGCAAGTGTGGGGGAGTCGGAGCATATCCGATGATAGCATGGGAAACCCTCGAGAGGGCGCGGGGCAAAGTGTATGCGCAAGTCATGCCCGGAACCAGGTAGGTCAGGACCGGGAAGGGCAGCCTCCCCACCGAGAGGTTCTTTGGCCATCCTGAACAGGTGATCGAATTGCTCCTACGAGCGGGAGTACCCCGATGGGTTAAATCCTACGGGAAAATTTATAGGGGGATAGTCAACTGTTACGGCATCCTGGGGTGACTGATATAATGCAAAAGCGGTTCCAGTTTTCGTGGGCGTGCTTAAAAAAAAAAAAATTGGTATTGTGAAGACATTCTTTTCATTTTTAGTTTGTGTTTTATTTATTTTTTCATTTTAATATCGGGACCCTTTACACCCTGTAAGTATTTTTAGTGTTTGTGATTAAATGTTCTGTCTTTTTATTTTTGTGTTTTTAAATAAAATATAAGGGCCCTTTACACCCTTACATATGACTAACCTGATGGTGATTTAAACCTTATTTTAATGAATTTGACCAGAGCACATGACCGTTGTCGATGCCCATATAACCCCCCCCCCCAAAATAAAAATAAAAAAATAAAGCATTATTTAAACCAAACGTTTATTTATTATTCTGTCTGGTTGAGACCAAGCATTTTGTTAGCTCTCTCGTATCGTAATTGTGAAATTACTTATCAGTTAATAGCAAATTTAACAAAAGATCGTGTCAAAGACACAACTTGTTGTGACGTCTTAAAAAGTACATTGAACTCAGTGTAGTAGTAGTTTCTAAGTAGTAGTAGCAGTAGTAGTTACTAAAAACGAACCATAAATTTCACAACGATAAAAAAATACAGCCATCATAAGAATAAAAATGGAACGCTGCAAATTGTTATTTAGTAATTTTAAACAATTCCTCTCATTATTTTAAAGATGAAGCAATGATTCCCACTGTTGTAACATTTCGAAACAGTGTTCAGCGCCGTAGAGCCTGTGTAAAAAGATGCAAGTTTTTCAAAGAACGAATTGAATATCGTTACTGTTTTAGTCATTTGAGAATTCATAGAGTAAATCTACACATCCATCGAGTCTGATAACATAACTCCTCTGATACTTTTGTTAGTTATAATGCGTAACAATTCTTCTACTTTTACTGTATATAAAAATAATGTGTAGCTTTGTGTGATATTTTGTGGTTTTAAAAATAATTTTTTCCTGTCCTTTTGTACAAACGCTTGTAAGCAGATGTTTCCGCGAATATCTGGGCCGCTACATTATTTATTAATAATATTTTATATATATAAAATTAGTAAGTAATTATTCCCATTCCACGTATAGGAAGTAAATTAAATCGATGTTACAGTCGTCACCCTTTCCTACTCAATTTTGCTTTGAAAGAATGTTATACTCCGTGATTCAATCTAATCTTTTTTCAAGTTGCTTCTCATTTATTTTATTTTTCACTCGATTTAGTTTATTATTTATTTCTTCGTCTTTTCAAAAAGTGGATTACAGAAGTCTGAACGTCACTCGTCTACTTCCTATACATATCCTTTCTTACACACAACTAAGTTTCGGATACCAAATAGGTAACGGTAAGCCTTGGAATTTTATTTCATCCGACTAATTTTTTCGTAAGCATAGTGAATGACTTTTCCATATTGAATAATTTTAGCCGATAAAATTAATACTAGATAAAAGGCGGGCCTATGGTCCACCGCGAAAATGTTACACGTTTTATGTTTCATTACACATGATTTTGTGTTATCTGTAACTAAATAACATTAATGAATTTAGCATACTGACAACAAAAACTTTTACAACAAAAAGTTTCAAAAATCTAAACATTTTTAACTGTTTCTTGAGTTGTGATTTTTGAACGCAGTTCTAACCCGAATTTTTCCTTTTTTTACCCCCAAAACACAGATATAAATTTAGATAAAGTGTTCGTATAAATCGTCCGAACGAATGAATCGTTCGTTCGCTGCGCCCAGCCGCCCAGCGAACCACGCGGTCCGCTCTGCTCCAATAGCAGCTAAAATAAAAATTTGAGCACATACAGCAAACAAACCCAGTTACCATCCTTTTAACTTCCTTTTACGAAGTAAAGGAAGTATTGTGATTACGAAATATTTCGGTTTTTCAGATTTCAACGGAAATATCCATTTTGACCATCCCTGAATCCATTTTGACTAGTTTAGGCGTGACGTCTGCACGTATATACCTATCTCGCATAACTCAAAACGATTAGCCGTAGAATGTCGAAATTTTAAATTTAGGACAGTTGTAACATCTAGTTGTGCACCTCCCCTTTTGTTTACAATCAACTCCAAAAGAGCCCGAAATCCTAATTGTAATTAGCATTCCTAATAATTAGAAATCCTAATAATTGAAATCCAGCATTGTAATTTAGAATTTTGGACTTTTTCTTAACTGCAGTAGTAAGGCCTGATTGAGAGCTTTTTAACGATGTATCATAATTGGTACTAATTTTCATTGATTCCATAATTATAGTTAAATAAAAGTTTAATTAATGAAATATTTGGATCTTACAAGGGGAAGGCCTATCGGTTTGAATCCTACTTCATCTCCTTTTTTGTTTTAGATTTTTTATTTTTTATTTAAATATATTGATTTATTAATAATTATTAAATTCTGTTTGTAAAAAAACATTTTACAATAAATAATAATACAATAAGAATAAAAAAAATATGAAAAAATATCAGAAGTTATCGATGAAATAAAATTTTATATACTTTCCATTTTAAAAAAATGTACATATGTAATTTAACAGACGTACAAGGCAGTCATGTGATGTCCATATCAATTTTTTTATGGGATAGATAAGAGAATCTACATAGAACTCGTATCATCTTCCATACGAAACATTTAGGCTTTAGATAATTTCTACAACGAACTGTTACAATTTATGAATGGTAAAAACAATTTTCCTTGTACCTATTTTTATATAGGTTCTTATTTTTCATAGCCCTTAATAGTTTATAATACTTAGGTTTTACTCTTCTTCTATCCAAAATTGATAAATGCTAGAGTATGTATTCGATTACACGGCTTCAAAAACAGCATTGCTAATTAAAAATAGTCGAAAAAGTATAAAAAAAAACCACATTTATTAGAAATAACCGTGAAAATAATAAGAGAGGTAATTAAAATAAATATGAATATTGTAAATCGATAATAAATACTTTATTAAATATAAAAAGAAAATCAGACATTTGAAAATAGATTCCTATTGAATTAATGGATTCCTTTATCAAAGAAGTAATATCGATAAAAAAAATATCTATACGTTTTTATATAGCTATATGTAATGTTTATATTATGGTTCGAATATTGATTTACACCATTAAATAAAATTAGAATTATTTTCACAAATAGTTCATCAATCCAGATTTCAACGGAAATATCCATTTTGACCATCCCTGAATACATTTTGACTAGTTTAGGCGTGATGTCTGTACGTATATACCTATCTCGCAAAACTCAAAACGATTTTTGAGTTATTATTATTATTCAAAAATCCTGTGTTTTTTTAATAATAAGGGAGATAGATTTTTTTTTTAAATAGTTGTAATTAAAAAGAAAAGAATTTGGCTTTTTAAGATTTATTTCTAAGAGTGAGAATCCGATATAATAATAAAATATTTTCGCTATCTACCTTCCTTTATTATTAAAACAATTAATCTACTATTTATGCGTGTTAATACCTGGTAGATTTAATATAATATTATGTTTCTTCTTTTTAGATATGTTATAATTAAAAAAAAAGTCGCACCTTTACAAGAGCAGTATTGAAGACAATTTTATAAACCAGAAATAGATAACATAAGTATCTAAATTTATGTTACACATGTATCTGCGCGCGCGCACACACACACAATTTTTAGAGCTAGTTAAATAAAGAGCAAATTTAAAAATGAATATTACAGCCAGGGATTTAAGACAAGAATAACAAGTATTTAAAATATTATGGAACGGAAGTAATGACATGTTTAAATAAATATATGTAAGTTGTAAGATAGGCTACTTGTAACTACATTAAACAGGTTGCAGGAAAAAGTAAAAATAGCTATTAAATAAGTCGGCTTTAGATTAAAACTTTCTTTTAATTTATGATAGCCACTCTGTGAAAAAATTTTCTCAAATAAAAAAGAAACGAACAAGTCATAAAAAATATGTTTTTATAAGCAATTATTTATTATTTTTGGTTTTTTTTTTGTCTTCACTCATTTGACTGGTTTGATGCAGCTCTCCAAGATTGCCTATCTAGTGCTAGTCGTTTCATTTCAGTATACCCTCTACATCCTACATCCCTAACAATTTGTTTTACATATTCCAAACGTGGCCTGCCTACACAATTTTTTTCCTTCTACCTGTCCTTCCAATATTAAAGCGACTATTCCAGGATGCCTTAGTATGTAGCCTATACTGCTTGTTCTGCTTGAAAAGCAGAACAGCTCTTCTTTTAACTATATTTTTCCAAATGCTTCTTTCTTCATCTATTTGCTGCAATACCTCTTCATTTGTCACTTTATCCACCCATCTGATATTTAACATTCTCCTATAGCACCGCATTTCAAAAACTTCTAATCTTTTCTTCTCAGATACTCCGATCGTCCAAGTTTCACTTCCATATAAAGCGACACTCCAAACATACACTTTCAAAAATCTTTTATTGAGATTTAAATTAATTTTTGATGTAAACAAATTATATTTCTTACTGAAGGCTCGTTTAGCTTGTGCTATTCGGCATTTTATATCGCTCCTGCTTCGTCCATCTTTAGTAATTCTACTTCCCAAATAACAAAATTCTTCTACCTCCATAATCTTTTCTCCTCCTATTTTCACATTCAGTGGTCCATCTTTGTTATTTCTACTACATTTCATTACTTTTATTTTGTTCTTGTTTATTTTCATGCGATAGTTGCGTAATTTTTGGTTAGGCTAAAGATTTTCAAATAAAATTAACAAACTCGAAAAGTTTTCATTGGAATATTCATGTTGAATAATATCGGAAGTAATCGGTGATAGAAAATATAATTTTCGTACATGTGTTTGGAAATTAGAGTTTGGAAATTTAGTTAGAGATTGGAAATTAGAGATTCATATTGATGTCAGGAAGAACAGCCACCGATAAAAATCCCGCCTAAACCCTCCCTTCAAAGTAAAGAAAAATTAAGTAAAATAAATTTTAAAAACGGAAAAAATCATTTACAATTATTATTAATTACAGAATATTATACATAAGGTAAGCTATACTACGTGTCTTACTGATAAAACGAGACTATTTTTTATTATCGTTTCCATCACTCTCTGAAGAATAGTTGTTGAAAACAACTCGATTTTTACTTGTTATATCAAAACTACTATTATTTTTTTTAGTTTCATTTTTTTTAAGAGAATGTTTTATCAGTATGTGTTGATTTTATCTGCAAATTTTAATTAAGTACTTCTTTAAAAATTTTATTTTATTTTTCTAGTTAATAGTGTATTTTTTTCTATTTAACAGGTCAAGTTATAAAAACGAGTGAACTAATTTTTTTACACTAGTAATTCAGAACAAATACAGCAATATTTCCTAATAAAAGTCTGTTTTTCTCATTTTTACCCTCATAACAGCTGAAACATCAGATTAAATTTCGTTTAATTTAATAAAAATGTAGCAACTGGACCGATTTGCATTTATTTTTTTAAATTAATTGTTTTTATTATAAACAGGTGACAGCGCTAGATGAAAACGATTCCGTCTTATTGCAGAGGTTGACAGCCGATTGCGGGTTAATAAACCGGGTGCCGAACCGTTCATTGAGGTAACGACCAGTATGAACTATGCTCTCTCCTCGGGTGTGGGAAAAGAGGAGTCGATAGGGAGGGCGGCTGTGGGATTTTAAGGGGGCGGGAGGGCATCCGACTAGAGCTCGCAGTGAATCTGTCCTCCAGAGAACAGGTTTTACATCCACTCTTCTGATACTTCTAAGATATTTTTGTTAACAGAGTTTTGATTTCTATTATGGCATCCAGCCGTTATATTTCTGTATTCGAGGAATAAACGACATTAAATAATAATTTAAGCCTAAATATCGTACCGGTAAAAAATATTTAAATTCCACTTTTAATGTGTATTTTTATCATTACCGAATAACAATAATAATATCGAGTAATTATTGCCGAGTAGTTTTTACGTGTGAGAATTAAACTGTTGAAAAAACTCTTCTGCATTTTTTTATTGCTGTACTAGTGAAATCAAGAACCGTCAAAATACATGAAGTCAGAAACATCATATTCTCAATAAAAGTAATAATATAAAAAAAAGAAGAGAAAGCTGATTTTGAGATATAACATCCTAGGGCAATAATGAATCCTCCTCTGCAGATCCCATTGGCTTTCTGGTAATTTTTAGATTCCATTTCATTCGATACACCGTGACAGACTGATATATATAGCCAAACATATCATATTTCGGTGTTCTCGACAGAGAACACCGAAATAAAAGCGATATTCAGCCATATAAGTGACTTTATTCTATGTAACAGAGGGACTCGCTACATCATTACTTTCAGAGAAGGCAAATATGGCCTTTATTCTAATACGCTTTACATGCATTACAGCCACAATAAGAAAAGATACATTTGATATAAAACAATAAACTAATCATCAAATCTTTTTTTATTGCGAAATATTACATCGTTATACACTCTCGCAACTCGCAACTATTAGTTAAATAACTTATTAAAAAAAATCTCTAATTTAATGAAGATAGTTGAATTTTAGTGTGCGAATCAAATAAAATATTTCAAACACATAAAAACCATAATGCTAGTCGATGCCACCAAAACCCCATTAACACTAAATGGACTCTGCTTACTTATAAAGCAAATTGTAGAATAGTCGCTTCATGCTCTGAATTGTCTATTGTATAAAAGCAGTGAGCACCCGATTATAGGCGACAGAGAATACTTTTAAAACGGGTTTTTATCCACAGTCTTGATTCAAACATGCGCTTGTAGTATTCACACAAGTACATAATAATAGAAATATCTGACGCAACACATTTTTTGATTCTAAAGCAAACATTCATTCATTCAATAGAATCATACAATCTCGAAAGATAATAAGTTGTTAGTACATTTTTTTTTAAATTCTTACAACTACTCCATAAATGCGTACAGTAATAATAAATTTGATTACATTACTATGTATGGATCAATGAATGATTACTTATCGGAACATCAAGTTTATATTGTAAGTGTAGACTATTTTTTTCTTAGTAATTTGTAAAATATTTTTCTCCTGTTCGATACATATAATTAATGCACAGTTAATCGTAACTATATTATAATTAATTCACACGCAGAAGTTCTCAGTGATCTTTATCATGACACAGAATATTTGATAATATACTTTATATATATATATATATGTGTGTGTGTGTGTGTGTGTGTGTGTGTGTGTGTGTGTGTGTGTGTGTGTGTGTGTGTGTGTGTGTGCGTGTGTATTGTGTAGTACGTACTTAATGTAAAACTTTATCCTAAATTTAATTATAACTTATGAAAAAAATTTCTAATTTAATGAAGGTAGTTGAATTTTAGTGTGCAAATCAAATAAAATATATCAAACACGTAAAACTCAACATGCTAGTCGATACCACCAAAACCCCATTAACACTAAATGGTCTCTGTTTATTTACAAAGTGAAATTGTAGAATGACAGCAGTCGATTCATGCTCAGAATGTATTTAATAGAAAAAATATATAATATTTATTTTATTATGTATTGATTTTTTATTTAATGTTGAGTATAAACGAAAAACGAAGGATTACGAATTAACCAAGCAAAAGCATGAAAACTTATATTACATATTACAAAGTTTCAATTTTTAATTTAATTCTGGAGATTAAGAAACAAATAGTATGAAAATTCTTTTTCACCTTTTAATTTTCTTTGTAAACAGTTATAAGAAAATGATTCGGTTTTATTATTTTTGTGAATATTATCTTAAAATACAAATACAGAAATTTAAAATAGTAAACAATTTTGACTTTGCAAATTTTATAAAATTTATCTCTCTCTATCATACAAATGATCTCCATTTTCTTTACGTTGATTCTGATTTAAAGCTACACAACTGTTATTTTATCACTTTAAATTTTGAAAATTTATCTTCTAGACTTATTTTAATTAACCATTCGTTTTTTTAACATTAATCAGCAATGAAACATAATAATTTATTAATCGATCTCTTTTTATAATAATATTACCAAAGTTAAATAATTAAAACTGCATCGAGCCAGTCAATTGACTGCTAACTCCAACAACCACAAAAACTGGTTATAAAACATAATCTTGTGTATTTAGTGTACAATATAAAATGTTTTTAAAAAAAACTATTGGCATTTGCTTACAATTATCTTAATTTTTATAAATATTATTCTATCAAAGGTCTAGTATTGTAAATAAAAGTTCCTTATCGATCGGGTATCGAGCATGCTACTACCGGTATAAAAAAAAAATATTTTTTGTTAAATCTCTATTAACACCAAAAGATTTCCGAGTAGAACGGTTTGAAAAACGCAAGGAGTAAAAAAAAAAAAAAAGGTAAATTATTTATGCAAATTGAACTGTTCTGTAATAGTATTTATTATTATGCAAATCAGTTTAAAAATTAAGTTGAAAATGTATTTACTACAGTGCAATGAATTCCTTGAAATATAGGAACAATGGTGAGAAAAACTGTTAGTTATTAAAATAAGAATTGTTCGGAATATTCAAGATTCTAGGCACTTGTAGTAATGAATTACTTGTTTATACGATGGCATTCAGTCCGTAGAAGAAAAAGAAGGATGAGCGGCGAACAGTACCGAGCTCGAATTAATATGCGGAAGGGAATGGAATAGTTGGAAGGAAGCACGGCTTGCCGACAGAAGGGCAGTGAGGACAAGCCACGTCGCGGAGTCGTAGACTGGTGTTCTCATTTCGCCCAGACCACTTGACGACTCCCCTGTCGCGGCAACTAACTGTAATACGGCCTCTCGTTTTCCTTTTTAACTTTTGACGAACGCAGTGAGTCACTGTAAGTCACTATAAGAATTTTCAATAATACCGTTAATATAAATATTTATGGAGCTCATGTCAATTAAGAAAGCCTTCATTTTCATAGATAATTTTCATTATTTTTTTAAAAACTATAAGAAAGAAAATTAAAATACTGACAAATTAAAGTAACAAAAGTTATTTTCGTATATTTGTTAATATGTATATTCTTAAGAAGTATATGCAAGAATTATGTTCACTACTGGATAATTAAAAGGTTATAGGACTCCTGTTACTAGAATCGATAGATTATTAAAGAATACTGGCGTCACTTGTAATTATAACTTATATCGTATTGATAATTTAAATATGATAGGGAGGATGGAATTCACGGCGAGAAAAAATTCCTCCAAGATTTAAAATTGTAGCACTTTATTAACTCACTGGTCACTGTTAGCCAAATATATTTATACTATTAAAATAAAAAAATATGTGTGTACACGAGGCATACAGTACAATTTTGTTTTACGAATACTCATGTATTACGAAATTCGATTCGTAATCAACAATTAAATTTTACTTTTTTATCTAAAAATATCTTGTACACACGGTAAATAATATAATTTATTACGTATTATCTCCCGAAGGACTTACATTTAATTTTTGAACTTTTGAAAAATACAATTTATTTCTGAAATTAAGAATCTGCAAAATCATCTCTCAGAATAAATTGTTTGAATAATCGCAACAGAGAAGTAAGTTTTTGCCGGGTCCCTAGCCACTTAGGGATTCTAGGCATTGAACAAGCAGATTATGCTGCCAATGAAGCGTGTATTCAAACTCCTTTCACCACCCGAGTTACTACCTTTGATTTTATTAATCGTGTAAAACAATCACTGAGAACAAGGTGGCAAATTGACTGGGCGACTACCGTCAATAATAAACTCCGACGGATTACAGATTCAGTGTTTCCATGGAACTCCTCTTGCAGAAAACGAGGTTTTTTGCAGGAAAACGAGGTTTGTCTATGAAAATGCACCACATTTTCATAGACTGCATTTATGCGGCGTTACGTCGTAAATTTAATCTACCCAGAAACATCCGTGATATCTTGTACAATAATAACGAAAGTTTGAACCGGATGTTTCCGTTTTTGCGTAGTACCAGGTTACTACAAAAAATTTAATATTATCATATATATTTTTATGATAGAAGAGTTTTTGATAATCTTTTCCTTTACTTTCAATTTTGATTTTTTTGATTCAATGTCATTAATTTTATTATCGAGAAGGGAGCCTTTTGCACAACCTATCGGAATTGGGTAAGTTTTATATAGTTTCTTTTTTTTATTATTTTAAGTTTTATATTTTAAAGACTCCGTCTACGATATTAGTTTTGAGTTTTATTTCACTTTTTTGACTTTTTTTTAATAAATTTTTATTATATGATTTATATTAATTTTAAACCCTTATAAGTTTTATTATTGTAGACTTATTTTACCTTTTTATTAAAGAAAATTCCGGGCGATGATAACTCACAGGGGTTTTTCGCCCCCAAACAAAAAAAAAAAAAAAGAATAAATTGTTTGTAAATCACAAAATCAGTTTTCATTAAAACAACAAAACATCTGATAATAGCTCTGTTTGTTATCATAAACCTTCAATAGCTCTAAAAATAGATTTTACTTTATTTTTTAACAAAATAAATTATTAAATAATGCTAGGGTATTCTTTATTTAGAGATGTTTTAGATCAGTGCCGATATGATCCGTTATGAAATTCAGGATCTTTTGGGTTTATCTGAAACTGAAAACTGGCCCAAACCACCAACGGTTTGGGCCCGGAAGGGATTAATTAAAAATGAGAAGTTCATACAGTAATAAAGTAAATAAACAAAAATATACAAAATATTTTATAAAAAAATAGATTGAGCCCATATAATGATATTTAAATATTTTCCGATGTTTGCAACATTATTTAATGATGTCTTTATACTTATGTTATTTTTCAGATGTTTTACAGACCCGGAGTAAAACTTTCAGTAATAAACAATTTCTTACCACCGAGATGAATTCACTTTATATCTTGCGGAATTATAAATGGAACAAATTTTAATGGAAACTTAAATTATATTATGGTTTTATAGTTTTGTTCAATATGATTACATCTTGTGCTTTTTATGACTTTTTTACAGTTAATTTTTAAAAAAATTATAATATTACCTAAGTGAGACGTATCTAATATTAATTTGCTGATTCCAGTTGTTTTGCGAGCATTTAGCATTTACATTGAAGGAGAGATTAAATTATGAAAGATTTTTATCGTAACGAAAATATTATTTTAATCGTTCGTACATTGTCCGAGCGTTACGTATTTATTTGTATAAATATATTACTTTCACAGAAAACTATACAGGATATAGACTATACATCGGCCTATTTAAAAAAAAAGACGTATTATGATTAGATAAAACGCTGTCCCATTGATTCCTTGGCCTCTAATGGATTTCCAAGGACATACCATGAAGAGAAATTTGACCTGGTTCCGATTGTATTGATTCAGAGACCCTAGGTATGCAGCTCGCACCACTCTGCTGTCATTTACTCAACGTCATAATCAACAAGGTGTTTGCATGTTTACAATTCATAATAAATACATATAATAAAGACTATTGTCCATCGTTAGACTTGTAATTTTAAATAGTTCCGCGAATCCAACAAATCAGAATATTCATAACAAATTTCTATATTAATACTCGTACTTTTTAAGCAGACTGTGACGATGATGTATTGTGTCTGTAATATATATGTTTTTTTTTTGTCTTCAGTCATTTGACTGGTTTGATGCAGCTCTCCAAGATTGCCTATCTAGTGCTAGTCGTTTCATTTCAGTATACCCTCTACATCCTACATCCCTAACAATTTGTTTTACATATTCCAAACGTGGCCTGCCTACACAATTTTTCCCTTCTACCTGTCCTTCCAATATTAAAGCGACTATTCCAGGATGCCATAGTATGTGGCCTATAAGTCTGTCTCTTTTTTTAACTATATTTTTGCAAATGCTTCTTTCTTCATCTATTTGTCGCAATACCTCTTCATTTGTCACTTTTTCCACCCATCTGATTTTTAAAAATATGTTGAACTTTCTTAAAGATTAATAAATTAGTTAAATTTTCTTCAATTACTGTTTATAATATTAGCGACAAGGAAACCAATATTATTGGCCAGTTATGATAAACTACTTATGAATGACCATGTCAATGAAAAAAGTATGCAAGCATATGCCAAATCATAGCCACTGTTTTCCTATCTTTTGCAAATTACAAATCGGTTATGAACCTAAATATTCATAAACAGCATTTAGGCTTAACATTTATCTCTTCATTAATTATTTTCAAATTTTATTTATATTATTTTCTACTTTAAATTTATCGGCAAGGTATTTTAAAGATACATAACCGGTAAAGCTGAAAAACCAGAGTTTTTAAATAATAATTCATAAGACGTTCTGTAGTTTACATTATTTATTACAAGTGTAAATAATATAAGTATATATACCGCTAACTTCTGTTTCCTAAAGAAAGATATGTTATAATCCCGGGTAATAAAGTAAATCTCAAAATAGAGTCACAATAACCGTGATATGCAATGATTTTAGTAAATTCTAAGCATAGAACTCTATAGGTAATTTATGAAATCTTTTTAACAGAAAATAAAACTCCTTTAAATTTCTTAATATCTACTCTCCATTTCAAATTGGCCTGTGTTCAACACCCAAACATTTACATCGTTTAGATACTGCTACTCTGATCAAGATGTTAAGGAAATCAAAAGGTTCTAAACACTTAGGCCAAAATTTTACAGGTAACATTGTTGTCAATAATTAACATCATTTTACAGCTTTGGGTCTGTTCGATCTTTAAAATTTTACATGATCTGTGTTCAAGCCGGCGTGAGCCAGGTTGGTTTCTATCTTTTTTTTTTATTCTAATTGGTACGAAAGGATTTTTGATAATATAATAATTTATTTACTAATTTGGCAGATTTAAGTGCTTTAAATTTAGAATTTAATTATGTAGTTTTACAGTTAGTAAATGTTTATTTTTAGTTCTCTTTTTTTATTATTCTTTTAGGTGTTGCTTTTTTTACTTTATTTGAGCGGAAGGTTTTAGGTTATATTCAGTTTCGGAAAGGTCCTAATAGGGTGGGTTTATTTGGTTTATTACAGCCCTTAAGTGATGCTTTAAAGTTATTTTGAAAGGAGTATTATTTTTGGTAATTATTTGATTTATTTTTTGTCCCTATTTTAGGTCTGTCTATTTCTTTATTATTTTGTTTATTGTTTCCTTTTACTTTTAATTGTGTTGGATTTATTTACTGTCTATTTTTTTTTTTTTTGTTCTGGTTTGGGAGTTTATTTTATTATAATTGCTGGTTGATCTTCTAATTCGGTTTATTCTTTATTGGGTTGTTTGTGTAGAATTTTTTAAAGTATTTCTTATGAGGTTGTTTTTTTTTTTAGTTATTTTTTGTTTTATTTTATACAGTGAATCTTTTAATTTAGTCAATTTTTTTATTTTCAGTTGGATGTTTATTTTTATCTTTTAGTGTATGGCTAGTACAATAGTGTCGATAATATTATTCTTTGCATTCCTAATATCAAGGAAGTGTCCGAGTAGTGGTTTGTCATCAGCAAACATTGTAATGTTATATATCACATTTTTTTCCAATATCATTAAGATACAGTAAAAATAGTGTACGAACTAAAATAAATGTGGTACTCCTGTGATGACCGGTTTGAAAAAGGAAAAAACATTTTATCGTTTTTGATAGAAACTATCACTCTGATATCTATTACAAAAAATATCTGGCAGGAATTCTTCAAACCATCTTAATTGTACTCGATATTTATTTTTCAAAATATCACGCTCAAACCTTTGAAAAGCGGTTGGCAGGATCTAAAATATCCCTCAACCTTTCATGATTAATTTAAGATTCCAAGACATGAATTAATTAAAAAAATTGTTTCTTTGTTGAATAGGATTTTCCTAAAACCAAAAGTCAGTATGCGTTATGTTTTAGAAAATCGTTGAGTTGGTTTAACACGGCCATCTCAAGTACTTTTGATGGAGTTGAAAAGAGTTATCAGTATATAATTTGCAATATTTTGAGGAAATATCTTTTTAAACACAGGTCTGATATCGGTATATTTTTATTTCATTGGAAAGATATCAGCTCCAAGTGATAAATTTGCAATATACGAGTGCGTTAAGAAATTCAAAATGAATTTCTTAACGCACTCCAAAATAAAATAAATACTGAGAATAACATTCCATCCTTTCCTTCAGCTTAAAATATTACAGTTTATAACAACCTGATTGAAATAGAAACTGTTGTATGAAGTATTTTGGTTCTTCGCTGTAAAATTTTTGATTATTCATGTCTACTGAAGTAGTAAAATATTTATTATTAGCTATTTTGGATCAGTAAGGTATATTGTATTGGATTTCAATAAAATTTGATTTCTTATTTTTAATCCTCAATTCATTCTTAATTACTCGTATATCTCAAAAATCCTTATTACGATTTGTAGATTTCTGCAGCCTATTATCGTATTGTGTTCTTTTGGTTACTTCGATAGATAATTTTAAAACTTATTTATTGATTTGAAATTTTTATAAAATATCAGATATCTACTGTACCTTTCAATTTTGAATATTTCTTGGTTATATCTAATAGAAATTCTAAAACATCGGCTTCTCAGCTGGTGTTTTTTAAACATATGATCGCATATAACTATAACGTTTAATAGAATATACGATATTAAATCAATCACAAAATAATAAGAATTAATCAGATTACTTCACAAAGAAAATGGTAACTCAAATACTTTTAAAAAGTCTCTTTTAAGAATGGGGAAAAAAATCATTCCTGAAGTATTTTTTTGAGAATTTAACATAACTGTAGAATTAAGTACATCGATAAAAATCAGTCAATCCGGTATCATCAAAAACACCTAGCTCTGTTGTTTTACTTCCATCTAAAAAAATTACATATTTCAATTACTGTGCATATCTTTTAATTATATACTATTTATAGCCACTAACGGAATGGATTCTATCTGCATGAGCGCTCGTCAGGGTTAAGAAACATAAAAATACTGAAGTCACCACTTACGAAAGTATTACGTTTAACTGGTAGCTCAGGTAACGTAACTGACGATCCTTGAATTTTTTTAATGAAGGCAGATCAACTATTTCTAGGTGTCTATAAATAAATATTTGTAAAAAAAAGTATTGTTTACTTTACATATCTCATCTACTAGATTTAACAGTTCGATACCCATACACTCAAACACATCGTCTTCGACAGTCTACATTGTTTTCGATCAGATCATAGACTCTTCCCCAAGGTTTGGTACAACTACAATAAATCCCAGTTGCAAGGAACTAATTACTGCCAAAATCATTCTTCTTATACGGATTTTCAATCGGCCGACGTTCAAAAAAGCTCATATTTTTAAAAAAGCTCACATACTTGTTGTTGTACGTTTACTCTGTCACTTATTGTCATTAGCAAATACCATTAGTTAGCCACTTTACAATCACTATTATTGCCTAATAATCAACAATACAAAGTTACTGTTACTGTGATTATCATATTACAACCTTACAGTGATAAACACAAAAAAAAATTCAGAATTAGGTGTTTTACGTAAATAACTGATTTATTATTAAAATTATTTAAATTAATTATTTTCAATAATGAATGTTAAATTTTCGGAATATTTAATTTTAAAAATAAGATCAAAAGTAATTGAAAAATATAAAGAAGTATCATAGAAAAAATGTAACTTTTACGACAACGGTCTTGCGTTCATTCGCACGTTTTTAACCTCTAACGCCTACTCTCACTTACCTCCATATCGTTTAAGAATTATTCATAAATACCAATAATTTCAGAGAACTCAGAAAAGATATTTGATTATTAGAAATCATGATGAAATTAAAATATCATTCGGTAACGCGTTTAAAGCCAAGCATTCACTTGAACATATCGCGCAAATCACTTAATGGATTTTTTATAAACGGGGTTTTCATTGCGGTTTGACGACTGCCAGCTGCAAATTTAACTGCAAGATTACAAAAATAATGAAGTTTACAGAGCAGAAGATGGTATATAAAGAAATATTCTAATCGTTTCAGGTATAATGAAGTTTAGCTATAATTATCCTTAGGTTCCGATTTCAATTTCCATTTAGACTATGGATTTATTAATTTTTACCTCATTTATTCATTCCTTTCTGGTTTAAATTTTTTTTATAAATTTTTCAGAACATCTAGGATAATCTTACTCAAATTAAATCAAATTGTATGCAATTTTTACTTCCATGTATAAAGTAAAGGAAGTATTGTATTTCGGTTTTCAGATTTCAACAGAAATATCCATTTTGACCATCCCTGAATCCATTTCGACTAATTCTGGAGTGACGTCTGTACGTACGTACGTTTAAGAGGTATGTACGTATGTAACTAACATAACTCAAAAACGATTAGCCGTAGAATGTTGAAATTTTGAATTTAGAACTGTTGTAACGTCTAGATGTGCACCTCCAATTTTGATTGCCATCAACTTCACCAAAAATGTCCAAAAAAGCCTAAAATGTAACAAATATGCATTTATGACTTTTTCTTTTGATGTATTCGTCATACATTTCAAAAAAGTAAAAAGTAAAAAAACGTCCTACTTTTGCTATCAGTGTGATTAAAAATGAATTTGACCGTATGGTGTTTGGAGATGAATCAGTGGGGTGTAAACGTTAATTATTATAATTATGAGTTTTTTATTATTGCATCATTTTAAAAATTGTATCCTACATTTCATTTTAATACAACAGAATTGCATACTTAAGTACATTGTCTAAGAATAAAATTATTCTACTCTAAGAAAGTAAGAAGTGCTACTGATTTAGTAAAAAAACAGTTACTTTCTTATCATAACATTTTCAATATTCTCTCATGAAGGTGGTATGTAGTGAAGCCTGACAATTGAAAATTTACCGACAGATTTTAATCATTTTATTAAATAATGAAAATTTAAAATTAAAAGAAAAATAATAAACAGGAGAAATTTTCTACACAATGAAAAACGAACAAATAATTAAAAGATTCTCAATAGCTTATTTAAATACATTACGTTTCTGAAAGCATCGTCCTATTACGCTCAGCTTATTACCAACAATGGAAGTATTTTAATCAAGTAACAGTAATACTACGAGTATCGTAGAAAAATATTTGTTATTTAGAAGGTTTTGAAAACTATCATATACCTTTTATTAAATTTTCACAATCTGTACAGATTAGTTAGTAGCTGAAGTGTTCAGGCGTATAAAATTTGATATATCGAATAATTGGATCAGTGATTTAGGATGAGACTCATAGGTAAACAGCGAACAGGTAAACCAAACGATATTCATACTTGTATATTTTTACTTCCTTGTACGAAGTAAAGGAAGTATTGTGATCGCGAAAAATTTCGGTTTTCAGATATCAACGGAAATATCCATTTTGACTAGTTTCGGCATGACGACTGTACGTACGTACGTATGTATCTCGACATAACTCAAAAACGATTAGCCGTAGGATGTTGAAATTTTGGATTTAGGACTGTTGTAACATCTAGTTGTGCAAGTCTCCTTTTGATTGCAATCGACTGAACTAAAATTGTCTAAAAAAACCCCTAAATGCAAAATAATTTGGATTTAGTACTTTTTCTTAACTGCAGTAATAAACTCTCATTGAGAGCTTTTCAACGATATATCATAAGTGCTACTTATTTTCATTGGTTCCACAGTTATACCCAAACAAATTTTTAATTAATGAAATATTTGGATATTACAAGGGAAGGCACATCGCTTCGAATCAGACTTCATTCCTTTTTTTTAACTTAAATATATTGATTTATTAATAATTATTAATCACTGATTGTAAAAAAAATTTTACAATAAACAATAAATCAGTAATAACAACAAAACATGATCAAAAGTTATTATTGAAATAAAATTTTATATACTTTTCATTTAAAAAAAATTGTATATATGTAATTTAATAGGCGTACTAGTAAGTCATGTATTATCGACATCAGATTTTTCGTTTATAGATAAAAGACAATTCTCCTGTAAAAAGAATGTAAAGAAAGAACAATTTTCATGAAATTTATTTGGCTCTTCGATCTAATAACAAGATAATGTTACTAAAAACAAAAAGACACAATTTTAAATTTTAATTATGTTGTAGATCGAAGAGATTCTTCATCTTGTGCATTAATCGGACACGCCGGCAAAGTTTCCATTATCCTTATAAAATTAATGATCAACTTAGCAGCAGGATAACGTGAGTAGTGTATTGAGTGACTTATATAACTTTATATATTAACTTAGTATCTTGTGTTACGGTGTGGCGTACAATGAGGAATATAATGCACTTAAATGTTAACTGTTTTATTAACCTCTGTGTGAATTCAAGCATTTACTTTAAAATGTTAAATAACGCACTCGCTTTTCACCTGTACGTCATATTCACCAAAACATAACTACACACATATATATGTATAATACATGTGTACATATATAATTATGAAAGATGAATGAATATCATAATTTAAAGCAACATGTATTCCAGAAATAATTAAATATATTATCTCTAATCGTCCATGTACGTGAGTGATCGAGTGTGCACGAGTGCACCATCATATTAATTTATATGAGCATTAGATTCAGGCTACGTACATGCATTTGTACAAAATGAAAATTGCTTTATATCGCTTAATCTTTTCATTTTTATTTTTAACGTGATTGATTGTCGGTAATTAATCATAAAAGCGCTGCGGTGTTTATTTTTTTACACGTTAATGTACGTATGTGTGAGTTCACGATGTTTTTGTATTAGTAGAGGGGAATCGATCCAAATTATATCAACACCAGCCACTCATTTCACATTCCATTTCTTATTTTTTCCATATTTTCTTTATGATTTTTTTTGAAGGAAAAGAATAATTTGTTTTACGAGTAAAATAAGCTTGGTGAGACATTTGTATAATTATTAGCAGTAACAACCCTTTAGCTGATTAATACATACAAAAGTCTGTATCTACTTGTTGAAGGTCGCATCGATCGGTCACAACACACAACACTTGTCATGCAACACTTTACTTCCTGTGAGTTTTACTGTTAAGCAGAATGCATGCCGTTATGCGAGCAAGCCAGCAGTGCACGGTGCGGTCTGCAGCTGTAATGACTGTGACTCTCCCTGTTAGCCTACGACACTGTGACCGCTACACGACCAAATAACTGTTACGCCACATACTACTTAATACGCTCATCGAATAAATATTAAAAATTCTAGCGCATTTCCTGCCGACAAACTTCAGCATTCTCATTTCTAGAGCTTTAAATTGTTTTTAAAATGCGAATTTACGACATCACCGACGACAATATGGATATTCTTTATGAGAGTAACATTAAAAGTATTCCGCTTTGATTAAATTATTCGGGTAATCGTACATAAACATTTTTCGTGAATGGCTGTTTTCAGAGCCTACTTGTTAACCGGTAATATACTGAAATAGGGCTTTAAAACCGACCATATTTCATATATTTTCCATAACTGAATCTATCTTATATACACAAAAATATTTCATCAGAATCTTTGATTATTATTGAATGTTTTGTAGTACGTATTACTTTTTTCGAATGCTCTTTAGTTTAACGATTTTATCGATCGTGTTTACCAGCATGTATGATTCTGAGAGAAAATCATATAATTTTATATATGTATGAGAATAGAGTTCGTCTTCCATTCCATCACTCTAGATACAATACATTTTATCACTGCTACCTGGATCTAATTTAATAATAGTCTATGGAGATTGTTATAAAAACATTTCCGTAGTTATCTGATACTTTTACCGATCGTTTCATTTATATCAACTTCACTAAGATAAAAACGGAAATGAAAGTGGGCGGAGGTCGTTGAAGATAACTACGTAATGTAGGTGAACGTGAACCAGTCTTCTGATTAGATTTTTTTAAATTAACTTCATAAACCACGTAATAACTCATGTTAATCTCTTTAGATTAACATGAATAGTCATCGTTAATAGAATAACTATTTATTCTAGCCTTTAATTTCAGTTAAAATATTATTTTTTTGTAGTAATCAATATCGATATACTGTACCGAAAAAGTTTTTTGAACTACTTTTACTCGATATGAATGCGCCTACATTATATGGATTAGTTAATATTATATTTTTACAATAACTATTTTGATACTTTGAAAATATTTTTAAGTATGCGAAAGAACGATTAAATTGAACAAAATTTAAGTACATTTAACTTTTAAAAGTTTAATCTTTAAATATTGTATTCGCATATTGATTTAGGAATATTACAAATCACCTTAATAATTTTCAATTAAAATATTGTCCAGTGAACTACAAAAATCTTAATATTGAAAGAACAAAAAAATTTTTAATTTTTTTTCAGATTCCAGTGATCAATATTTTGTGAAATTAGTATATTAGTATAGATCGATAAAAAGATCCAATCAGGCCGTTTATGAGGAGGATTCAGTCAGTTTTTTAATCCAAAGAAAAGGTTATGGTACAGAACGGTCAACGGATGATAGGTTTTTAACAAAATTTTATATTCTGTAGGATACTTTTTGATGGAATACGTAATTTTCTGATAAGTTTTAATTCGGTTTTGAGTATACACAGAAATATCTGTAAGGAGTTTCCAAGAAAGAAGAGTAATAAAACTCGTTTCTGGTTTTACAAATACAAATTTATGTAGGTAATCGGTATACAGATTACAACAGTTATAATGCGGCCTTTATAATTCAGTATTTAAAAAAAAAACATATTCTGAATCACATGGAAGTCATAAAATTATTTACATCCTTTTTTTTAACAAAGACCGACTAGCAACTTTTAAATAATGGAAACGATGTGCTCTTAAAATACATTTCGTTTCTTATACCTCTTTTCTTTTCTTTTTGCGTTTTTCCTAAAAGTAATCGATCGGATATCAATATTATTCATATTTATGCATTATAAATTATTTTACGAATCTCATTTAGCTATAGAGTTGCTTATATTTAGCTGTAGTTTCTTTCTTTAACGTCTGAACACTGGAACTAAATCAATAACGAACAGCTATATGTAAATAACAATAAAGTTTATGGCATAGAATAAAACTTTCTGCGTTAAACTAGTTACAATTAAAAATGTAATAATAGTTAGATTTTAAAAAGTTAAAATATTAAAAGTTAAACTGTAATAAAACTATTATACTAAAACTTACAGTAACTTTGATTTTATTCTATTGGTAAGTATTTAAGCTATAAACAATCATTAGCTTCGTTTTAACCTTTTCCCATCACAATGCTCCGCGCTTCTTAGCGCTCCGCAAAAATAGTTGGTATCTGATTGCCTCTCTTCATAGTCTTATGCTACCCTCTTGTGAAAAAATTTTCAAAAAATTACAATATATTAACGAGATTTAACAGATTCTGACAAAAAAAAAACCTTACGATTGGATATTTTTTATGCCTGTAACAACAAAAAAATTGAAACCGTACAAAAATTACAATAATTTAATTGCAGAATTTTTTTTGCGCATTTCTACCGCGTTTTTTATTAGCGAATTTTTTTTTTTTTTTATTTGTGTTTATGAAACATAGTTTGCTGATTAAAAAAAAAATACTTTCAAGCAAATCGGTTGAAAGTTTGGCAAAATATGATGAAAAACCCGTGTCATAAATTACAGATTAATTAGCATATCAGTTTCGAGAAATTTTTATAGTTATTTATTTTTTCTTAGCGTTACATATAATGTAAAATTTATTTTAAAAATTGTAAGACTTCCTTAGAGCATTTATTACGTAAAAAAACTTTTTTTACAACAGAGTATTGCTGTTACACGCCACGGGGGGGGGGGGCAATAGAGTTCATGAAACGCATAATAATTACCCCAGTAATTACAAGCTATTCGGTACAAACAACAGTTATTTTTTATGTTACTATGTATATAAAATCGTAATATATATTATATATATATAATATATAAAATAAGAAATTACGAGCGCGCACTAATTTTTACACCAACATATAAATCGCAATATGGGAGATTCCCCAAAAAAACAAAAGAATGAAATAGATGAAAAATAATAAATAACCTAAACAAATAAAATGAAGTAATAAATTTATAAATAAAAAGCTCTTACCCCTAGTTGGTGATATTTTGGCGTGTGTGATACACGAGAAAGCATCCATCTATACAGAGTGGTACCTCACAAGCCACACACCTCCAGACTGATCTTACGCGAATGCCGTTTGCCGAGCACACAACGCATTGTCTAAAACTGTATGTTCCCTCACGTTTAGGAAAATGTCTTGCTTCACAACTTTCAAGACGTAAAAATTCACGATTTCTTACATAAGATCCTCGTGCAGAAAATCTCGTAGGAGATGATGAAACAAGCCCTTTCAAAACCTCATTTCGAAACCATCAGAAGGATTGGTTCTTCTCCATCTTATTGCCGTATTATTTATTATTTATTGTAAGCCGTATAAGCATTGACAAGGAGCATATCAAAAATGTGGAAAAAGAGCATATCAAAAATGTGGAAAAAAAGTTTTTTCGTCCATTTTGTCATGCGCCTATGTAAGTAATAGCTTGAAGACAGAAGATAAGATTGATCAACAGCCCCCATATAATTATTGTAATCTACAATCATTACAGGTCTCACGACATTTTCTGTACCGTGAATTGTTACACTGTATTTACCCTCTTCAGCAGGCCCATGAATAGAAGACAGAAGTGTTACCATTCGCTTGTCATTGAATAGAATACAAGATATTCCATCCAGTGTCGTACGACAGGCTAACCGGTGTCTGGTCAAACCTAATTGTTTACGTCTGTTTCGTGTGAATTCAGCTGGCATTCCAGCACGATTGGATCGAGCTGTTCCACAAGCTAGAATTCCCACATCTTTCAGTCGTCGATATAATTGCAGGGATGAAAAAAAATTTTCCATATACAAATGATATCCACAATTTTCATAACCTGCAATTAGATTGATAACTGTACGTTCAGTAATTTTTTCGTTTACATTTTGTTCCTCTCGTTGTCTCCCGAGATATACATTCATATCGAATGTGTACCCAGAATTATCGAAAAGTCTGTAAACCTTTATCCCAAAGCGCTTTCGTTTACTAGGTATATACTGCCGAAACAAGACTCTACCCTTGTAGGCGCATAAAACCTCATCAACTACAATTTGTTGTCGTGGATTACAGAGTTCACGAGATTTCTGACGAGCAATTTAAAATATTTCGCGTACTCTCCAGAGACGGTCATAGTTACCAGTTTGCATTTCTGATTCTATTGGTGGATCCTGGTTAGTGAAGTGTAAATACTTCAAAATATGAAGAAAGACAGTTCTCGGTAATGTATTCCCAAACCAAGCGAAATGGGAAACCTCGTCAGTTGACCAGTATTCTTGTAAAGTGTGTCTTACAGTATGACCCATTTCCAGGATGATTGCAAAGAAACGTTTCATCTGGGCAAGACTAACGTCACCTTGAATTCTGTCCTTAGGTAATGGCCTATCAGGTCTACGGCTTTGAAAATACAAATTAGTTTGTGATGTTACTTTTTCAAGGATAGCCCCAAAAAACAACATAGATACGGCAAACGGCGTCTGCCCATGAATACGGGGATCAGGAATATATTCAGGCACATTGTGTAAATTCCTACGACGCTTCTTAGGCCGACCTCTCTTATGAGGAGCGGATTTAGCCAAAAGGTCGGGATTCTTTACAAATGCACCTGGTTCCGGACCCATAAAAGGCAAACTGTTTAGTGTGTCATATTTACACCTATCAGTACAAACTAACCAGGGATTTCCAAGAACCGGCAGACGACCTTCCAACTCGTAACCTTCGTCATCTGTAACTATTTCGTCATTTTGGGCCCGGTCAGTTGGATTTTCTTGTAACTCCGCCGTGTCAAGTTCCTCATCTTGGAGAGGAAATTCAACAGCTGGTTGCATTTCAACATCCAACTGCACTGGAGAACGATAATGGATTTCATGAAATATATTACCGTTTCCTTCAGCATGTGGATGTAGAAATAAACCGGCTACATTTATTTTCTGTTCCGTGTCAGTATCACTAATCGAATGACCTGGATCATCATCGTCGCTACTAAAATTCAGGAAATGCGGTTCCGAAAAATCGTTACTCCTAATTTCAGTATTTTTGATGTCGTCCAAGCCCTCAAGGTCGTCACTGTCATTTTCGTCATAATCTGAAAGTTCTTCGTCAAGAGCAAATCTAATCTGTTCGTCATTCATTGTCTCGATAAAAAAAAAAATTACGGCAAATAAAAAAAAATCACAAATTTAAAAAAAACGCCCTATATGTGAAAAAAATCGCACTGAATAAAAAAAAAACCGATGTAATTTTGAAAAAAATAATGAAATAATATATTACCAACGGAACGCCGGTTTGCGATAGTAAGTTACTTACTGCAGTTCACTCGTACTCACTCACACAATAAAGTAACATATGTTAGTATAAAGAAAGAGATTCAGTAAAAACTACGTTTTATAAAAATCCCCTCCACTTAAAAGGCTATTCGGATTGACAAAAAACTATTTTTACTGTATACTGTTATTCATTACGAATCGGTATGTGTTTCATTGATGCCGATATCTTTTGTCAGAAAAGATTTATTAGGCCTCAAATAAAAGTGACACATTTATGACCACAAATTCCTTTTTTTTTTGTGTGTGCCGTATAACATAACTTATTATGTGTTTCAATACATCGTTTTGTTGCTAATATAATAAGCTAGTTTTGTAAATAATAAATAAATCCGTAACCCTCATAGCAATTATAATACACCAGTCACACACACACACACAAGCACATTACTGAGAAAAAAATGGTCATATTCTTTCTTGTCCAAATAAAACATTTTAATTCGTATAACTATAGTTCAAATTGTATAATAAAACTGATTTCTTTGTGAATATAAAAAAATATAACCGACTTAGATCCCATATAAAATGATTTTGTAACAGCGTTTTAAAACTGTCACCGCACAGAGCCACTTTACTGGCTTCCTGATCTGAAAAGGTATATATGGTAGAAATATATATTTTATTATAATTTGCGTTTGTTTAATATTATTGATTAATTTGTAATATTTTAATGTGAAATAACGCAAAAAGGTTTATTTTCATCAATAAATATCCTAGTGGCAGTAAATGCATATTTACATTGTGTATGACTGTGTGAATGCATAACTATACAGTTACCTACGGTAACAAACAATTGTCATATTTTGAGTTATCTCTTGAGGTAATAGTCTGTTATATATAAGTTAATCCAATCTGGGTAAAAGTTGATTAGTATAAAGCATAAAATCACATGTTTATTTCACAATTTATTCTTAAATCAATATCAGACATTTTCATATACATATCAAATTATACCGATTCGTTTACGAATTGGAATCGGCTTTTGTTTCCTGTAATAAATACTTCATTTAAAACTATTTCTACCACTTCTATTATTTTTTTAAAATTATTGATTTGTATTTTATAGTTTAAAACAGTGACTACCAACGTGTGCCCCACGGCCTCTTCACAAAGGCGCCGCCAAATATTGTAAAAGCTACATAATTAATTGAACCAAGAAATTTATAATTATTAATTTAATGTTAATAAAGTAAAAAAATAATGAAGATACACGAATTTTATTTATTTTTATCTCTTACTTACGAGTAATCATACTTTACTTAGGGTAGGGCGGAAAAATTTAATATGACATACTATGGAAAAATTTTAATTGAAAAAGGGCGCCATGAGCTGGAAAAGTTTGGGAATCAAGAGATTTTGAGAAAATGTTTTGAATTTTCCTATTAATTTTGAAACAAAAAAAAATATTCCTTAGGTCATCCGAGAAGGAAAGTCAACCGAAAAAACATCTGAGGAAGGTACTGTCTACCGAAACAGCTATCATTTTTAAATAAATTTTGTGAAAACTAAAAACATTTTTTTTTCATTCTCTTTCGGTTATGATGAATTTCATCAAGTAAAGGCTTCATCCATCGATTATTTTAAAATTAATCGTTTAATTAACAGAAGGCGTTCTAACAGACAGAAGCTTCTTTTCTCCATCGAGGGTTAATCGGGTCATCGTTCGTAAAGTATTGGGATGGCGTCTGAGTAAATAATTACGTATCTCCAAAATATAATATAAACAAAATTTAAAACATTAAAATTAGCTAACTTATTAAACCGAAGAAGAAGCCTAAATTCCCGATCTTCGTGGGAGAGTGAAAGCGTTTCGACCTTTCATATTGGGGTCCCAAGTTCGAATCTCGGTCAAGCATTGCATTTTTCATACGCTATAAAATTAAATTTCCATATTCCCACATACAAGCTTCAAAGCTTCTGTGGTGAATTTATGAGTTAATCCATCAAGAAAAAAAAAACTTGACTATTTTTGGTCACACTAATAATAAAAAAAAAAAAAAAAAAAAAAATAGCAGAAATTTATCCGAAAAAATTGATCTAAGGGTCCACCTAACAGTAAGCAATCGGCCGATATAGCACGGTCTGAGAACAGTTACTTCCTAATTAATATAAAACTAATTTTGAACATCTGTTTGCGAAATACCGAATAATGTTTTTGTAGTTGAAAATAGAATTATATTTTGTAATAATATGAATATAACAAACTACATCGACTGATCTTAAATGTCGATTAGATATTCTGCATTTTTTTAACAGTAGACTGTTTCTTTGTATGTATTCAAATAAATTTCATCAAACTACTATTTAAAAGCTAATACTACATAAATTTATAGTTATCACCTAGCATAATTTTAGGTTTTAATAATATTTTTACTACTTTAGTACACCACAACAATACAATAGCAGACTAGTATAATCACACCTGATGATGGAAACTTGTCCTCGAAACATTTTACCCAATATTTTTATCGTTATTCATAAAAAATTAAATCTCAACCCGGATTTAAATCGAGGTATATATTTCTTTAACCGTCTCGACCTACATTTAATCAACAAGCACTACTATTTACTTTCCATTTATTTAAAATTACTGAGCGTATGACGTGAATAATTAAAACGGTTTATGGCATATTTAAGAATAAATAATTAGTATTCTTAATTTTAATTTAGAGTTGATTTCATTCGTAGCACTATTATCCTACCCTGAATTCGCATTAAAATGTTATATTTATTTTTCTTTAATAAATTTCTATAAATTCCATCCAGAATTTTGTTTCTATAATTTGTAGTATGGTTCTTTGATCATTTCATAAAAATTTTTTTACAAAAAGTATTCAACCAGATACAGCATCCTTATTATAAAAGAAACAAAGATATTGTGATATCATGAAATTATAAAGAAAACAAAGATTAAATTAATAACATTTGCGAGCGTTAAAACCTACCTATTTATCTAAAATCGGCTTAGATTTTTTTTTTACAATTTCATTTTCTCGCATAATTTTCAAATCCTTCGAGAAAATGAAGTAGAACTAACCCAATAGTCATTTAAATACAAATTTAAAAAAAATTACTCCTAATATTGAATATACATAAATGTGTGTGTGGTTGTAAATTTTTATTTGTTAAAAATAAATATAAATACATTAGTAAGATTATCAACTGGTATTTTATAAATATTTTTTTTCTAACTTTAATATTTGTATTATTTCTTTTCCACAAATATAAAAGTTCTAATAAAAAGTATGTGGAATTTGAGTTGGCGTATAAGTGAATTGTACAGCATTGTAAAACGGAGGAATTTATCAAGGTATGGATAACTAATATTCTCATAAAAGAGTAGAACAAATAACGTGGGAAAGTAGGCAGTATAGAGTATCTTGGATTTTAAATTAGGTTGTTAAATTTTAATTTTAGTTCTTAAATTCTAATCAAGAAGGTGGTTGTTAAATTCTTATCGATCAATTCTAATTCACATCCAGGTTTTTAATAGTGAAAATTTTAATTTTCATATTATTTTAATTTAGTTTTAGTTACGTTTTAGATAAGGATCTATTTAATAATACTTCTAACAAGACTATCTATATTAGGATACGATAGGAAAACTCAAATAATGTTTTTGAACCGATCTCTATACAACGGTTTAAAAACATTATTTTAATAATAAACTGACTGAGAAAAGTTATTTAATGTGTATCATTAAAAAATTCTATTATACATTTTATACATATATTATACATTTAGAAGAAAAAGTTTTTTTTTTCCATTTTGTAATGGAATAAGATTTTACAGTTATAAATATTGCCTGGAGATAACTTTTCTTAAAATACTTCCTAGAAAGAAACAAACCAGAGTTAAAAGAAAAAAAAATGCATTTTGGTATCCTGGAAAAATAATAATTTAATCGGTTACATATTAATAATAATTTATTAACAATTTAAAGCTTAAATCATTATTTCCTATCAAACGAAGATTTTTAGTGAATTAATTAAGTATTATTCCTTTTTTATTATTAATTATTTATTACATCAACCACTATTGCACACTGAAAACCGAGAAAAACAAACTAATTTCTTGAAATATCTAGAAAAATAAAACAAAAAGTGAAGTATTTAAAGTAAATAATATATACATAAAACCTATATTTAAGAAATCATCCAAAAGAGTCTAAATCAGTACTTTGCCTAAAACGAAAACGGTTTGTTTCTGGTTAAAATTCGGTGGTTATCAGCGTTTTATAAAAATTATTTTTTTCCAAAAATCGTGTAAAATATCTAATCAAAAAATTGAAGTACCTAAACCTAAAACCAACACCTGAAAATTATATAAAAAAGTAACATTTTGTTACAAATTACTTTTAATTAATTATGCCTACATACTGATAATCCAAAACATGTTAACATTTTTGGATAGATCGAGATTCTTTCCGACCAGAATGAGCCTTCATATTCTGTTAATTGTGAAAAGAATCTTAAAATAGCATCAAACAAAAACAAAATTTAATCTTCAATGGTTTTAATTCAAGATTTTTTAAAATTCTAACCAAGAAGGTGGTGGTTAAATTCTTACCGAACAATTCTAATTCATATCCAGGCTTTTAATAGTGAAAATTTTAATTTTCACTATTATTTTAGTTACATTTTAGACAATTATTTATTTAATAACATAGAGATGTTATAGAGCAAGATGATAGTCTTGCTAGAGAGCAAGACTATCTAAAGTAGAGTATGATAAGAAAATTAAAAAGATTTTTTTGAACCGATCTCCATGCAAAAGTTTAAAAACATTACTACAATAAATTTATTTAAAGGTATTTATCTTTTAAAAGAAGTTATTAAAAATAAAACCTTATAAGTAATTGTATACGTACAAATATTGTCTTTCACCACTTGCAAATTGCAATATACTCGTATTTCCTAATGTAATTATTACAATTATACAAAGTGGGAAACCGAACTAATATTTTATTGAATTTACTAATAAAATATGTCTGAATTTCCATACTTTTATTACTATTGATTTTATTGTCGTTATTATAATTGTTATAATTATTTACTGACAAATATAAATTAGGTTATTAAACAAGACTTACTACTTACTAGCTATTTAGGTTAGAATATTTTATTTCATTTTTTATATACTAAAAATATATATATATATATATATATATTATAATAAGATATATAATAATATATATAATAAAATAAATTATATATATAATTTATCTTGTTAGTCATAACAGTAAACTAAATTAGATAACTGAAAAATTAATTCATCTATTATATTATAATTACGTAGAAGACTTCTAAAGCAGCCTATTGCTTAATTAAATGTCATTCTCTGGTATGAATCACACGATAAGCGTTAGGAAACTTATGCGGTTAGCAAAGACATACATATATATATATATATATATATATATATATATATATTTACTATAAATAATAAAATAGAAAATAATAGTTGCAATTACAGACATAAGTTAACCATAATAAAAATCCATTGCAAAGTAAATGGACTCTTTTAATTTTTAATAATGAACTATTTTTATTTTTTTTTACTCCATAAATATTGAAAGGTAGTAAGTAAATTATAAAAAATGCAAAATTAAAACTTTCTTAAATTTCATACAATTCTAATTAAACTCTGTGAAATAAATAAAAGAGATTGTTAAAAAAAATCTTACTTACCCACCCATTAAAATCTCCGTTTACAATGCTTTGTGTGCGCATGTATGTGTGCGTGTGTGTGTGTGTACACACACACACACACATATTTATATATATATATATACCTGCAAAAGCTCTTTAGAAGGTGTCAACTTTAATATATATTGTTCAATTTTTTTTTATAAAGAGCGAAATTTATTTAGAATTTCAACAAAATTTAAAAAATATAAGTTTAATCTATTATTATTAAGTCTTGTTAAAATTTTAATTTGCATCCGTATCAGAGTGAATAAAAAATTATGCGTACTTTAATTATTTTATACAATAAATTAATTATTCTGAGTTTTCTATCGAAATACAGAATGACTTAATTTACAGTGAACATGTTTATATAGGTTAAATAATACAAGATGCAACTTATCCTACAAATTTACAAAAAGTAATCAGTTAAATCTTACCCTATAATCCGCTAATAATTAAACAGAGTTATACTTATCGTTGCGCACTCTAGGGATTTAACGATAATTACAACTAACTCGATTTTACAGGGAGAAAAAGAAATAATTTATTGACAATTTTTTTTTCATGAAAAACCTCAGTATTATTATTACTTCATGAACCATTAAATATTTTTTTTTTGTATTACTGAACAATAACGATTTACTAACCCGAAGTATAAATAACTGAAAATAATATCTCTGATATTCATGACGTATTTTCCTAACTTTTTCTAAATGCTTTGATTAATCCTAAAAACTGACAGATGCTCTGTTATAAAAGAAAAATTAAGTATCGCCTTTATTACATGAATTATAAAATAATATTTTACTGATACGTTCCAGTTATTCTAATAATATTAAATGTCGAATAATATCGCAGAATCGTTTAGCTTTAAGCTTTTGCTGCCTAAAATCGAGCCGACTAAATTTGTCGGTGGTTTATCCAAACTTTAATGAACGTAAAAATTATACTTTTATAAAAAAATATACATATCTATTTTTTTAAAAAGGAAAAGATGTTAAACAGGCTACTCGCATTGAAACCGTAAAAATTAATTCATACAGGTAAGTCGTCAAGTCACTGAAAGAAAAAAATTAATTTTTCTTTTATGTCGACAGAATATTATTTTTTCTCTATCCTTTCCTACGTCGGGCAGATATTAAACGTGAGTATATTTAATAATTTTACAGTAATAAAAAAATTTAATTTATTAATCGTACAAGTTACCTGTTTTTGGTCGTCACGCAGAATGATTCCAACGACACATGTCTCTAATTCACTATCACAGTTTACACACTGTTCACTGAGTTTTGGCCGCGATAGTGTCTAGCCCACATGCCGCACATGGTGTCGTTAGCCTTGACCGAGCCGAGGCGCTCCGCTGTCCAGTCTCTACTGGGAACACCTGACGTCGCTCCCGAGTGCGAGTCCCACAGTCTTGCTAGATGGTGGCGGGGAGGGGAGAGGCCAGGGCATCGACACCACGGGAAGAATGGAATTCTTAATAATTATTTTGGTGTGTGTGTGTGTGTGTGTGTGTGTGTGTGTGTGTGTGTCTGTCCATGTATGTATGTATGTGTATTATATATATATTCATATATAAAAAAAAATATATATATATATACCGTATGTAGCCTATGTGTGTATATATATATATATATATATATAAATATGTGTGATGTGTATAAGTGTGTGTGCGCCTTATGAACCGGGTTACTAGACGCAGATCCGACCGCCGTCTCCGCTTTGTACATTTAAATCAGTTTCGGTGCATGCTAATTACCCATATGTCAGTAAATTAAAATTACTTACCTCTTGTATAATATAATCCTTATGATAGTGTAACAGTTATCAGTTGTTAATTTAAAATGTAATTAATATTTTACGGTGACACCAACAAACGGAGCCGATAGAATCAAATTATTTTTTAAAATCTATATGATGTTCGTATACTGCACTACTAAATCTATTTCATTTATAAATTACCTCTACAATTCCAGTCACTTCCGCTCTTCTCTTACGTTTATCTTTTTCCCTTATAAGTTTCTAAGAATAAAAAAGGAATAAATAAAAGTAATGTTACTTAGTTTAATAAGAATACCTAGCGGTGGGTAAAATTAATGGTGTTTTTTTTTTTTTTGTATAATATGAAAGTTCTATTACTAAACGAGCTTCTTCATATATTTTTTAATGCCCTCTTTCTTATTCGAAAATGACAAAAAGTAATTTTCCCTTCTTTTAGATAAATCAGATCGTGAATTAAAAATTATATCCAATAATTAATACTTGCAGATCTCCGTGGCTAAATGGTAGCGTCTCGATCTTTCATCCGGCGGTCTTGGGTTTGAATTCCGGTCAGGCATCTTTCATACGCTACAAAATTACATGTCCATACTTCCAAGTACAAGTTTCAAACATTTTTTTGCTTTTTAAATTGATTCATCAAGAAAAAAGAAAATATATATTTTACGCGTAAAAATTGTAGGTAACTGTTTAAAAATATCTGTTTCATCAGTACAACTGATTCCATCATATGAAAAATATGTTTGATACCCGATTTAGAATATTATTCCGTAAATGCGTTATATGCATATCTCTATTTTATTATGAGATTAACTTAATTAACTTCTATTAACTTAATATATTAAGTTCAAAAAATTTCTCGAAACATATGTAAGTCGTTATAACATGAAAAGTAATTTTTCTTTAATTAGAACATAAAAGATAAACGAAAGATGTAAAATATACCTAACACAGACGTAAAAGATTTTTCTTGCACACAAAAAACAAATGAAATTGGTGGAGTTATATTTCAGTATTAGCAAATATATAGACATATTTTTAATAAACAGATTACATAAAAGTTACATCAAAATACCGATTTTCCCCATATTTCTGTGAAAAATGAATGATGCAATCGAAATAATAAAGGCTCGATTGTAGACAAAATATATATTTCCTTTTAGAGAAAAGGGGGACTTTGATCACGCAAACCTTCTGGTTGTAATATTTTCAAAAGTTAAATTTGAATTTATAAATCCTAAATTTATTAAATTTTTGTATTTAAAGAAATTATGTTTTAAAAAACTAAATTATCGAAAAGATTGAAGAGATAAGTAAAAAATGTAACATAAAATAATTATAATTTTGAAATTATTTTTCGGAAATTACTTATTAAAGCGTGTTTTAAAATCTATTTATTATTTTATAAATATTTGTCTAAATCTATTTTGTTTACTGAAGAACGTTTTTTTATTTAAATAGCAAATAACTAATGACTTGTTATTTCAACCGATATAGATTTTAGTAATAAAAAATATATAAATACGAGGTGCGACAATAAAGTAATGAGACTGATGTGAATAAAATGTTGCTTACCGTTTTAGTCATGTTTAGTGTTGTCTCCTTCAAAGTAGTTCTCCTCTGATTGCACCCACTTATTCCAGCGCTTCTGCCATTGATGGTAACATTTCTAGAACTCATCTTCTGTAATAACCTCCAAGACCCTCGTCACAACTTTTTGGACATCTTGTGTTGTTTGAAAATGGTGTCCCTTGACCGCCATTTTGACTCTTGGAAATAGAAAAAAGTCGCACGGAGGGATATCTGGTGAATAAGGTGACTGTGGCAGTACTGAAATTTGTTTTGAGGTTAAAAATTGCTGTACTGACAGAGCAGTATGGGATGGCGCATTATCGTGATGCAGAATCCAATTATCAGCAATGTTGGCACGGACACGAAGAACTCGTTTACGAAGTGTTTCTAAAATTTCTTCGTAGAAATATTGGTTAACTGTTTTTCCAGGAGGCACCCACTCTTTATGAACAATTCCCTTGGAATCGAAGAAGCACACAAGCATGCATTTCACTTTTGACTTTCTTTTGACAAATCTGGATTGATTTCCGTTTGCTCTAACAGATCGGCTGCCACATTTTTCCGTGTTTCTCGCTGTTGTGTGAGATTTTTGGGGACCATTTTTGAAAAAATCTTCTCGTACCAAGATCTTCAGTTAATATTAAACGAAACGTTTCTCGATCGATGTTGAGTTCTTCTGCAATCATTTTCACGGATAATCTTCGATCAGATCGTACGATTTCACGCACCCTGGTCAAGTTGACATCAGTCCGTGATTTTGATGGTCGTCCACTGCGGTCTTCATCTTCAAAATTCGTTCTGCCTTTACTAAAAATTTTATGCCACCGAAAAACTTGAGCTCTTGACATAACCTCTTCTCCAAAAGCCTTCTGAAGCTTACCGTAAGTTGTCGTCACGTTTTCACCCGATTTAACGCAAAAATAAATGGCATACCGTTGCGCAATATTTTGCGGTTTCATTTCTGTGACGAAAGACACAAACACGTGTTCCCTTATTACAGCACAACTCACGACCGAACAGTTGCATCAATGTACCGCTTGGACTAGAAGTAGCTTTTAGACCATGGTCAAAGATGGTGTGCCTACGCAAGCTGCAGGGTTTCCACATCTTGCAAAGAAAAATCAGTCTCATTACTTTATTGTCGCACCTCGTATATATACTGAGGTATAGATTTCTCTGGTAAGGAGAATATGCCTTACACAGTAAACATTATTTAATATAGATAGCATATTACACTTACTTTGAAACATTGTTAGAAATATATTTCGCGAAGTATTATTTTTCATGAAATTTTTTTTCAAAGTGAAAGGATTTGTCTTTTTTTTAAATTCGGTTATAGCTAATTTCCTTCAAATTAAAAAGACTGCACAAAAGTTATTATTTACTCAGAAAGACGTAATCATAATTTCTTTACATTTGATTTGTGAATTTAAATTGGTTTTTATTGTTGTAAATGAATCTAAGTCAGTATCTGTCCACTACTTCTCATTTAGAAAAATAAAAGATTAATCATTTAAAAACTGATGATATTAAGCCACTACAAATTAATGATACATATTGATAAAATTGATTTTATAAATATATATATATATATATATATATATATATATATATGTGTGTGTGTGTGTGTGTGTGTGTGTGTGTATTTCTTTGTTTTAATTTAATTTTTCTTTTACTCTTATATTTCACAGGGAAAATGTGGGAAAAATATGTATACAAAATTCAATTCTATATCTCTTAATATTTTATAATGTATAACTCATTACTTATTACAGGATTAGGTTCATTAATTTTTTTCTTTATTTTGTTCTTGCAGCTTGCTTAATTTCTTGCAGCTGTGATATACGGGATAAGCATCTGAGAAACAAGAGTTGCAGTCGCAGTTACTTTAACTGGGGATAATGATGATTATTATATAGTATAATGAACGGAGTGAAGGTGTTACTTGTAGAATTGAATGGTAAATTTCAGTGAGCTTGGCATGAAGTTAGGCAACAGTATTCGGCTTAATGAAGAAGACGACAGGAAACCACTTCACTCCTCTATATTTTAAATAAGCTTGGCACGGGATGTTTATAATTTTGAAAAGGACTATGCCATTTTAACGAATGACTTCTCTTGTCACTCGCTTTCATACAGTTACATTTAGCTTTAATGTGTTGTGCCGATTGGAACGTAGTAGCCGATTAATATGCTACAACAATAGTTTAATTTATGAATGGGACAGCAAAGGCAAACTTAAACTGTAAGTAATAAAAGTACAAAAACGTTCGAACCTTATTCACTAGCGCCTAGTTAATAAAGAAAACGTTTTCTATTACATTGTCATATTAAACTATATAATATGATAATTAAACAAAATTCCTAAAATTATGAAGAAGGACAAACCCGGATTTTTCGAACCTAAATGTCGGAAAATTTAAAAACGGATTCTCATATTTTCAAATATCAGCCAAAAATTAAAAACTCGAGTGATATTTAATTTAGTGTTAAAACATCATTATAAACTCCTGGAAATAATCTTCTAGGAGAAAAGTAACTCGCACAAAGATATCCTGGAAAACTTATAAATTGATTCAGAGCTACAAGACGTAACAAGGCTTTGAAAACTGTATTCTTCCATTTAAATTATACTTTTCCCCCCTCTCAATCTTGGGTTAGTAATAATTGAATACGGTAAATGTTTAAACCGAGACATTCAAGAGATAGTTACTGAATTAAAACCTTCATAAATGTTTTAAACAGTAGTATATTATTAAGCATTAATGTGAATCTATATATAAAAAAACAGCATCATCCGAAAGAATTTAATGGAAATACTAATAAATTTCACCTCGAATTATTAAATTAGTCAAATCATTGATTTTTTATTCGATTTCTTCAAAGTTAAGATCGGTAGAAGAATTCTGTTTGCAGATTGATAACCTAACCTACCTAGTTGGTCTAATGGTGAACTCGTCATCGCAACTCACCTGATTTCGAAGTCAAAAGTTCTAAGGTTCAAATCCTAATAAAGACAGTTACTTTTATACCGATTTGAATACTAGATCGTGGATACCAATATTCTTTGGTGGTTGGGTTTCAATTTACCACACATCTGAGGAATACACCTGAGAACTGAACACCTGAGACTGTTCAAGACAATACTTCATTTACATCATACATATCATCCTCTGAAGGATGAATGAGAATGGAACCACCGTAAGGAATACGTTACGGTGGTTCCAGAGGCTAAACAGAAAAAGAAAGATCTAATACAAAAAGGAAAAAAATGTGACAAATGATAAAATCTCTTTTTATTTATTTTGTTTAACTTGATACAAACTCATCGTGCGTTTACCATAATTTTATAAAATTAATTTTATTTTAGTATAGTTTTGAAAAATATTATTTAATTAGAAGAATCCGATTTCAATTTAGGAAAATCTGTAAATCAACCGGAACCATCCCAGTTCTACGTAGATAAAAGTTATGAACGCCTTGACCGGTAACATAACATAACCCACCGGGTTGGTCTAGTGGTGAACGCGTCTTCCCAAATCAGCTGATTTGGAAGTCGAGAGTTCCAGCGTTCTAGTCCTTGTAAAGCCAGTTATTTTTACACGGATTTGAATACTAGATCGTGGATACCGGTATTCTTTGGTGGTTGGGTTTCAATTAACCTCACATCTCAGGAACGGTCGAACTGAGAATGTACAAGACTATACTTCATTTACACTCATACATATCATCCTCCGAAGAATTATCTAAGACGGTAGTTACTGGAGGCTAAACAGGAAAATGAAAGGTAACATAACATGTTTTGACAATTTTTCGATGACTTCCTCTCCCATTCACCGCGGTCTTCTATACAAACTATAGTATTACAATATAAATGCCACAGCACACTGACGATAATTATCTTATCTCTCAGACCGAAAGTAAAAGATATCTTTAACTTTCTGTTAAAGAAGTGACTGATATTTCTTTCTTAGAGGTAAACTTCTTGACCCTTTTTTTATTACTGATTAAAATGATTTGACCAAATTTGATTTTCGTGTGTGATAGTATCATTTACGCAGATCTCGCGAATGAAATGATCAAAACTATTAATAATGTAATAAACAACCGTAAGCGAAGTCATTTTTGCTCTGTGTAAATGATTTAAAACCTGGTTTTACATTCTGAAAGATATCGTGAAATGTGATATCTGTAATTACTTTTGAAAAATTAATTTTTTTATTAAACAACCATACTTTTAATATTAAAGAAAATAATATTTTCCCACCCTCCAGCAAAATTTGGTAAAATTTAGCTTTAATTATAGATGAGATACTGATTTGGAGACGGCTCATCTAATATTATTGTAACAAGACCGGTATAACGGACCTGAGTAACAGATTCCAGCAAATTAAAAAAAAAAAATAGTAGAAAATTTTATAACGGGAAAATCCAAATCGGGGCTAAAAGAAACCCTTTTAGTAAAGGTAACAGGTCCATTTAACAATCGTCCTTTTTTATACTGCCCACTGACACACCTAAACAGATGTTCCTTGAGAAGAGTTACCGGACCAAGGTTAGGACTACATAGGAATGAAAGGGCTCGGTCCATCGTTCTCACGTTCAACTGGGGTCTGGTCCTGCAGTTAATGAAATAAGATTATAAAATAATATTCCGGGGAAGACCACTTGACAATCAGTCCTGCGAGATGTCAGTCGCAAACTCACATCTTGCACTTGTATGTAATCACTGTTTATTATTATTATTATTGTTGTTGTTGTTGTGGTTGTGATTACTATGATTATTATTGGTTTATTATTGGCATTTATTATTATTAGTGTTTGGCATTGTCATTGTTATTATCCTGATTATTATTGCGAGTTATTTATTATTGTCGGTTATTATTCTTATTCTCATTACTATTATTGATTCATCTTATTTTATTTATGTTCTTAAACTAATAAACTAATAATAAATAAACATTTTCAATTGTCAATCTCTCAATATCCTGATCGAGCCGCGAACACGCGACAGTATGTTTGAATCTAGCATCCAAAATTTTGTAGTTTCATACTTGTCTCTGATAGTATTGGAAAATGTACTGCACCTGTAGGTGTCCGTTATATGCTGCTGCAGCATATAAATGTTGACACTCCGTCGTTCTTTCCATCATATCCGTGCTCATATCCTCTGTGGAGAATAAACCTTGTAAATTTTACTTTTGACCTTACGACATACAATAAACAATAAACACTACCTACTGTCTTCCGACAAATGTTACAGTGTGTTCTCTCTAAGATGAACCCAGACGCGGTGATATACACTGATGGATGGAAACAAAACGATACCGTTGGTTGTGGTTTTGTTGTCGATGAAAGAACTTATATGTTTGGCCTACCAGGTATTACGAGTGTGTTCACCGCTGAACTGCTCGCAATAAATAAGGCTCTAAATAACATTAGCCCTAAATATAGAAACATTCTTATTTGCAGTGACTCGTGTAGTGCTCTCCAGGCGTTAGAAAACTTTTATTCCAAACATCCTATCGTTATTGAAATTTACAATGCAATCGCTGAGTTGAGTAATCGCAACACAGAAGTTTTTGCTGGGTTCCTAGCCACGTAGGGACTCCAGGTAATGAACAAGAAGATTATGCTGCCAAAGAAGCATGTATTCAGCCTCCTTTCACCACCCGAGTTACTACCTCTGATTTTATTAATCGTGTAAAACAATCACTGAGAGCAAGGTGGCAAGGTGACTGGACGACTACCGTCGATAATAAATTCCGGCAGATTAAAGATTATCTGTTGGCATGGTACTCCTCATGCAGAAAAACTCGACGTGAAGAAGTAGTCCTCTCCCGATTGCGGATAGGACATACGAGGGTAACACAAGAGTACCTAATGTACTCTTGTACATTAGGACACGCACCCCTATGCATACAATGCAACTGCCGCATGACTGTTCACCACATACTCACAGACTGCATATGTTTTGCGGCGTTGCGTTGTAAATTTAATCTACCCAGAAACATCCGTGGTATCTTGTACACAATGATAATGAAATTTTGGACCGGATGTTTCTGTTTTTGCGAAGTATTAGGTTACTGAAAAAAATTTAATACTGTTATATATATTTTTTATGCTAAAAGAGTTTTTGATAATTTTTTCCCCTTACTTTTAATTTTGATTTTTTTGGTTCTGTCTTTAATTTTATTATCCGACTAGGGAGTCTTTTGCACTCCCGATCGGGATTAGTTAAATTTTATATAGTTTCCTTTTCTACTATTTTAGCTTTTATATTTTAAAGACTCCCATCTGTAATATTAGTTTTGAGTTTTATTTCACTTTTTAACTTTTGTTTCAACTTAGTTTTAAAGTTTTTATTATACAATTTATATTAGTTTTAAACCTTATTTAGTTTTATTATTTTAGTGTTATTGTACCTTTTTATTAAAAAAAAAAAAAACATTCCGAGCGATGATAACGCACAGACGTTTTTCGCCCCCCTCGCCACAAACAAAAAAAAGTATTGGAAAAGAAAAACCAGTAACAGTGTGTTATATCTACCGATTTCATTATTGAGTTTGTTACTCTTACTCTACTTCTTTTGTTTACTTTACTTTTTTGAAGATTTTCTGCGATAAATAAAAGCTAATATTTCTCTGACAGATAATTTTATTCGTGTAACTGTAAACGTATGGAAAAGATCTTTTTATACACTATTAAAAAGTTGCTTATTAAAATCTAACTTCAATTAGTTTTATTATATTTATAAATGTGATAGAATTCTACACAGAAGAATTGAGAGGAGAGTGGAGGAAGTGTTAGGAGAAGACCAATTTGGTTTCAGGAAAAGTATAGGGACAAGGGAAGCAATTTTAGGCCTCAGATTAATATTAGAAGGAAAATGAAAGAAAAACAAACCAACATACTTGGCGTTTATAGACCTAGAAAAGGCATTCGATAACGTAGACTGGAATAAAATGTTCAGCATTATAAAAAAATTAGGGTTCAAATACAGATATAGAAGAACAATTGCTAACATGTACAGAAACGAAACAGCAACAGTAACAATTGAAGAACATAAGAAAGAAGCCGTAATAAGAAAAGGATTCCGACAAGGATGTTCCCTATCTCCGTTACTTTTTAATGTTTACATGGAACTAGCAGTTCATGATGTTAAAGAACAATTTAGATTCGGAGTAACAGTACAAGGTGAAAAGATAAAGATGCTACGATTTGCTGATGATATAGTAATTCTAGCCGAGAGTAAAAAGGATTTAGAAGAAACAATGAACGGCATAGATGAAGTCCTACGCAAGAACTATCGCATGAAAATAAACAAGAACAAAACAAAAGTAATGAAATGTAGTAGAAATAACAAAATGGACAAATGAATGTGAAAATAGGAGGAGAAAAGATTATGGATGTAGAAGAATTTTGTTATTTGGGAAGTAGAATTACTAATGATGGACGAAGCAGGACCGATATAAAATGCTGAATAGCACAAGCTAAACGAGCCTTCAGTAAGAAATATAATTTGTTTACATCAAAAATTAATTTAAATGTCAGGAAAAGATTTTTGAAAGTGTATGTTTGGAGCGTCGCTTTATATGGAAGTGAAACTTGGACGATCGGAGTATCTGAGAAGAAAAGATTAGAAGCTTTTGAAATGCGGTGGTATAGGAGAATGTTAAAAATCAGATGGGTGGATAAAGTGACAAATGAAGAGGTATTGACGCAAATAGATGAAGAAAGAAGCATTTGGAAAAATGTAGTTAAAAGAAGAGACAGACTTATAGGCCACATACTAAGGCATCCTGGAATAGTCGCTTTAATATTGGAAGGACAGGTAGAAGGGTAAAATTGTGTAGGCAGGCCACGTTTGGAATATGAAAAACAAATTGTTAGGGATGTAGGATGTAGAGGGTATACTGAAATGAAACGACTAACACTAGATAGGGAATCTTGGAGAGCTGCATCAAACCAGTCAAATGACTGAAGACAAAAAAAAAATGTGGTAGTCGACGCAAGACTTTACTACATACAAATCACAACGTAACAATACACATGTATATGAATATATATTTCCTCGCTAATTTTAAGCAATAAAATTTAGTTATCATAAATAACTCGTTCAGAAGAAAAGATATGCCACCTACCGTCTTGAATTCAACATTACAATAAACAAAGCTGCATTTTCGTTTGAATGGGAATCATGTCCTTCTACAATAAACTGATAATTTTGAATTAAACGTTAACAGATTACGAATACATGAAAGTCGATGTTATGTCCGTTATTGTATTCATGGTTAGAATAAAAAGTAACAACTTTTATGATATAAATGTACAAAAAAACTACACGTACAGATCTAATAAAACACTAAAAGATAAGAAAATATTTTTTTTATTAAATACTAAGATAAAACGCACCGGCGTTGCCTTCACCGATTATTACTATAATCTTCCTTTTTATAGGTGATGTAGAAAATATTTTCATGAATACTTTAATAAACATTTCGTTTGCTAAGAAATCACGTTACAGATTTTTAATTTGATTTTTTTACGAATAGCACTAGTTCTCGTCTTGATAACGGTTATTATTTCTACTATTACAAACATCTTTTTCTATTTATGAAGTTGTGAATTTTTCTCATATACATACACGTATATTTTCTTTATATAATACTTTTCCGAAATTAACATGGCAATAATTTTGGTAAACAGTCAATAAGAGGAAATTTCCCGGTCAAAAACTGATAGAATTGAGAACGAGAATACTACTTATTACGTAACGGTTGCAATATTTTGAATTTGTTCAAATTTAGTAGGAATGTAGGGTTAAATTCGAGCTCTGTTAGAAAATAATCCAAAAATTATCTCGATTTTTCAATAAAAATTACGATATTTTTTCAAAATAATTGAATCGATTATAAAACTTAAAAAGTATCAAAGATTTAATTATCGGTAGTAATTAATTCCTTTTTACGAATCAGATTCATTTAAAGGTTTTTGTTTTTATGTGTATTAAACTAGTAAAAAAATTAAAATAATAAGTTTGTTCTATCCTATCTTAAATTAGAGATTTTTACCTTTGACAATATAACAATTTTTATTAATTTATTTTTTATATAAACGTCTATAGCTAACATACCAATTAATTATTACTCATTATAAATTAAAGTAATACATTAGCGTTGCACGAGTATCAGAGTCATTTTTGTTGTAAAATAACAAGACAAGAACATAAACGGTCAGCGGTTACCGTTTGTTGCAATGGTGCTGTTATTGTGTAGGTAGTGACAGTAGAGTAGAAACCATTAATTTTAGAGAACTACTCATCACCCTCAATTACACTCTAATTACGCCCAGCAATATTCCACTACCTGTACACTCTTCCCAAGAATTAAAGCATTAGATCTATTATATTACTTTCATTGTTACTAACACACCTTTCATTTACTTCATAGAATAACGACTTAAAAGGTTAAATTATAGCATTCAATTATCCACATAAATTTTATTAATTATGCATTCGTCTGTTTTAATTTATTCATCCGTAATCCCCAAATAAAAAAAAAAATTATAATTTAAGAATAATTACTAATGTATATTTATATAAAAATAAAGTGTGTGAATTTATTTTTCACTTCTCCCGTAAATGGTACATTTTTTTTTTTTTTTAGTCATATGACTGGTTTGATGCAGCTCTCCAAGATTCCCTATCTAGTGCTAGTCGTTTCATTTCAGTATACCCTCTACATCCTACATCCCTAACAATTTGTTTTACAGATTCCAAACGTGACCTGCCTACACAATTTTTTCCTCCTATCTGTCCTTCCAATATTAAAACGACTATTCCAGGATGCCTTAGTATGTGGCCTATTAGTCTGTCTATTCTTTTAACTATATTTTTCCAAATGCTTCTTTCTTCATCTATTTGCCGCAATACCTCATCATTTGTCACTTTATCCACCCATCTGATTTTTAAAATTCTCCTATAGCACCGCATTTCAAAAGATTCTAATCTTTTCTTCTCAGATACTCCGATCGTCCAAGTTTCACTTCCATATAAAGCGACACTCCAAACATACACTTTCAAAAATCTTTTCCTGACATTTAAATTAATTTTTCATGTAAACAAATTATATTTCTTACTGAAGGCTCGTTTAGCTTGTGCTATTCGGCATTTTATATCGCTCCTGCTTCGTCCATCTTTAGTAATTCTACTTCCCAAATAACAAAATTCTTCTACCTCCATAATCTTTTCTCCTCCTATTTTCACATTCAGTGAACCATCTTTGTTATTTCTAATACATTTCATTACTTTTGTTTTGTATTTGTTTATTTTCATGCGATAGTTCTTGCGTAGGACTTCATCTATGCCGTTCATTGTTTCTTCTAAATCCTTTTTACTCTCGGCTAGAATTACTATATCATCAGCAAATCGTAGCATCTTTACCTTTTCACCTTGTACTATTACTCCGTATCTAAACTGTTCTTTAACATCATTAACTGCTAGTTCCATGTAAAGATTAAAAAGTAACGGAGACAGGGAACATCCTTGTCGGAATCCCTTTCTTATTACGGCTTCTTTCTTATGTTCTTCAATTGTTACTGTTGCTGTTTGGTTCCTGTACATGTTAGCAATTGTTCTTCTATCTCTGTATTTGAACCCTAATTTTTTTAAAATGCTGAACATTTTATTCCAGTCTACGTTATCGATTGCCTTTTCTAGGTCTATAAACGCCAAGTATGTTGTTTTGTTTTTCTTTAATCTTCCTTCTACTATTAATCTGAGGCCTAAAATTGCTTCCCTTGTCCCTATAATTTTGAAAACAAATTGGTCTTCTACTAACACTTCTTCCACTCCTCTCAATTCTTCTGTATAGAATTCTAGTTAAGATTTTTGATGCGTGACTAGTTAAACTAACTGTTCTGTATTCTTCACATTTATCTGCCCCTGCTTTCTTTGGTATCATGACTATAACACTTTTTTTGAAGTCTGACGGAAATTCCCATATATGGTACATATATGAAGTTAAGTTTTATTTTAATTATATTTTACAAGACTGTTTAGATTATTGCGTAAGTATCCATTTTTGGATATTTTTTTCTAGACTTTACTAACATAATAGATGATGTGACATTTTTATTGTATTTCTTTAAAAAAAAATAAATTCACAGGAAATATAAAAATATTTCATCCACAAACTGAAAGAGAAATTCATGAAATTTCATACTTCTCCGGTAGAAAATCATTTATCAGTATATGATAATGATAGAACAAAGTTTAATCTTAAGGAAGTTCGCACCCATACACCTCCCGGCATAAATAATTGAGACTTTTTTTTACTGATAATCATTGAAATATTGAACTAAGAAATATTCTTCTTAGTTTTTTTGTTAGCGAAGTCAAATATTATTTCTCTGAAAAAATTATCCGAACAGAAAAGAGTTACCGAACCCAGATTAGGAATGCATGGGAATGAAAGGGCTCAGTCGATCGTTTTAATGCTCAACCGGATTCTGGTTCTGCACGTAATGAAGATAAGAGTGGAAATATTCTGGGGAAGACCCCGACATTGATAACTGTCTTTCCATTTGGTCTATCCATTTTTAAATGGACCCCTTCGATGATGATTTACTCTAACACATTAATTTGAATCTTTCGATATTATCATCTTCACAAAAGTAGTTGAACAAAGATTTATAAGATTACCTTAGATTTATAAAATTATCTTGGAGGTGTTCCTAGAAAAATACAGTCACAGATTTATTTTCTCATTACTCTTTTTATAATTTTACAGATAACAAAGGATGTTTTAAACTTTTACGCTACAAATTGAAAAATACATTTCCGATATCAGAATTATTTTTATAGAATAGATTTTTTTTTAATCTGACGTCTGTACGTACATATCTATATATCTAACACCCAAAAAAGCCCAAAATTCAAAAATAAGGGATTTTGGCTCTTTTCTTAAGTGCAGTAATAAGCCCTAATCGAGTGATTTTCAACGATATATCATAAGTGGTACTTATTTTCATCGGTCCAGAATTATAATCAAATAAAATTTTACTGAATGAATTATTTTGATCTTAGTGGAAGGCACATCGGTTCGAATCATACTTCTCCCTTTTTTTATATATAAATATATTGATTTATTAACCTCTCACTGTAAAAAAAAATTACGATGAATAATAATTCAATAGTAACAAAAAATATATATATGAAAACATACCAGAAGTTTTTAATGAAATAAAATTTTACGTACTTATCATTTTAAAAAATGTGTAAATATAAATTAGGCACAGAAGGAAAGTCATGAATTGTCTACATCAGATTTTTTTTTTATTTTTAATTGAACAGACATCAAAATGCACTAAAACGTAACAAATAATTTCGTCTAAGTAGTTAATTAATTCCTTAGATATTTTTTTGAATCGACGCAAAAATACATGATCATAGTTATGTGGTATTTGAGTGAACCAATAGATGGCGTATATAAAAATATGTAATAATCATAAACGGAATAGCAATCAAAGCAGATAAATATGAATTCCACTGATGTAATATCGGTATTGTTTTTTATGTAGTATACGTATATACTATTATAGAACAAATTTATATTACATGTAGAAATTAATTTTGTAGAAGCAGGCGCTAATTCAAAAAATTGTCAAAGAAATATTTCGACGAATTATTTCTTACTTTTTAGCGAATTTTGATGTCGGTTCCATATTTAAAAAAATAATCATTCATAATTTTTTGTGTCTGATTAATAACGATAATTTATCCGGCGGAGTTAACGTGTTCCTTTTCAGTAATATAATGTAGCTGCCTCCAATCAAAGGACATTGGTGTTTTGTTCGACAGACAGAAATAAATTTGTGGCATCAGTTTTCATTTTAAGTATCAGAGAAAAAATTACATCGAGTACATTGATTTATTAAATAACTTTCGTTTTGACAAAGTTACAACCAGCCAATCGGAAATGTTTTGTGAAAGAAGGAAAGTACCTTTAACAGATGAATTTGCAGGTGGAAATGCTATAAGAATATTCCGAACAATTAAATTATTTGATGAATATAATCGTAGTATGACTGACTGATATGATATCAAAAACAAATAAGAGTTTATATTATTAATGTTGTTGGTAAATTACGAGAAGCTGCAACTACGGGAAAATTTCCCCTGGGAATGTTATTCCGGTAGCCGTCAATAACTGCGGTGGCCTGTTGCATAATATACGATTACAAGAGGCGTAATTATGGCGTAATTATTATACGTTAAGGCGTAATATATATTTTCTGATGGTTTGGTTAACAGCGCTATGGGAATTGTAAAGAAATTCAAGTGGCCTGCCCTACGAAGGGATCATCTGGAAAGGGTGAGTTACCAAAAGTTGTGTTAATAAAATTCGATGACGAACAATAGGAAGAAAAATGAAAGATGAAAGTGGTTGTGTACCTATTACACCAGTAAGTAAAACTTTTCAAGTTAATAAAGGATATGGAAATGTATAAAGATGTATGCTACATGTAATTTTAAATAGGGCTGCAACAATGCACAAATTACAAGGTACAACATTATTAATACGAATAGACCCTAAATTAGAGCTGATTTGTGGAAAAAAGTAATTGCAAAAGTACCAGTTTATATTACTCTATGTCGAGTCAGAAGCTTAGAAGGTTTAGCCTTTGAGTGATTTACATCCACGTACCGAATAGCCCACACAATAAAAGAGCACTTGCCGAGACGGAAAGATGGAAAAACTTGCACAGGATTGAATAATGTGCTACACTTCGCTCAAGGCGTCGATACATTGATTACTAATGACATATCAACATTATTACGAGTATTATAAAGAAATTTAATCGTCGGACCCCGCGAGAGACCGCAAAAACACGTAAAAATGGGTCAGAAAGGTTTAAGAAGAGATATTTCGACTTTTTATGATTTTCTTAACGGTATGTAATATCTTGTGCAGAAAATCACATTACCTTCCCTACATAAGACCATATAATATCATATAATGTGACGCATACATATAGAATAAGAGGACACCACTATCTCTACCTACCTACCGGAAGGCGAAAAACGTTTTTTGTCAATTTTCAGGCCGTTGTCAAAAAAATTTTTAACATCAAGGTAGCACCGTAAAAAGCAGCTGACGATTGCAACAAGATTTATTTCGACTGGATTTATAGGAAAAAATCTGATGTGGACACCGCATTACTTCCTGGTACGCCTTTTCTTTATGAAATGTATTACAAAATACAGGGATATCATAAAAGAATGGTGCGGTTTCAGTAATTCGTAGGAAGATTGTAGGGAAATTTCTAGATGTTATATTGGTATCCCTGAAAGCCTCCAATCCAAAAGTTTGTTTATCAGCAGTTGTAAGTTGGTCAGAACAAAGTCAGTTCTTGTATTGTTGTTGCGGTGAGTTTAGCGAGTTACTATGTTCTCGGATAAAGACAAAGCAAAGTGTGTTTTATTGATACCTGAATTAAAACCCGTAATTTTAGTTCAACGTGCGTTTCGACGTGAATTCGGAAGAGATCCACCGAACAAAAATAACATAACATGTCCGTTCAAACGATTCGAAGAAACTGGATCGGTTAAGAAACAGAAATTAACCGGCAGACCAAGTGTACCAGACGAAACGGTTGAACTAATTAGACGATCGGTAATTAGATGTCCTGGGAAGTCCATCCCCCCTCGAAGCGTTGAATTAGGTATTCCAAAATCAACAGTTCACAAAATTTTACGTAAAAAACTGAAATTACACGCTAATAAAATCCAGATACTGCAGGAATTGAAACCCGATGATGGTGTAAAACGTTACAATTTCGCTGTTGAAATGTCGGACAGAATAAGTGAAAACGAATCATTTTTAGAGGATATAATTTTTACAGACGAAGGTACATTCCATGTGAAGGGATGCATTAAAAGACACAATTCACGAATATGTGGCACTGAAAACCCACATGCAATTATTGAGAAACAACGCGATTCGCCTAAAGTTAATTTTTCGTGTGGTGTGATGAAAAATCGTGTAATAGGGCCTTTCTTCTTTGCTGAAAAAACAATTAATGGAGTTGTGTATCTTGACATGTTAACCAATTATTGCTTTCCTCAGCCGGATGAACTCGAAAACATTCATCGACTTCATTTCCAACAAGATGGTGCTTCCCCGCACTTCAATGCAGCGGTCACGGACGCTTTGAACGAAAAATTTGGAGATTGATGGATAGGCCGGCAAGGACCCATACTTTGGCCTCCAAGGAATCCAGACCTGACACCTTGCGATTTTTTCTTGTGGGAGTACATCAAAAGCGTTGCTTATACACAAAAATTTCGCGACCTAAACCACTTAAAAAACAGGATTAATGAAGCGATGACAACCATTAACGAAGAAATGTTAGCTAATGTTTGGAGAGAAGTTGAGTATCGTTTGGACATTTGTTGAGGGACTACGGCCGCCCATATTGAAATTTATTAATTATGTAAAAAAATAATTGAGACGACAAATTTGAAAAATAAAAAACATAAACCGTAAGTAATTCTTTTTTAATTTAAACCATATTCAAAACCGCACCTTCTTTAATGATAAATCTGTATAATAGTTATAGCCTGTAATATTTTGCGGGTTTATTGTATTTTGTCTCCTTGTATCTTAATGCAAGCATTATCCTCTCTTAATACGGCCTAGTAATATACAAAAAAATTAGTTTAAAAATTTTATACTTTTTTTATTCCTCGATCATTTTGTTAATAAAGGTACTTCAGGAATCGAAATATTTCAGAGTCAAGACAATTTTTAAAATCTATTCTTGGAACTACTTCTTTCATTAAATTCATATACACCGTAATCGGTAAATACAGGTATTTATGGCTATTGTTCGTGGTGTCCCTAGCAGTTGAATACTTCCTAAGATTGAACACTTTTAGGAAGTGATTATCAGTCTCTTATATTTCTCAATTTCCATAGAATAAATACTTAAAAACTAAAACTATATTAACTAAAACTTTTACTAACTATTAAATGAAAGAAAAAATGTAAAAGAAGCTTCAAAAAATAAAAATTAAAACTCAGTTTCTGAGTATTCAAGCAATTAAACAAACAAGCAAAAAGATTTCCAAACAAAAATCAACACAGTTAACCTACATTATGAGTTACTAACAAATGAATCATAAAAGAAATAAAATATAAATATTATACTTGTTCTGAGGTTAAATTTATTCACTGGAGTAATCAAGTTAGTTTAAGTTCTTTATGAAGTAATGACGCACAGATGCAAAAGCTCCTATGATTAATACGAATAGAATGCGTAAGGATGACGTAGTGTACAGTATTTAGGCCACGAGCCTCAAGAGATAGAAGTTGAATGCATGTGTTTATAAATACGTATTGTATTCTCTATTTTTCGAAAGCATTACAAATTGGAAATCAGTATGAGCTGTTACCTAAAGGAGTAACATTTTTCGCTTTTGTTATTTGACATTATTTAATCACAAAACAATGAAAAATGAAGTACTTATTTTTTGTTGTATTATATGTTGAACAACAAACATACGAGTATAAGTAGAAAAATGAAGTATTGTTTTTATTAATATTAAATATTATTATCATATTATATCTGATGAAAATCACAGCATCTTTAATGTGTTGAAGCATATAAAAATAATCTAAAATCTGTAATAATTGGTTGAAAAATTCACATTTAAATATTTTATTTCTACAAAAAAATACGTCTATGAACTCATTAAATTATCTCAGTTTCTGATTTTTTTTTTTAACATTTTTTCTCCATAATTTAAGTAATATGATATTTGCAGTTAGCTTTCTTAAATGTACTTTGTTTGATGTTTTGATACGTTGTTCCTAACAGGAATTATGCGTAAAATAACAACTTATTATTCTTTATTTTTAGTACAAGTGTGTCAGATATTTTTTGTAGAAATGTTTTATCAAATTAAAATTAATTTTCCAAGTATTTATGGATTAATTATTGATCGTCTTGCACAAACGAATAATGATTACGATCTATATACGCTGCATAGATATATTTGATCTATAACAGGATCAATAAATGTACACTAACTGCCTCGCCTTGAATAAAAAAAAATTATTATTTTTTACGAACCAGAAGGAGATGTTATGTAGTTTTCCTGTAGTTTGTAAAAAGAGATTAAAAGATTTATTATTACAGGTTACATTCTTTTATTGTAAAACTATAAAAAATAATATCTGTCGTGATTTTAAGAATTGAAAGCACTCAATCGAGAGAATTATTACCAATGAAGCTCTTTCAATTAACGTTACAACTGAATAAATTGGTAAGGTATTCCTAAATATCATGACGTTTGATTGAGCTTTTTTAATTTTTCTCGTTTAGTCGAGCTAGTGGTTTGTGAACGGACAATTCACATGTATTTGTGTTATGCTGGATTCATCAGGCCAGAGAGGTTATTATAATATAATAACAAACAACTTCGTTGGTACTCAAGCGGTAGCTTGTTAGCTTGACACACCAAAAATCCCGGCTAGGATTTGGAAATTTCATAGCGATTCAACCTTGATATAGTTACATAGCAGTTGATGTATGTCTGACAAAATTAATGGCTTTAAGGAAGAACCGTGAAACTGATTTAACTGATATAGATAGATCTCAAACTCTTCCATGGTAGCACAGAAGTTTAGCTTCTGCAACACCCTGATATGTTAAATTAACACGTACACTGACTAAAATTATTCAATTCGTAAAATCTAACTTAAAAATATCTAGTGTAAACATTTTTAAAAACAATAAAAATCAAGATTCGGTTCTTATTGTTTGCAAATATATACACAGAAGATCTTTTTAATGTTTTTCAAATTTTTTCGATGGATGTTCATCGAATTTCTCCTAGTATTTAGAGTCCCCCTCTATGGTTTTTAACTATGGTTCTTTTTACACCTAAGGATCTGAGTTTTTTTAGTAATTTCTATACTATTCTAAGTAACAATAGGTTTCTAATATCTACTTCTGTTGTCATTTTGTAATTACCACCCTAATTTTTTTGTTTGCATATTTTCATATATCCCGATTACTAGGTATCGTTTTTCTTACCTTTTTTTTAGTTTTGGTAATTTCTAAGTTTTCCAGTTTTCTTTTTGTTTCTTCAGTGCATCCTCAAATTTTTAACCACTGTAATAATTGTAATAATAATGCCTTTTCTTTCTTTTTCCTGTTTAGCCTCCGGTAACTACCGTTTAGATAATTCTTCAGAGGATGAATGAGGATGATATGTATGAGTGTAAATGAAGTGTAGTCTTGTACATTCTCAGTTCGACCATTCCTGAGATGTGTGGTTAATTGAAACCCAACCACCAAAGAACACCGGTATCCACGATCTAGTATTCAAATCCATGTAAAAATATCTGGCTTTACTAGGACTTGAACGCTGTAACTCTCGACTTCCAAATCAGCTGATTTGGGAAGACGCGTTCACCACTAGACCAACCCGGTGGGTTATAATAATAATAATGCCTGAGATAGATAATCCCCACGTCCGGGACATAACACCTACGATCCGTTGCCAGGACGGCAACAGCTGTACGTACGTATTACTCATAATGCTGGCTAACGGGACTCCGAGTATTTGCCTCGGATATGGAATTCCTTCGGCCTGAATTCCATCTACAAGCCGTCCTACAAGGACTGGATATTTCGGCCACCTGCAGATGTGAAAATTAAAACGATTAAGGAAATGATTCACACATCATTAAAGCTTGTGATATGCCGGCTAGTGTCGAAGTGATTTCAGGTGTAACGAAGGCCCTTCCACTAACCACATACACCCCGCGATGGCATGTATGTGGCTAAGGTGCTCACGTATATCGGTGCAAGGGAGCCTTGTAAACTTCGGTGTGTAAGGGCCTGGAGTCAGTGCAGAGATTCCACATCTGCTCTCTGCCAGAAAATACGCCGGTCCATCCGAGAACCGAGCTGAACCTCCAGGGTTGATAGCCCTGGAGTGGGGGTGTACCCCGACGGCTAGCCTTGTTAGAAAAGGGATCAACTTATTACGCAGCCTGAACAAACAAACATGACAGAGAGTTCACGTAAACACACTCGTCTTGAACCAGCCGCTTTACCTGAGGCGAAACGGAAAAAACGTTTTGAAAATAAAAGAAAAGAAAATGATGCGAAGAGTTTGAAAAAAGCTCTATTCAACAGCAATGTTCCAAACCCCAGGTATCTGGTAATCACGATAGATGATGACAATTCTTTTAGAGTAAGTCCTTTTCTTATTACTCGAGAAATATGTAAATGTGCTGGAGGCCCAGTTAAAAAAAGGGAAATCATATAATGAACTTCATGTGGAGATTACTAATGATGCGCAGTCACAGAAGATCCTAGGGCTTAAGAATATTGGCGAATTTTCTGTACATGTCGATCCACACAGCACACTCAATACCTCAAAGGGTGTTGTGGTCTGTAGGAATCTGCTGAATTGTACAGAGCAGGAAATAGTTGAGGTATTGGCTCCAGAAAAAGTGATAGAGTGCCGGAGGTTAAACATGAGAAGAAACAGCGAAGTCTAATCTTCACCTTCTGCTTCTCATGTCCACACCTTTAATAGACCAACCCTGCTGGAGAAAGTGCGTGCAGGAACACACCGATTGGATGTTGGACGTGCGAGCTTTTAAGCCAGCGTTTTGGCCACACCGCTGCCCTATGCGAGACACCGCAAATTATCATGTGTGGTGAAGAGGTTCATGAAAGAGAACCATATAAGGATCCTCCTTCATGTGTAAACTGTAAAGGAAAGCATTCGTGCAGATCGAGAAACTGTCCTGTTTACAAAGATGAAGTAGCTGTGCAGAAGATGAAAATCCTGCAGAAAGTCAGGATTTTGATCTCCTGCACAAGTCAGTGTTTATGCTTAAATACTGGTCCGGCCTTGGAAGGCAGGGGAAAAAAATATTACTGAGGTCAGTAACCCTCAGTTTCCAATAAAATTACAGAACGAACACCATATAACATCGTTGAATATTACAAAATGTGTTGGTGAGATGAACGTGCAAAATTCTATCGATCACAGCAATCTGACTTATAGCCTTAAGGGCAATACATTTATCAAGTTACAAGAAGATGAATCTTTGCAGTTTTATTTTCAACTGAGCTTCCATCACGGCCAAAACCTCACATGAAACATGAACCGATACATGGTAGTATACGACCGAGGTATTTGATTCGAAGAAGTTGAATAGTTGCTGATCCAATATTAGGTCGATCGATAATTTTTATTGATACAAATTAGGAACGTATTTTTTGAACTGTTGAGAAATTAAAAGATCATAAAACTATCATTTGATGCAGGACCATTTCCTGAAAAAAGGAAAGTTTAGCACAAATAAGAAACAAATATATCTTTACGTTAGAAACAACTATTATCAAAATTAATTTTATTAGTGATTTTTATTTTAACGTTCTACTTGAAGTCTAATAATCATAATTATCATTCTTATCAACTCCAGTAGTTTTTTTGAGCACGACCTACTTTACTCTTAGAAAAGTCTTTATTTGGAACGGAACGGACGCAAAAGTGGCGGGAGTATCATAATAAATTCTCCCTTCAAATCGCAGAGCCTGGACAGTGTCCCTTGCTGCTGTATGATTCTGTTAATCGGGCGTGTTTCAAGTGTTTATTTTAATGTCAGGTCTAAGTTTCAAGTTTTGTTATATTTTATGGACGGATTGTGAATAGCGTTCCATATCCGTTTGGACCAGCGTTCTCAAGCCCATTTGTGGGTCCGACCGCGGGAGACTAGGCTTTTAAAACCTGTGCTCCCGACGTAATTCCCCTTCAGATCGTCCACTGAAGTCCTTTCGGTGCTAACGCTTCATAGGCTAGCAGGAATACGCCACAACGCGGCACTAATTGTATGGAGGGAGCAATGCACCCCCTTTTCTGGAGGGAGTCGCAGTTGCTAAATTAATTGTAAATATTAAGATATTGTATGGTATGGATAGGGAGAAGTTCTGCATCTACTTCTTCAATGGCTGCCCTTCACGGTGCTTCTCTGCTGGGCTCAAACTCTTTATTTCTGTAAGGGATCTAAAACAATCAGAATGATATTCCGGACAAAAATGGTATGCCACCGTAAAAGAAATAAAAAATAATCTCATCATTTTTTTTTTCTAGATTCGCTTGAAATAATCAGAACCCCTTACGTAATATCGTTCAACAGAAATAAATATTTAAGTAATTCGTAAAGAGTACATCGTATCGATATATATGAGGGCCTTTTTTTTAGTATATGGTTCATAAAAATAATGAAAACAGATCTACGTAATTTTTATATTTTTATCAAGTGTTTTTATCTCTTTACTCTTAAAAAAAATATATATATATATGTATATATATATATATATATATACGTCGGAGAGGCGAGGAGATTTGTCAGGGATTCAACGTTTTGTGTTTCACTCATTTTTATTATTACAAGTGGAGAATATATAAGATTATAATAGAGTTCAATTAATAAAAATGAGTAGATAACTCGTACAATGAAATAATTACAAATGATAATTATCACTTATCAATAACTCAGTAGTACACGAATTATAATATAAGATTAATTTAATTTAGAATTCAAATAATATTAAAACAACTTGCGATAGACCGAGGCTCAGGGAAATAACGAATTCGCGATCACCAGGACGTCTGTTCGATCTGGGTTCCAAAGCAAGACTACCCTTTCTCCATATTCTCAAATAATATGCCTACTGCATATTTCCTTTTCCTTATTAATTTTATGATACCCCTATCGTCCTGGGATCCCGACTACGTTGACAACCATGTGCCTACCTAGGCCTAAGCCTACCGCAATAAAACAATTTAAACCTTATTTTACAAAATATTACAAGTAATAGTACATTTCTTAAAACTACTAAAAATACAGATATTCTAAAGAATATTCTCATCGTTTTGTCGGAAGATACTCCACTGTACTTTATTCTCCGACATATATATATATATATATATTGGTTAAAAATCCAGATTTTATTTCATACATTTCTAATACTGTTGAAATAAACTGAATATCACAAACTGCAAGGTTATCTACAAACATGTTTAATCGGATAAATATTTCCAGTGTATGTATATATATATATATATATTTGTATTCCACCACATTTTTCAATAGTTCAATAAATTTTATGTTCATTTCTAATTTTCCTAAATTCAAATAACACAGAAAACCCTAAAAGTATTACTAAAATCTTCTTTTATTCCCCAATAACTGATTAAACCTAGCTTAATTTCTTTTCTACAATTAATTTCTCTTTTCTTGCAGGAAAAGAGGAATTTTTCTTTTTTACATAAACAGGGGGTCATCTGGTATCCTGAGTTCCACAGTAGAAATACACATTGACCCCTGTATCACGCATCCTCTCAGCCTGTGTGTCACACCTTAGGATTGGGAACATCCCATTATTCGTTTTTTATGACAGGAAAGGAGAGCACCACGGTTGTATTCTAGGTCCGCGACCACAAGGGCTTATTATTATTATTTTCGCTGTTAGTACTATTATTATTGTTTATTTCTTATTATTGTCGTTTATTATTATTATTTATTTGTCTTTTTTTTATTCTTAAACTAATAAATTGTATTACGTAAACATTTGTAGTTGCTAGTTTCTCAATATTCTAATCAAGTCGTTAACATGCGACAAAACTAAATTTTATTTAGTTTTGCGTTTTATATCATAAACAAAAGCAGCTATAGTCCTAACATTAAAAATTATTGCCGATCTACAGTGTTGATTTACAAAACTAATGTTGTAATTTCTAAATACTTCTACGTTCGCTCCAGTTTTTTCTTATATAACCGCAGTAAATTAAACAAAGATTTGTTATAAATTTTCCGTTGAGAAAATCTATGACTCCATTCTTCAAAATTGCTGTTACCAGACTTTATTACTTCAATAGATAATTACTTAAATAGGTCTGTCTACTTAAATATTATACTTCTAAAGGTCTAAATGACCTATAGAAGTATAAAAGTCTAAAAACACCTTTAAAACCAATATTTTAAGAAAAGTAATTTTAAAAAATATTTCTAAATTGTGTTTGAAATAGATAATAGTAATTTTTATTTTAAAGAATAAAGTTCGGAAAGACAGATGGTTCAACGACAGACTCCTTTAACATCTCCCCTTTTCAAGCGATCTCAAGAATAAAGAAAAACGGCGGGCGGCATGGTTCCGAGAACGGGTACCTCCATGTCTGCAACCACATGCCTTTTAGGGCTAACCTGTACTAGTCTATACGAGACACACCAATACGTTAACAATCTCATTGCTTCCTCAGTAAATGATTCCCTATTGTTTATATATTAAACATATAAATAATACCCTATTCTTTTTCATCGCTGACTCCTAATAAATATTTAAAACAAAGTGAAATTTAAAACAATACTTCCGCAAATAGTTTATTAATAAACAAATAATAAATTATAGTTTTGTAATCTAATAAAGTAGAAAAACAATTTACTATAAAATTCCTCCGATAAAATATGAGAATTTATACGAATGGCATTTTAATGATAAGAGGGCAAATGATTACCGTCTTCAATAATAACACTTTTGCTAAATGTTTTTTTTTTTTTTTAACATAGAATTTATCATATATAATTTTATAAACCCTTTTTATACCAATTATTCGTATAATATTTAATTAGCATTATTTTATTTGTAAATTTTTAGAATTCTGGTTTGTAATTTGTATGTTCTTCAAAATTGAAATGCAAATATGGGGTTGCAAATTATGATTATTTTTGGGATAAGATTTTTAAAGAAATATTAATAATAATATTTATTAGACCCATCACTCTAAAATTATCCCGTCTTAAAACCCTTCTTTTTTTTTGTTTGGACTCCTAAAAGTAGCAAAGAATAACCTTATTTGTAAAACCTGCGACTTCCTAAATTGTTTTATTTCCTAGTAATTGAAAGTTGTGAAATCATTGTAGAAATTATTTGATGAGTTTTAACGAAGTCGCCTAAACATATGTAAAGAGTGTCTTTTTTTGTTGCCTCGGTCGTTTACTAGCTAGTCAACGATTACTGCTCCTCAATCTTACGTAGATTTTTTTAATCACTTCATTCCACTGTATTTTAATTCGTTACAATGGTTTTTTATTTATTCTTTAATAATAATATATATTCTTTAATGTTTCTTGTTTATTTTTTAAACAAGTGATAGATATGAACTAAAAACAGTTAAGTTCAGAATACCAAAGAAAGCAGGGGCAGATAAATGTGAAGAATACAGAACAATTAGTTTAACTAGTCATGCATCAAAAATCTTAACTAGAATTCTATACAGAAGAATGTAGAGGAGAGTGGAGGAAGTGTTAGGAGAAGACCAATTTGGTTTCAGGAAAAGTATAGGGACAAGAGAAGCAATTTTAGGCTTCAGATTAATAGTAGAAGAAAGATTAAAGAAAAACAAACCGTCATACTTGGCGTTTATAGACCTAGAAAAGGCATTCGATAACGTAGACTGGAATAAAATGTTCAGCATTTAAAAAAAATTAGGGTTCAAATACAGAGGTAGAAGAACAATTGCTAACATGTACAGGAACCAAACAGCAACAGTAACAATTGAAGAACATAAGAAAGAAGCCGTAATAAGAAAGGGAGTCCGACAAGATGTTCCCTATCTCCGTTACTTTTTAATCTTTACATGGAACTAGCAGTTAATGATGTTAAAGGGCAGTTTAGATTCGGAGTAACAGTACAAGGTGAAAAGATAAAGATGCTACGATTTGCTGATGATATAGTAATTCTAGCCGAGAGTATCTGAGAAGAAAAGATTAGAATCTTTTGAAATGCGGTGCTATAGGAGAATGTTAAAAATCAGATGGGCGGATAAAGTGACAAATGAAGAGGTATTGCGGCAAATAGATGAAGAAAGAAGCATTTGGAAAAATATAGTTAAAAGAAGAGACAGACTTATAGGCTACATACTAAGGCATCCTGGAATAGTCGCTTTAATATTGGAAGGACAGGTAGAAGGGTAAAATTGTGTAGGCAGGCCATTTTTGGAATATGTAAAACAAATTGTTAGGGATGTAGGATGTAGAGGGTATACTGAAATGAAACGACTAGCACTAGATAGGGAATCTTGGAGAGCTGCATCAAACCAGTCAAATGACTAAAGACAAAAAAAAAAATTTCCAAGAGATAAGAAGTAAGTGTTGAGTCAATGGAGGACTTTAATTGTTAACTGTATTTTCTTGAACTGCGTTTTATTTCTTATAGTGTTAAATATTTTTTGGTAGGAATGGCTTTCTGCATAATCTGAAGGCTTATTATTTGTATAGAATTTGTGATTTGTATTAATAACAAACAAAATTATTTAGTAAATAATACATACTATTAGATATAAAATTAGGATAATCCAGTAATTTTAAATATATTAAAATTTGAGTTAATGAAAATACAAGATTAGCCTACTGTTTACCTGTCATTCCCAAGTAGATGATTTTTATTAGGCATCATATTAGCCTACTGGCTGTTAGACTGTAACGAAAGAGTTAATTGAGCTTCGATATAAGCTTTTAAGTACTTAAATTAGTTATTTTTGTTACTACTACTTTTAACAAAAGATAAGACTAACAGCTCAGGTAAACCTTAATTTCCTTCACCTTAGATTTCCTAATAATCTATACACCGGATGTTAGTTTGATGCTAACTATCAATGTATCAAAAACTCTCACCTTCACAGCCTACACAAAGAAGACCAAGAAACACATGTCCCTTAAGCCAACCTCAGCCTCCCTAGAAGACTGACACTGTGTCTTTTTACTCCCTTGTATGAAATAAAGGAAGTATTGTGATCACGAAAAATTTCGGTTTTCAGATTTCAACGAAAATATCAATTTTGACCATCCCTGAATGCATTTTGACTAGTTTCGGCGAAACATCTGTACATACGTACGTTTGTATCTCGCATAACTCAAAAACGATTAGCCGTAGAATATCGAAATTTTTGATTTAGTGCTATTGTAACAGCTAGTTGTGCACCTCTCATTTTAATTGCAATCGACTGTACCAAAACTGTTCAAAAAAACCCCAAAACCAAACAATTTGGATTTTGGGCTCTTTCTTAATTGTAGTAATAAGCCCTCACTGAGAGTTTTTTCAACGATAAGTGGTACTTAGTTTCACTGGTTTCAGAGTTATAGCCAAATGAGATTTTAAGTAAAGAAATATTTGGATCATATAAGGGGAAGGCACATCGCTTCGAATCCGACTTCACCTCGTTTTTTTTTTTTAGTTTTGTTTTTTTTTAATTTAAATGTATTGCTTTATTAATAATGATTAATTCGTGATTGTAAAAAAAAATTACAATAATTAATAATTCAATAATAACGATACAAAAAAATGAAATAAATCAGAAGTTATTAGTGAATTATGTACTCTTCATTTTAATTCAAACATTTTTACAGAGGGTAATAATTAATAAATCAATATATTTAACCTAAAAAATTAATAAATAAAAGATATATGTATATATATATATATGAAGTCGGATTCGAACCGATGTGTCCATGGTTACGGATCCGACACGTTCTCACTTACACCACATAACTACTTAAAACATGAAACAAAACTAATATATAAACAAATATAAAATGCTGATACGGACACCACAAAAAAGTGATGCAATGTAGTGTTCACCATAATGTAACTGTCCACTTTATTAAAGAATTGGAGGATCGTATCTCACTTTCAAATGAAATAAGTTTAAATGAAGTGCAGCAATAAATGTGTATATGTAATTTAATAAGCGTACAAGGAAGTCATGTGGTGTCCACATCAAATGTATTATGTTCATTGTACAACCCAATTGCTAAGTGAATTCAAGGTATCTGAACTGGAAAGGACAGCTTGAACAATTTGTGACTCGAATCTAACCACCTCTTCTAAAAAAAGAATTCATTTTTCTAGGAGTAGATGGTAAATATAAATTATCCCGTGAAAGTAAGCGATATTTCGCATATTCATATATGGATTTGTTGGGGTAAAACCTCTTTTTAATTACTTAAGAGTATTTATAAATCTTTCTGGTTTTGATCTTTTAAATCTTTATTGATTAAAGATTAAGCTAAATTGAGGTTTATAACTTCTACAAGGTTACAAGGTAACTTCTATAAGGTTCTACAAGGTAGTAATGCAGAGACATTATTGACAAGTTAAATCCTTTCTAAACCATTTTAATTCAATATTCAAAGTAATAACTACTGAAAAAATCAAGATGGAGATGTTCTATGGATTTTGATAATTTAGACAAGTAAAATAATTAATATGAACATGTTCTTCAAGCTATTCAACCACTGTTTTTGCTTTTTAAAAATTAAAATTTAAAAAATGATTTAAAAAAAGTCTCTGATTATTTTTATCATTACTTTTATGTGTAAAAAATTACACCCTCCAATTTTTTTTAAAAGGGAGGGATTTATGTATCCCTTCAAAAAGGGATTTATGTATCTTTTACAAAACTTTGAACCAAATGATTAATATAAAACTTATGATTTCCTTTACTTGTTTATTATTTTTACAATTATAGTACTTCTTTTTTTTGTTCTCGATGAGTCGAAGAAATACAATTTACGTGTCTCCCACAAGTGCAAGAGTGTCGGACTAAACCGTATGTTTAACCGAATCAAAATCCTCACAATGTATGCATGTTGGGGTTTCACGCTTGCCGAATCGGTGTCGGTAGGCCTCGAACTCTCCGTGCCCCGTCAGCAGCTGGAAGAGATAGAAGCCCACTTTATTAAATCCCTAGTACTGTCATCCAGTCGTTCAATGAATTTTAAATTTTATGGTACTCTGAGGTATTCACAGTTCCTTGTAAAAAATTGGACAAACCCTCTGCTGATTGCGCACACCAAACTCATACTTTGGATGGGTGCATGGCTCTTTATGATGTGGATATTGTGTATTCCAATTGTGTGTTTCTGCGAGTTAACGTAGAGACGAGTGGAACCAAGCTTCATTTGCGAACCTGGTAACGGATAACATGGCAGGATTTTCAAACGATTGCCTGGAGCGAAAGTCAAAACTGTATCCTTTTAGACTTACTGGTTTTCAACAATTCAATAACAGCTGTCATCCATTACGGTCTTAGTTTAGCTCTCTTTGCAATTGTTTGACACATCAAATACGAGAATCCGCATCCTGAGACACCAGCTTTATTGACGTACCGGATGACAGCAACAGTCTCAGCTGAACATTCACAGTAACCTCCGATAGTTCAGATAGTCGATATTTCCGGTTTTATTCAGTAATTTACCAGTTATTTCCGACTTGTGAACCAAAATTGTGTTCCTATCCTGCCTAACACCAAATTCGATTTGGTATGTCCTTTGCAGCTCTACGACTGAATTCATTATTTGGCAATATTTTACAATGAATGGACATTTCTCTGTATGTATTGCATCTGGAATCACAATGATGACAATGTACTGAACAAGAACAACAGGGTATAAACAATAAAGTTGATATGTGAGCCATCTTGCGACTAAAAATTAAACAGCTATTTTAGAACAGGTTTTTGGCCTTCTTATATATCAATTACAAAATGTGATAAAATTCTACTCATACGCAAGGAGTCAGGTCAAATATTTTGAGCTGCCTTTGAAAAATACAAGTACTTGCTACTGCATTTTTTACTACTTTTTTAATTTTTGGAAAGTATTCCTTCGCCGTAAAATAATTCGCTTTATGTCTTTGTCGATTAGTTTAATGTTAATAACCGGCTCTAAAATACTATTAAAAAATTGAAAGCAGTTCATTTCATTAGTGAATTAACAAAGAAGATCACGAGTTTTATATAAAACTCTGTATATTTATGTAAGTGATTTAAGAACATTACTATTGCCCAGTACGAGTTTTAACACATTTAAAAGAATTTAGACCACGAAAAGTTATTTTTAATCATTCAGTGTTGCAATCGATAGCCGGTAGGGTTATGTTTCATTCTAGAAAATACATAATAATCAGTTAGATGGAACTGTTATTATTTAAGAATTGCCGCTATGGAATTAAGTTCAAGAAAAAGCATCGGTTTCACCGTTTGTTTGGGGCTGAATCTTGGGTTACAACACTTGCCTAGTCAGTCATGAAGTAATCTTTTACTTGATCGTTAATATTAACAGGATTTGTTTAATTATTTTAATAGCCAACCGTTAGTTACGTCTCTTAAAAATTCCTCCTAATATTTTAATTTTAGCAAGAAGTATTATCTCACAATTTAATAATTTCACTCCTACAAAGTGAAATATTTGATGAAAAGTAAATAATAATTAAATTCTTATACTTAAAATATAATGAATAAATAAAAATTACGACTTCGATCCGATATGAATTCTAACAAATTCATCGTCTCCGTTATGTGGATGATTCTCCGTGGGTGGCCCGCTCATTGTCTTCCCACACAACAGATAATTAGCAGGGAATAAATTATTACTGACGTCAGTAAATCGGTTTCCAGCGGTGGAACAATACGATTGTTCGGTTATATTGGTTTCACGTTATATATCACTTTAAATGCCCTCTTAAGATACCTGTTCTGAATAGTTCAGAGATGAAACAATGGAATTTATGACGTTAATGATTTCAATATAGATCAGTTTTACCATTAACTTTATATTAATAAAAAACATAAATGTTCGATGAACTGATGATAGTGAAATGATTGCTGATAATGCTTTTTGAGGGTACGTTAGCGGTTTATTTTATTCTCTATTTCTTTATTTTATTCCTCTAAATTATAGCGATTTATAAGTAAAATAGTTATTACAATTACAATATATATTGTTTTAGGACCGTATCTTTATAATCACGATTAAATTTTTGTGGTTTTAAAAAATTATCACGAGATTATCGAAAAATTATTACACCGGTTAAGCGAGTTTTAAATATAATAATATTATTAACGAGACAAAAAAAATATGAACCTAAACGATATTACTTGCTTTCCAACAATACTCGGCAAGAATTTTTAATATAATAAAGAAACCAAAAATCGATGCTAAACATTTAGAGCTAAAAAAATTAGAAAGCGTGTGAAAACGATTCAAAATTTGGTCGATTTTACTAAAACCGGTATCAGAAAAAAGTTCATTCGTTTTACTTCCATAACGAACGAACTTCCTAATTTGAACAAAATTAAATTCCTCCAATACGGATTGCGAACTACCGAATTTTTCTAAAAGTACGTAACATCGTGTTTTAAAATCACTGAATTTTTTTCATGTCCAGGTAAAATAATACTTTATTCGTTGAACGTGAAGATATTGGGAATATTTAAGATAAATTAAGAGATTTCGTGCAAGGGTAAGACAATCTATTATCTAGATGAAACTTGAGTTATTGCGGGACGTATACTGGTAAAGGTATGGGTGGATAAAAAAATAAAGAATATAAAAGATGCTTTTATGAAAGGTTTGTTAACTGGGGTGTAAAGAACTATTGGAAAAGGTAAAAGATTATAGTAACGTACGTAAGAAATTAAAATGGATTTTTGAACGGTCATTTATAAGTATTGGAATCCAGATCTTCTGGAAAAACACGAAAATGAATGGTGACAACTTTATGCAGTGGTTTAAAAATATTGTCGAAATTTTAGTAATGGATAATGCGCCGTGTAATTGCTTGAAAAGTGAAAAAATTCCAAACGCTTCGACCGGAAATTCGGAACGGAACGCAAGAATGGCGGGAGTTTCAATATTTATCCCTACAAATCGCAGAGCCTGGAAAATGTCCCTTGCTGCTGTATCTTTCAATTATCGGGCGGATTTCATCGGTTATTTAGTGGCGGTTATAAATTTTAAGTTTTATTTATAGACCGATTTGGTAATTTCCGTTCCTATCCGTATGGACCATCGTAAAATTTATTTACTGGTTCTAGCCGTAAGAGGCTAAGCTTTTGAGCCTAGTAATCCCGGCGTGATTCCCCTTCAGTCCATCCGCTGAAGTCCTTTCGGTACCAGCACCTATGGGCTAGCATGAGTGCGCCTACCGGAGCCCTAGTTATTTGGAGGGAGAAATGCGCCCCGTTCTCCGGAGGGAGTCGCTTATGCTGACTAAATAAAATTGTGGTCTCTTCGTGGGACGGTGTGGGGTGTTGTCTAGCGTTTTATAGTTTTAACAAAATGTAATTGCGAAAACGGTCACTTTTGCGGCTGGAATTTTCGCGCGGTTTCCATATATAGGTTACGCGATATAGAGGCTCCTAAGCCTGGTCTGTCATTTTTTGACTCTCGTATTGCCTCTTCACGGTGGTTCGTTTAATACAGCAAGAGGCCGTTTTCTTATACCCTGTGGAGTACGGTCCTCTCGGCAGATGTCCCGGAGATGGCCGTGTTCGGACATGGCCGCTCTCCCGAACAGTCTGCGTGCCTGCGCCACCGCCACTTCGGATACGGTGTGAAATTCGGAAATTGCCAAATGGTTCAAATCGAAGAAAATCACGTACACCGAAGACATATTAAAAGTAAAACTTTCAGAATTAGTAAAATCAGTTAAACAAAAATATATTCATTATCAAGTAGATGAAATTGCAAAATCAAAAACATTTTGTCGCGTTGCGTCTTTCTTCATACCAAGATATAGTGATAAATTTGTGGAAAGATGACAATAGCTCAACAGACATCAGCTTATCGGTTATTGAAGAAATACATCGTGGTATCAAATATTTTTCTCTTTTATTTGATAAAATTTTAATATAGCGGTAACATACTTTCTTAAAATTTTTATTTTTAAGAATAACCATATATCACAATTTTCTAATTTTTGTGTAACAGGTTTTTTTTACTTGATTTTTACGTTCCAAGTAAAGAGAAGATTTTTTCGGATGGACTACGCTAAATTAAATTAAATAAGAATTATCATGCTGTTATATTTTGGTTTGCTACACGGTTTCGTGAAACAGCTAGTAATAGTACTAACTGCATAAGCGTTGACTTTGACACGCCCTCTGCAACTAGGCCCTACGGGCGAGTTTCCCTGGCTGGAGGCGTCTCGGAATGAGATTATTAGGTGTCCAAAACTGATTAACTCTTCTGTATAAATATTTTTTTTTAAATGATAAAAATTGATATAACGGGAAAGTTAAATTAGAAATTTAACGGCGGAATTGGTACTAACAAATCGGGATTTTCCGCTAGTGATCGGTACACTCCGGTGCTTACCTTTTGGTTATATTTCATTATTTTATGAAGAAAAACGATCACATAAATTAAAAAAATATATTATTGATATATATTTCGCATATATATCGATATATAATAATATAACATGTATACATTTGACCATCACGAGACGTACAAAGAATCGTGATTTTCCTCTAGTGAGCGGTGCATTCCGGTGCTAAGCTAAGAGGTACGGACATACACACAGAGAGACATACATACAGATGCAAGGTAAGAATAAGATTTAAGGGTTCTTAAATCTTTAGAATTAAGATTTAATTCTAAGAATTAAGGATTTAAGGATAAGATTTAAATTTAGTAAGGTAGGAAAAAATGATAAAATTAAAAGATTGGTCTTTTCTTTGCGTTAATAAAATAGAAACATATTTATTTTTTCATATGTTTTAAAATTTCATAATTTATTTTATAATCAAAAGTATTTTTAAGTAAAGATTGTATTATATGTCTATCTTCTAGTACTGCTGTTATATTTGGAGGGTTAGGTTAAATAACAATTTATAATTATTATAAATGAACAAGTGATAAAATAAAAAATTGTTTAAAACGCACGAAGCCGTTTTAAAGAAACACATCTAATGCAGCGCCTCCTGGCGACTTATAACCGTAAAACTATCGAAGAACCTGCTCTGAGGTGATACCTATGTACTGCTACAAACCTCATCAAAATCGGCCAAGCCGTTTTAGAGAAAAATATTACTGCAGTGCTCCCTGGTGGCCTATAACCGAAACCTCATATCCCAAACGCAAATACTTACCGTTGGGACGTAGGTAAAAATTAAAAACCATGAATATCAAAATAAAAATGTATGAATTAAATTAGGTTATATTATGACTAAATTTTTAATATCGTATTTAATGATAATCTTTTTTTTATTTTTACTTAAATGTTCTCGTAAATTAAACATTAAGTCGAAATCTCACAACGTTTATAGTTTTATTTATTTTTTTTCAGTTGGACATCCGGATTCTCTAAAAAATTTCTACGTTTATTTTATAGGAAGCTAACCAAATTTCTCTGTGACTAGAGGACATTCATTTTATAAGTGAAATGCCAGGTTGGCTGTCGAGGTTATGTGCAATCGTACCTTAAAGTCTGCGATGAACCTCTTCTAAGTCTTCTGTTAGTTGGAAGTAGTAATGATATAATAGCAAGGGTCATTACAATACGCAAAAGAAAATTAGCTCGTGAATAATCGAAGAATATTCTCTTGCAAGGCCTGCATAAACTTAAATGACAGCTGTTCGAGGTGTAAAAAGCATTTTAAAAAACCTATGCTTGTTATTGTTTTATTGTTCTATATAAAATACGATTTTAGATGATGAATTTGATAAGAGATAAATTAATGAAATATCTTATAGAATGGTACTTATATCCCGTTATATTAACGCAACCAGTATCGAATTCGATTTCTGAAAAGAGTGTGAAGATTAAAAACAGTAAAGATAAACAGAAATTAAGTATGAACAGACAGTTGAGAATAAGAGTTGTTTCGAGATTGATAAACTAGGTTAGGAAGGAATGAAGAAGTCCATTAAACCAGTCACACATCTGACGATGTAAAAAAAAAAATTTCCGAAGCTAATAACCATATTTGATGCAAAAAAATTTATTTGTTTTTTCATTCGGATTAATCTGGTAAATGACTCCTTAGATGGCTGTAGTATATTGTTTATTGTCAGCAGGCTGGAAAAATTAGGAAGAGTCAAACTGAGCCAGGATTTAGATATAAGATTTCATTTAACTATGTACGGTGATGGCTTATCCATAAAATCTCTATTTTCCAAGTAACAAGCTGTGATTAACATAATTAATAGAATTCGAGGAGTCCCAGGATACAAAACTGGCCAGCTGATACCGCAGAAAACTTACTGATACTGGGAGACAACTTAATGTTATTGAGAGAATAATTCCGGAACAAAAGTGATAATTGTCGACTAAATAGTCGATACATTAATATATGAGAAGTCCAAGAGATAAACCTTGTTGAATTGACTGTCAAAAAAAGCTTTCTATAATATATATATGAAAAATTATACTGGTGATACAAAAGCTTTTTTAAAAATATTGTTTCGCAGGTCTTAATAGATTTCTAACAATTAATGTACGAGTATGTTTGTTTCACAATTCTGAATCGTCATTTCTTCATTCAACTTTTCAAAATGAGATCTAGTTAATAATTTCAGCTTTGTTATATATATAATATTCTACCTCCGTTTTAATGTCTAAGACTAAATTTAGAGACCCCCAAATACATGAATTTTGTGAAGAATCAAAACTTTTTTGGTTATTTTTTTGTTCAGTATTGAATTAGATAATATAGGTGTTTACCCATACAGTTTTCAAAATTTAATCTAATTTTTCAGTTTGTTATTTTGGAGAATTCCATGAACTAAAGATCTAAAAATTTTAAGAATTACAGTATTTACCCATATAACTGTACCTCAGAAGATTATTTAAGGGTAATTAGTGAACTCTTTTTTTGCTACATCTATTTTAAATTGATCTAAAAATATATACATCGTTAATTAAGGGATTGTTGGCGCTGTAGTGACAGAAGGGAGGTGGACTTTTGGGGACTTGTAGGGGGTAATGAGGAAAGAAAAGGGGAAAAGGGAAGGGGGAAAGCGAGAAGGGTAAAAGGGAAAGGTTAAATTTTGTAAAATTCCGTAATGTTCATTTTGTTAATGTATATCAAACTTTCAATTGTGTTCATTTAATCTATATATATATATATATATATATATATATATATATATATATATATACTCAAATCTAGCAATAGCGAAGCATTGCCAGGTCTGCCAGTACTAAACATAAAAGATAACAAAAAAAATAAATCAGTAAACAAAAAAATTGATCAGTATAGAAATCACAAGGCACTGGAAGTTACAACTTAAGGTATAATAGGTTAAAGAGATAAGACGTACTGCGTATTTTTTTAGGAAAACTGATCGAAAATAATAATTCAAGTTCACAGCACAATAGAAGGTGTGGAAGAATAAATATTTCCCTCACTGCTCAAGCAGTTTTCGAAATAATCATGCAATTAATTTTTTATGCTTTATTTCCACGATAATGTTACTAAAGCAACCTAGAACGAATCTGTAATATTTACGATGAAGGTAGCCGTGGTTATTACTAAAGGACCTTTCTCTACAATCAAACCATTTAACTATCTATTTGTTGTTCCATTAGCAAATTTGAAATGTATTACCGAGTTAAACAAAATCCATTCTTAAATTCCCAACTACTAAAATTATAACAAAGGAGAAAACTTTCATCAAAAACTGATTCCCTCAATCGGAGGATTTGGCTACTCCCCGACAATTTGACGATTTCAAAAGACAGAAATATGAAAACATACGAGGGTTATTTTTTTCAAGATCCGATTGGTCACGAAATTAAAACCACAGTGAAAATAATTTTTTTTTTAATTTGTAACAAGTACTTACATAGTTACGCTATTTCACTACATATTTGCCAATCCAATTCAAACATTTGTCGTAGCGTGGTACGAACTTTCCAATACCCTCGTCATAGAATGGAACCCCTGTGTTTTCATCCATGTTTCTACGCTGGTCTGCAGCGCGATGTCTGTGCCAAAATGTTGTCCTCCTAGCCAGCGTTTCATGTGAACAAAGAGGTGAAAATCAGATGGAGCCAATTCCGGGCTGTATGGTGGGTGATCAAACAGTTCCTAACGAAAACGCTGCAGGAGCTTCTTTGTTACAGCTGCAGGGTGCGGCCGAGCATTGTCATGGAGAAAGACAATGCCTGATGACGACCTCTCCGCTTATTCTGAATTGCCCTTCGTAGACGTTGAAGAGTAACGCAGTATGAGGCTGCAGTGATGGTCGTGCCACGTTCCATGAATTCCACCAAGAGAACTCCATTCCGGTCCCAGAACACAGTAGCCATACACTTTCTGTTGGAAAAGGTTAGCTTGAACTTCTTTGGTTTACTGGGAGAATGAGAATCCATCCACTGTTTGGATTATTTTTTTGTTTCTTCAGTTGGTCAAATGCACCCATGTCTCGTCTCCTGTGACAATTTTGTTCAAAAAATCTTCTCCTTCATTGTAGTAGCGCTGGAGAAACGTTAAGGAGGCGTCCAATCTCATGGTTTTGTGATGATTGGACAGATAGAAATTTTTTCATGCAGTTTACAGAATTGATTATATACTTACTTAACTGTAAAGAAGAATTTTGCGTACTGTATCATGAACCAGCTTTGAGAACTATACGGATAGGTGCATTGGTGTATCCGGTTACATGTGACATACTAGTCAATATTGTTAGATAGGTCTTATTTTTGAACTGATTTTGTAGTATTCATTTGCCATTATGCTGATATATAAACTAAAGAAAAACTTATAAACTTTTAACTGTCGATTGCTCTTATCCGAATAGTTTCTAAATTTGAAGAAACAACCTTTTTCGAAAAATCCAATATTAGATCTAAATTTTCTCAATTCTCTAAATTAAAAGTCACTTGGTTAAGTTACATCAATTTTTCATGATTGATTTGTCGCCAAAGGCCACGGTTTTCCTTTTTTTGTCTTAAAAACTCTTCATTACAAATGTCATCAGCCTGCATTATTTTCAACATCGTTACAAGATATTCCTGAAGTCTATTTACCTCTCTTGTTTTAAAATTGTGAGCTTTTCTCTTCCCGAAAGTCTTAACATAGAAATATTGTAAAAAATATCTGTAATGTATATGAATTTTTAAGAAACATCTTATTTATATAAATTATTTTTGTCACTTTGTCACGTACTACAGCATTAAAATTACCATTATCTTTAGTTCCATTCGCTTCATTCTTTTGTTTTATTCTCAAAGGAATTTCTCTTCTTACAAAGAATTATTATCGTTTAGCATCGCTTAGAACTTAATTTTAATTTCTGCTAAAAGAACAATATCTTAAACAAATTTTAACAGCTTCAAATTTCTCCTAGAATTGCAATTCGACTATTAAGTATTTCCATCACGTCAATGCCATTCTGCTTCTAGTTGATAAAACTGACTGTTAGAATATCAAATTTAACACCTAATATCTATTTATTTTTTCTATATCTCAGTATTTATTTTAAAATTGTCTCTCCAATACATCAATTCCAACCTTCGAATTTATTGAAAAATACAGTTTTTTTTCTTCGAAAATATTTTGTGTAGAAAATAATAAAAATTTTTAACTTAACGCTATTACAAGTAATAAATGTTTTGCTTGAAACATTATTCCGTTAAAATTTAATGTTACTCTTCCTGAAGTCGTAGAAGATGTAAAAAAATTCTTCCACAGGTTTCTCATCTTAGTACTTCATCGATCTGGTATATCTCTAATATTTTCATTGTTTTCTTACATTAAAGTCTGTTTTTCTTTGTAATTCTGCATAAGTTCATAATATAATGTAATATTTAAGTAAGATGTTTTTCATTGTATTTTATTTCCTGACTGTTACTTCAACTGTTGTTAATAGGGTATACTAATGGTACTATAGATAATGTTATACTGTTATGAATATGAAAACCAAGACAATAAAACAGATAATTAATATTGACTGATGTTAAATTTTTAAAGCAATAAAATTCAAGATTTTATTAAAGGATTATGTTCTTATTGCACTAGGAATGAGTGTGTGGATTTACGTGTGATTGATAGATCGTTTTTATTACACATGTGAGTGCGCGCGCTCGCGTGTGTTACAAAACCTCGATTCTTTTGAATAAATTGAATTGTTAATAAAAAATATTGTTAATAATATTTAATTGAATTATTACTATTATTATTAATGAAAATTAATAACATTAATTATATTAATAAAATTTGAACAGTATTAGATAATACACTATTGTACGATGAATTTAAAGACTAAATTAAATTAATGCTTATTTAAAGTTTTTTGTGTGTAGATTAATGACACGTCTTGAGAAATGACACAGATTAATAACAGTATCATAATTGAGAACACTTTTTTACTGTTCCTCTACTACATGTAATTTGATGGGTTGTACATCATTAATAGAATATTTAAAATCATTTCACAAATTGGCTATTTACTTTTTTCTTTAATTGTTTTGATTAGTTTTTAAAAATTGTTTAATAATTTCTTTAATTTGTAACTACTTACGTAATATTCTGCACAAAATAGTTTAATTACTTAAACGTTTTATTCGATTTATGATTTGTACTGCAACTTTTAATTTTCTTTTATTATTCATATTGAATTGCTAACATGTACAGGAACCAAACAGCAACAGTAATAATTGAAGAACATAAGAAATAAGCCGTGATAAGAAAGGGAGTCCGACAAGAATGTTCCCTATCTCTGTTACTTTTTAATCTTTACATAGAACTAGCAGTTAATGATGTTAAAGAACAATTTAGATTCGGAGTAAAAGTACAAGGTGAAAAGATAAAGATGCTACGATTTGCTGATGATATAGTAATTCTACCCGAGAGTAAAAAGGATTTAGAAGAAACAATAAACGACATATATGAAATCCTACGCAAGAACTATCGCATGAAAATAAACAAGAACAAAACAAAAGTAATAAAATGTAGTAGAAATAACAAAGATGGACCAATAAATGTGAAAATAGGAGGAGAAAAGATTATGGAGGTAGCAGAATTTTGTTATTTGGGAAGTAGAATTACTAAAGATGGACGAAGCTGGAGAGATATAAAATGCCGAATGGCACAGGCGAAACGAGCCTTCAGTCAGAAATATAATTTGTTTACATAAAAAATTAACTTAAATGTCCGGAAAAGATTGTTGAAAGTATATGTTTGGAGCGTCGCTTTATATGGAAGTGAAACTTGGACGATCGGAGTATCTGAGAAGAAAAGATTAGAAGCTTTTGAAATGCGGTGCTATAGGAGAATGTTAAAAATCAGATGGGTGGATAAAGTGACAAATGAAGAGGTATTGCGGCAAATAGATGAAGAAAGAAGCATTTGGAAAAATATAGCTAAAAGATGAGACAGACTTATAGGCCACATACTAAGGCATCCTGAAATAGTCGCTTTAATATTGGAAGGAGAGGTAGAAGGAAAAAATTGTGTAGACGGGCCACGTTTGGAATATGTAAAAGAAATTGTTAGGGATGTAGGATGTATAGGGTATACTGAAATTAAACAACTAGCACTAGATAGGGAATCTTGGAGAGCTGCATCAAACCAGTCAAATGACTGAAGACAAAAAAAATGCATATTGAATAAATAAATTCATATTGAAATAAACTGCATAAACAATAATTTGTTATCTTAATATTCTTGGCGTTGTAACTGTTAATTTTTCCAGATCTTTCAGGGAATAGATCATTTCCCAAAGCATCAGAAAAATGTAAGTTTCTAGACTGTTTTTCTTAGGTTTTAATATGATTTATTTTTCACAAATAAGAAGAGTCTATATCTGTGATTTTGGAGAAGAAGAGTCAGCCAACTCTATTTTCCATTACAACATTATCGGTCAATATTTTTTAAGCTGCATCCGTACTTTACTTAATAAACTTTTGGAAATTATTATATAAATTTTTTCCAAAAAATCTTGTATGTCATGTTTCCATTAATTTACTTAATTTGTTAGTAGTCAGAATAATTCTTTCCCGTTCCGTTCGACTTTTCAAGAGTAGTCTCTCAGCAGCAAAAAAAAAACGGGTCGAATGAAAACTCAAATCGCGAAATTTGAGTTAAAATCGGTGAAAGAAAGGATTTAAACCATCTTAGGTGACCAAGAGGGGAAATCTTCTTAGTAGTTCTTGAATGTTGGAATTTTTGGAGTTTCTTATTCTAAAAATGAAAAACATGTTCTGAACTTTGTAAGATCATATAAAATTTAAAACGTTATGCTTGCTCAAAATGTTGTTGAAAATAGTTTTTTTTTATTTTCAACACTTTTATTATATATTTATTAATGATTTTTTTATATAGAGAATAAGAAAAGAGTGTTTAACAAGTAATATGATCTTAGTTTTTTCCTGTTTATTTTCCGGAAATCACCTTCAGGTATTATTTCAGAGGATGATATACATGAGTGTAAGTGAAGTGTAGTCTTGTACAATTTCAGGTCGACCATTTCTGAGAAGTGTGGTTAATTGAAAAGCAGCCACCAAAGAACACCGGTATCCACGATCTAGTATTCAAATCAGTATAAAAGTAAGTATAATAATATGATCTGAAAATAAAAAATTCATAAACTTTCCAAAACTTCAGCACTGGGTAAAATAATAAAAAAGCTGACAACAACTTTTTTATACTTTCCTGGCATTGGTTATTATTTCTTATATAATGTAGAACAATAATGATAAATAAAAAAAATCAAAAAAAAAAAAAAATCAAAAGATCAATATTTTTGGCTCCCCCATCTTAAATATTGTCCCCAAAGCATTTTTTTTTCTTTTAAGGGGAGATCACTTGCACTACTACGATGTCTACGAAGACAAAAAAAAATTAGGTTAAAAATTTGCAATAAACGATTTTTGGGATGTGAAGAAGTTTTGGGGCAAAATTCTTTAAAATGGTAAGATAAGCCTGTACGGATGTTCTAAGATTAATATAAAGTGGAGTTATTTTAGCAATATTTTAAGAAAATTAACCCCAAAAAATTATCTACTCCATCCTCAGAAGATACTGCCTCCAAAAGTTTTCCAAAAAATTACCCCGTATTCAGGAATCTCAGTACAAGATCTCATCAAAATCGGTTTATCTAGTTAAAAATTATTAAGCATCAAACATACTAACACACATAAAATCCATCATAAAATGGAAAGTAAAAATCCAATTAATATTCGTATATCAAGAAGCCCACAACCCCTTTCATAATGACTAAAATCTACTTTCACGTTTAGAAAAAAATAATAATAAAAAAAATTATGTTATGTATAACAGTAACATGCCCAAAACCAATTTTTAGTGGTGGAATTCCATCATTAATGATTGTAAAAATAATATTTTTAGTGAAAATAATATTTTTTTTAATTTAAATTTTAAGTTAAATAAACTGTAAAAAAGAAATAACCAAGTACACAAAAGATTATTTAACTATTTATATGTATCTTTGGTCTCTGAATGTTTATACAAGGGTTATTGTTTTTTCAAGGTCCGATCGGTCGCGAAATAAAAACCCGCGCAAAAATCGGATGAACCTTTGCGCATATGTGTTGCGCAGCGTCTCTAGTATGGCCTTCAATCACGCCGCGTCACTTCGTTTAGTTCTGAACACGCAGATAGCTCGTAAACATGTCTACAATAATAGCAACTCCCGCCAAGTGTGAAGAGCATCGATTTGTTCAGGCTGAGGGGAGTAATGTAGCTGAAATTCATCGACGAATATGTAATGTGTACGGTGAAACTTCAATGAGTGACAGCAAAGTGCGACAATGGTGCAGGAACTTTAAAGCAGGACGTACAGATGTTCATAATGTAGGGAAGGAAGCGAGTGTCAACCGATGATCTCGTTGAGCGAGTGGATGAGACGATTCGAGAAAATCGTCGGTTCACAATTTCTATATTGAGTGATTCGTTTCCTGAAATTTCAAGGTCAGCTCTCTACACCATTGTGAATGAGAGACGTACCGTCTCTCAGAGAGAATGAGAGAGTACCGCAAACTGTGCGCGAAATGGTTCCCAATATGCTGTCCGACCATCACAAAACAATGAGAATGGACCTCTCCTTAACGTTTCTCCAGCGCTACCACAATGAAGGAGAAGATTTTTTTAACAAAATTGTCACAGGGGACGAGACGTGGGTCCATTTGACCAACTGAAGAAACAAAAGAATAATCCAAACAGTGGATGGATTCTCATTCTCCCAGTAAACCAAAGAAGTTCAAGCGAACCTTTTCCAACAGAAAGTGTATGGCTACTGTGTTCTGGGACCGGAATGGACTTCTCTTGGTGGAATTCATGGAACGTGGCACGACCATCACTGCAGCCTCATACTGCGCTACTCTTCAACGTCTACGAAGGGCAATTCAGAATAAGCGGAGAGGAATGTTGTCATCAGGTGGCTGACTAGGTAGCGTCTCGGCATTTCATGCGTAGGTCCCGGGTTCAATTTCCGGTCAGGCATAGTATCTTTTCATACCAAGCTTTTCAAATATTAAGCAATTTATTCCACTAGGCAGTAAAAAAAATTTGTAAAATTTAAAAATGACGTATAAAAGTAATCAATTCTTTTCAACCTGTTTGCAAGGTTTTCCTACACTGAACTTTTTTTTTTTTTTTTTTTTTGAAAGCTAATGAATGGTCTTTACCATTTACACTTCCTGGTTCACCTTCAATCATCTTCAAATTTCCTCATTAAGCATTCTGTAAAACCGAGATGTCTAAATGAGAGTACGTAATGGTTACTCTAATCTGCTCCTGTTTTTTTGGGCACGGAAATTATTATAATTATCAAATTAGAGAAAACCTTTCTTGTTTCCTATAATTCGAATAAGAATTTGTGCGCTTAATACAATGAGCTAGTATGAAAAAGAGCTGCGTAGATATTACTTCTTCATAGCATAAAAATTCAGCTGGTATTTAACTACCTTTGCTTTCTTATGGCAGTTTCACTTCTTACGAACTCATAAGCTTCTGTTTGCAGAATCGAGTCCCTTGCACTTAATCATGTTTCTACTACTACCGCCGTTTCCGCCACCACCACCATCACTACGACTACTACTGCTACTACTATTATTTCACTACTGCTTTCCATTTGCATTTTGGTGCAGGTAGTCATATACATCAGCATCTATCCCAGCCTTTACCATGGCTGTGAAACACCCAAAGTATCTGAGATACAACAGATCAGTTCCTATGTTGAATGGGTTAAAGGTATCTCTATAAGGGCTAAATATTACCTATATTTTATGTATTTTTGGTATACTGTTGCGCAGCGGTGTATTCTGCTCAGTGAAGAAGGCAAACGGAATATATCTCACTCCTCGCTTTCTAATTAAGTGAACCGAGAAATGTTTTTCATTTTTAAGAATGTCTATTTCTTTTCAAGAGCGAGTTGCAACTCAAGTCACCACTATTATGATTATGGCATTAAACATACCGCTCCTATGTAATCTCACCTTTGATAATAGTTTTCTTTAAAAGATTTTTAAAACTGTTTTCTCTGTTTATTACACCTCGTATATAATTCTAATTCCGAATGCTTACATCCTTTTTTATTTCTCCGAGTTCCCGATAATCCACAAATATATTATTTTCTTTCTTTCATCCCTATTATAGCATTCCATTTCTATATTTTTAGATTTTTATCAACTCTTACCCGACTATTTAATTGTTCAGTACCGTCAAGCATATTTTCCTATTTCTCCCACCGCGTTGAAGAGGTAGACACGAGAATCTACAATATAATAGTTAGCTGGAGTTTTGAAGAACCCTGACTAAAACACTTCTGTTAGTATTATTAATAATACACCGATTAATTTATTTTCTTAATCGTTATTTCTCTGACACAAACTATTTCATTCCCTGATTCCGTGTAAAATATTCAATAATTCTTCCATTAAATCGTTTACCGGACTTCTTCCGTTTAAATCCCACGTTTCTTTTCGAAGATTTCACGAGTCATATATTCTCCGATGACCTCCTTTTGAGAAGCTTGGTAGAGAGCAAATCGGTGGAATATTCTTTCACCGAAGTAATTTACATATTCAACATAAAATTTTATAAATTTAATAAACTTTTTGTTAGAAAATGCGGCTGCAGTTTTATGTTTCTTTCAGATTTCATAATTCAAAACTTAATAAATTTTAAATGTAGTCTGATGTTTAGGTCTCATCTATCCTTAATTAGAAAGCATTCTTTAAATATTTAGTGCAAAGGATACTGATTCTTTAGTTTGTCCTTTTCTCGAATCCGTCGGCTGTGGTAGCAACGACAGTACGCTTATCTGAATCTCAAGACAACACGTTTTGTCTTGCAAAAACAGAATTTAATCGTTTCCAGATTAAAAAGAGCCGTATAAAAATTTCAAAAGTTACATTCAATTCTTAACTCTCGTCGAGTCAAATATCCTCTAGGATTCAAAAATTAAAAAACTTTAGTTTTCTGATCTCATCTAACCCCTAGGCAGTTTGAATAATTATTTTAATAGATAATAAAGCAATTTTAAAGACAATTGTGATTGAATAGATAAGTGAGAAGGAAAAATTAATGAAGATTAGTAACTGCACTACAGTAATTTAATAATCATGAAGCGTTCTGGTGCAGAAACTGTTATGTACAGAAATATAATTCTGTTGGAAGAATTATATTTCTTAGTTTATGTGATTTAACGATCGAATCCGTATCAGAAAACTTGAGTTAGAATAGCGAGAGAAAGATTGGCTAATTTTGAAAGAATTAAAAAACAAATAATAGAAAAAGTCAGTTTTTTATAAGGTACAATATGTGTATAAATTATACGGAAAAATAACGAAGAATTACGTAATACGAAAAAATAAAACCAAAATTACGAAAATATAGACCGATAATTTTGAAAGAACTGATCACTATTACAAGATTATTTTCTAAATAACATATTTGCACGAGCGCATTCGAACGCATAGGACTTCATTTATATTTAACAATGGATAAATGAAATTAAAATACTTAAATTACGAAGATAAATAAATAAAACCGTAGTTTTCAGAAACTTTTCGAGATTTCTATTTTACTATCGGCAATGTAAAATGAAGAACTGTTCTAAAGAAAAAGTATGAATGTTCTGTTTGACTAAAATATTTGAAAAATATAAAGTTGTCTGTGTCAGTTAAAATGTCAATGAGGTAGAACTGGTGATGTGTGCGTGCGTGTGTTAAATTAAATGTTTATATTATCGTAAGTATTGGTGTTTTGTTGTTAGTGGAGGGGTCGGATCGGATAGGTAGGGAGAAGCGGTGTGTTTCGTGGTTTTCATTGATTATAAATGTAGAAGAGAGGAAAACGATGCGAGAGGGGCGACTCGCTACGAGCGGTCCGGTCCTGGTCCTAGGGCTGTGTAGCATTCCTGACCGGCCACGCTCTGCGACCCTGTTGCACTCTCGGTCTACTCGTCATCAACATTATCGTGCTCATCATTATTGTGTGCAAGCAAAGTCCTTCCGGTCTGATTAATCCATACGCCCTTTCTATACCCTTTTCTCCTCCACACTTTCATTCTCATTTTTCTATGAAACAACTTTTTTAATGCGTTCATGAAAATAATTTTAAGGTACTCTACCCGGTTTATAAAAGATGAAAAGTTCTGTATTCGCGTCAAAACGAGAGAAACGAATTATGACGCTACACATTTATTGTGCGTATATAAATACATTATTAAAATATAATAAAGAAAAGAAAATGTATACAAAATTATTTTATATAATAAAAAAAAATATATTAAAAAATGTTATAAATATATATTATGAAAATTAATATATTTTACAGTACTAATTTTTTATTATGGCTATTGAATATCCTGTAGCGTCTTTTTTAAGACATTTCTTCGATTAAAATATTCTAAAAGTAAATTAAACGGCAGAAATTACAATTATTTTGTTCAAACTAATAATTTCTAGTAACAGTACAAGGTGAAAAGATAAAGATGCTACGATTTGCTGATGATATAGTAATTCTAGCCGAGAGTAAAAAGGATTTAGAAGAAACAATGAACGGCATAGATGAAGTCCTACGCAAGAAATATCACATGAAAATAAACAAGAAGAAAACAAAAGTAATGAAATGTAGTAGAAATAACAAAGATGGACCACTGAATGTGAAAATAGGAGGAGAAAAGATTACGGAGGTAGAAGAATTTTGTTATTTCGGAAGTAGAGTTACTAAAGATGGACGAAGCAGGAGCGATATAAAATGCCGAATAGCACAAGCTAAACTAGCCTTCAGTAAGAAATATAATTTGTTTACATAAAAAATTAATTTAAATGTCAGGAAAAGATTTTTGAAAGTGTATGTTTGGAGTGTCGCTTTATATGGAAGTGAAACTTGGACAATCGGAGTATCTGAGAAGAAAAGATTAGAAGCTTTTGAAATGTGGTGCTATAGGAGAATGTTAGAAATCAGATGGGTGGATAAAGTGACAAATGAAGAGGTATTGCGGCAAATAGATGAAGAAAGAAGCATTTGGAAAAATATAGTTAAAAGAAGAGACAGACTTATAGGCCACATACTAAGGCATCCTGGAATAGTCGCTTTAATATTAGAAGGACAGGTAGAAGGAAAAAATTGTGTAGGCAGGCCACGTTTGGAGTATGTAAAACAAATTGTTGGGGATGTAGGATGTAGAGGGTATACTGAAATGAAACGACTAGCACTAGATAGGGAATCTTGGAGAGCTGCATCAAACCAGTCAAATGACTGAAGACAAAAAAAAAAAAAAATAATTTCTGGTCGGTACATCTTTCTAATCTTAGCATATGAATTTTTACTTAAATTATTGTAAATGCAACTATTTCTCGCCGGAGCCTCTTTAATTTATATAATTAATAAAGCAGAAATCTAAGATTACTGAATTTAGATTCGCTTGTGTTTTTTTCTTTATTCGAATTTTGTTGCCGCATTAAACAAACTGAAGTTTATATGTATAAATTATAATATTTAATACAATTAGTTACTCATTCTAAATTAAATCCTTACATGAATTCAAGTATCCAGAGTAAATATGTTTCCTGAAATAATGATTTAAAAATCTTTTTAAATATGTTACACGTTGTTTGATATTTTCAATAGTACGGATAAAGAAATAAATTACACATTTTCTTCGGTATCTCGGAACGGTAACCTACTTGAATATTATCGCTTTAGAAGACTGACTTATTTCGATTGATATTAGTAAATAGCAGTCTTCTTTTGTGTTCGGTATATTAGTAATGCAATATTTTTCCTTTGTAGGACATGTATTTCAGAAAAGAAGTAACATAACCGAATTGTAATTTATTAAAAATCATTGTCTATCGTTTTTTTTTTTTTTTTATTTATTTATTGAAACGTTCTGAACGATATTATGAACTCGTTGTTGTAAAGAAATTTTTATGTATCACTCGCGGGTAAAATACACAATATATTATGTATTTTAATAACTTATAATATTAAAAGAGTTAACTGGGTTAATAGCACGTTTTAAAGAAGGACAGTAACATTAGAAAACAATTTATATTTTAAAAACTATATTTCTCTTTCTATTCCTTAACAAAATGTATTATTACAAATCATAATAAGTAATATTAATATTTATGAAATAGAAAGATTTTAATATTTTCCTGAAATCCAAAATTTCTTTCGTTATAATTTACGATTTTTCAAATAAAATTTAAAATGTTTCAGTTAGACTACATGAATTAGGAGGCAAAATAAAAATAAATAATTAGTTTTCTTTCGAAATAGTACACGGATCTGAAATACAAACGCGCGGTAATTTTATTTCGATTTTTATAAAACGGAAAGATTTCTGAAAAAAGAGACGAAGTCGTATAATCAAGAAATTAAGGACAACACTTTGATAAGTATTGTCGTTCCTCATACCGAATGAGCGGAAGAATATGTAGCCAGCCCCTACATGGATCACCGCGTCTAACTTTGTCTAACGGAGCTAAGTTTTCGCGTTAAGAATATTTTATTTCTTTTATGATCAGGTATTTAAAAAAAAAAAAAAACGTTAACATTTTAGAATAAATTGTTTCATATAAAGTTCAAAGTACGGTATGTTATAATAATAAATCACGAAACTAATCTTCTACACCGGGTTCTGGGTTTGACTCCCCGAACCGACCGAAATCAATAAAAATAAAAAAAATTGTCCGTAATAGTTGTGTTCTGCCAGCAATCGGAGTCACCCATCGATAAGATCATAATCACCTTATTATTCAAAAAGAGGTACCATAAAAGATGCGATAATAATAATAATATTAAAAAAAATCTATTAAAATTAAAAAAAATCCCTTTCGGCACACCGGAAGGCGGAGGTAGATTTCACCGGCGCTAAGTTTTTTTTTGTCTTCAGTCATTTGACTGGTTTGATGCAGCTCTCCAAGATTCCGTATCTAGTGCTAGTCGTTTCATTTCGGTATACTCCCTACATCCCTAAAAATTCTTTTTACATATTCCAAACTTGGCCTGTCTACACAATTTTTTCCTTCTACCTGTCCCTCCAATATTAAAGCGACTATTCCAGGATGCCTTAGTATGTGAACTATAAGTCTGTCTCTATTTTTAGCTATATTTTTCCAAATGTTTCTTTCTTCATCTATAAGCCGCAACACTTCTTCATTTGTCACTTTATCCACCCATCTGATTTTTAACATTCTTCTATAGCACCGCATTTCAAAAGCTTCTAATCTTTTCTTCTCAGATACTCCGATCGTCCAAGTTTCACTTCCATATAAAGCGACGCTCCAAACATATACTTTCAACAATCTTTTCCGGACATTTAAGTTAATTTTTTATGTAAACAAATTATATTTCTGACTGAAGGCTCGTTTCGCCTGTGCCATTCGGCATTTTATATCTCTCCTGCTTCGTCCATCTTTAGTAATTCTACTTCCCAAATAACAAAATTCTTCTACCTCCATAATCTTTTCTCCTCCTATTTTCACATTCAGTGGTGCATCTTTGTTATTTCTATTACATTTCATTACTTTCGTTTTGTTCTTGTTTATTTTCATGCGGTAGTTCTTGCGTAGGACTTCATCTATGCCATTCATTGTTTGTTGCTAAGTAGAGGATATAAAATATTTCCACCTTAAAGTTAAGAAAAACTTCAAATTTACTCGATACGACAATAGTTGCATGTGAAAAAATTTCATATATTAGCATACAACAAGCCCCATCTTACAATTCCAGCAACATTTTGGTCATACCTTGCCGTTAGGGTTGGTCATATCAAAAATTGTTACAGACAAACGTTTTAGGTAATGTTTAGAGGACTTACAAAAACTTTAAACCAATTCGATACTCCGCCTATTAAGGGAGGTATGATTTTTCTTGTCTTCAAACCATATTTTTTCCACCCCCTGGGCCAATGGTTGGTGATATCAACCATTGATATCAAAACCTTTACTTAAATAAATTTTAGGCATTATCCAAAGAATAGTAGGAACTTTAAACTAATTCGATATTTTAATTAATAAAAATGTTATAGCGATATTTTGTTTTTTTTTTAAAAAGCCCCCCATTTCTAGCCCCATGGTCCGATTTTGCCCATTAATGAACTCGATTGTGATTTTGGGTCGTTATGTTTTATGTATCAATTTGAAAGTGATTGGCGTAAAATTACGACAGTTATCGTATCCACAAAATAGTGAAATGTATATATATATATATATATATATATATATATATAAATGTAAATATAAACTTTTGAACTGACAGTGGTTTTTGAGTTTGGGGGATGTGAAACGCAAAGCTATATCGAAATTATCCGAAAGTCGAATCAAACTGGTAACAAAATTACAATAGGTAGCTTTTTTATGAAATCTACCTTTTTATTTTTTTTTTATTTCCCTTCCCGTCAAGGAAGGATCCACGATCCCGTATAACACGGCCTTGTGGAAGCCAGTTGCCTCTACTCCCCTGGGAGATTATGCCAGACCCGGCTATGTCGTTCCTGACAGCATCCCCCTGTTGCTGAGTCTCGGTTTTTTAATAAGTTCCTGTCTCTAATCCGGGGTCTCTATCGGGGCACCAAACCGGGTCTCGATCTTTCTTTACCCCATCTAAGGACTCCAGGATTAGAAATCCTGGAGTCCTTATAAATCTTTATAACTAGATGTTTTTTTGTTTTAAATTAACAGTTCTATACTAGTATTTTAAGTAAATTTAGATCTTTTGATTTACGGGTAATTTGGAAAATAAATTGTAATTATTCTTTATTACGTTAGATGGTTCATAAATTTGTTTTTTGTTTACTTTATTTTCGGATTCTTGATAAGTATTAACTTACATTGTTACAAAGGAGATAATCCTTTAATGAACCAACCCTTTAATTATTAGATTGATTTTTTTTTTAACTAACATAAGTTAAAGAAGAGTGAGAAATATATAAGAATGATTATTTTTAAATAAAAAGGTTTATTTATGATAATTATTTATTTTTTTGAAAATAAATGTTTTACTTTGCTTTTACAAGTATCAAACAAAATACTTAAAAAACTGAGAAAGCTGTAACAAAAGAGTATAGCTTTAATAGTTCTATCCGGAAAACGGCTTTACTAGATTATTCTTCTGATTACTTTTCAATTAGAAAAAAAAAGTATATGCAAATTAAGTAAAAGTGAAAACTTTTATTTTAGGTGATTTAAAAACAATCCGAATTTTTACAAAAATCCAGTACTATTTTCAGCATTAAATCGATCTCACATGTTGGGAAATCTGCAAAGTTGGATTCTTTGAAAATATTCCAAAAATTATGTTTTTAGACTTTTTATAACCCTCTCAGATTTTAAATCTGAGAAAACATTTACTGTTCGTCAAGTAAAAAACCGTCGAGTAATGAACCATATTTCAGTTCATTACTGTTCGATATTTCGGTTTTCTTAGCCGATTCGGAACGTATTAACGTAAAATTTAAAAAAATTGTTAGATTTGGTTATTCTACCTTATATAGAATTACGGAAATTATGCAGAACTTACTTCAGTATTTTTTCATAAAACTGAAATCAATAAAATAAATTACAAAATATAAATTCTCTACCGAGTAATTTTTAAAATAAGTCAGGTTTTTCTTAAATGGAATCATTTTAAATTTTTGAAAAAGTCAAATTGGTAAATTTATTAATCTTAATGTTATAACCAATTCATTTTGTTAGTTATTGTAGGAGCAAATGATTACTACTTATGTAGTCGATTAAAAATACATAATAAATAACGTACAATATATATCATACGGTTTACAATAAATAAAAACTTTAACCGGTTTAAAAAAAAATAAATAACGTGAATATTTAAAAACAAATTTAAATTAACCTTTAAATTATCGTATCACCTAGGGAATATTATTTTATTAATATTTAAATATATGAGTTTTTCTTAAAATGAGTAAGAAAAAGAAAAAATTGCATATTCAGATAATTTTAATTACTCGGCCTCAAAAGGTGAGTAAACGTTCAAAACGGATTATCTTCTTACAATAAGTTCGGTCACAAAGTTAATAATCATTTCGTTTACGGCGAAATATGTTAACAAAAAGTTAATTTAAGGGAAATTAATTCCTTAAATTAAAACCTCACCGATAACAATGTCTGATTCTAGATGAAAATCCAGTTGAAAAATGAATAAAACTGTAATTTCTTTTTATTAACGATTTACGTGATAGAAGTGTAACGCTATATCTCGTTCTGTTTATACTGACCATTCGAAAAACAATTACATGGTTTATTGAAAATGAAATGACGTAAGGGTAAAAGTTTGTAACGAAAGAAAGTTTATTTAAATCACCACAACTGGTAATTTAGAGGCTGATAAAATGGTGGTAGTTTGGAAATGGCGACGCGTAGGAATGCCGGCAGAGGGGCAGCCCGAAGCACATTCCGACCCGGCCTCCGTTTGTTTATTCACACTGAACGCTTCTCGGGCGGCGACCTGTCCTGTTTGTAGCTGCTTTCATGCAGCTGCATCACGCCGAGGCGGGTCGTCAGCGGCATCGTCATACACGTATACGAATGCCCATCGTCAGCCTTCGACAGCGTATACTATATGGACTGTATGTCCTGCGTGTGAAAAAATAATTGAAACCGGGGTAGAAAACGAATGGAAATGTGATTTTTAAATAATAATATCGATATGTAATCTATCAATAAGTACATTTTATTTTCCTAATTTAAATACGTTCGAGTAGCCTGTAAAAAGTACCTGTGTTATAAAAATTACAAATATTAATAATTTTTTTAATAAATCGAACTTCAAATGTTATATTGAAATAACAATAATGATCTATAACGATAAAAACCTTCATCATAAAACTCATCAATGCCATTAAAACACTTCTAGCTCATGAGATAATCTAAAATTAAAGTAATAAAAGAATTAGTTCTTCCCATAAATGATAAAAAAACACGTGGTGAAAAAGTTATTGATTAACTCTGCTCTCTATATTTGTTAGAAGAATAATTTTTAAAAGTTCGATGTCAAAAAATAGTTGTCTAGATCCGTTCATTCTGGTACCCACTGAGAGATATTGTTTTCGAACAAGATACAGATCCTCGTGTACATATTTAAATTCTTTACGTGAACAACAGTTATATGATTTGGTTAAAAGTTTAGCTCAGTGCGTTTTCATATACCAAATTATTCCACCTGATTTATGTGTATAATGGATCTAAATATGTGTTTAATTATTTACATAAATGTATTACTAACATACTTTATTTGAAATATACCAATTAAAAAAGGGAAATAAATATAAAGTTAACATTTAAACTGATACAAAGATATCTATCTATTCGAAACTCCCTCTACAGTTAATCTGATTTTAATAGAACTTTGTGGCCGATATGTTTTTGGTCCTGATTCAAAATCAGTTGATAAAAAATTTCAAAAACAAGGCCGGTGATACCGCTTCTAGGTCAGATTTTGAATTTTGATTGTAGGAAAAGTGAATAAAAAGTATTTTCTAATATTCACCATGTTTTTTTAGCAATTTGTAAATAATTAAATATACTTTAGAAACATTCTAAAGGAACTAAAATATAAGTATTATCGGTCAGATTATTTCTTGCACTAAAATGATGATGATTTTGGTAGAAGAGTGGAATTTTTTGAAGTATTAATTAGTTGTGAAGTAGATTCTCCAGCAGGACAGTGATGAGCTTTGATGAAGTATGATTTAATCAGTTGTCCCAGTAAACCTTCTAATTAGATTTACTGGTATGAAGAAAATCCTCGCTTAATTGTGATGAAGGAACTTAATGTACTTAGAGTACACTTTCAGTAAGGGCTACAAAAATGGAGTGTCGTAAACTTATTTCTTTAAGGAAATAATAACAGGTATTCACATCTTGAGATGTTATTTCCAGTCTTCCCAACAATAAGATATCGATTGTCCCTATGTGTATCCCAGTTGACCGAGTTTCTTCAAACTTGGTAGATAAGTAGTACCTTCTGGGGGAAAGAATGTATTAGGTTTTTCAAAACTGTTAATAAACGGTGGGGGTGTTTTAGCCGTAATAAAATTTCAAATCTTTACCGGGACACTTAAGCAAAAAATTATTATTAGTCTCTCTATCCTGGCTGAAGTTTACATATTTGAGCTTTCTGGATATTCATGAAACAAATTTTTTTGTAAAATATTTTATATGATTGTTTTCATATTTGATTCATCATAACTTCCTCTTCCAATTTTTTTGGAATTTTTTTGAATTGTTTGATGACAACATTTCCATATCATTATTTTTCAAACTATTTTCATTGTCATTTATTTCATATTAGAAATCTTCATCTGAAAATTCATTTGGATTTAGAGCTTTATCTTTAAATGATAATGAATTGTCTTTGATCTTTTTGGAGTTATCATTCTTATTGTTAATGTTTTTCACACTTGTGTCTTCTTGTATTTCTCCTATATACGCAGATATAGTTTGATGATCTGAGAAATACATTTTGTACACTTAAATCTTTTTAAATTAAAATTTGAAAATGTAACATTTAATTGTGAGTCATGTTTTGTTGTTGAAATACCATTACTTACTCACTTGGATAACTTAGGTGATGTCATAAGATAATTAAAAATCTAATTTTTTCCTATAAAACTATAAAATTTTGTACAGGGAACCTGGGTGATTTATACAGAAATATGTTTAGAAATAATCAGTTTTTTTTTATTATAAAAAAATAATCAGTATTTATTTATCTACATAAAATAAAATTTTTACATAAAAATGTAAAAAAAGAGAATTCATAATGTTTGTTACTGATTTTCAATAAAAAGTTATTATTTTTTCATAAAGATTCAATATAGCCAGAAAAATTATTTTCAAGAATCAAGCTCGTTTTTAGAATTGAAAAAATTATGAATTTTCACAAATAAAGCTTTTAAAATAATTCTGTTTAATCAGTGTACTAAAGTGAATCAGATACATAAATAAACCGGGTTGGTCTAGTGGTTAACGCGTCTTCCCAAATCAGCTGATTTGGAAGTCGTGAGTAAACAGCTTTCAAGTCCTATTAAAGCCAGTTATTTTTACATGGATTTGAATACTAGATCGTGGATACCGGTGTTCTTTGGTGGTTGGGTTTCAATTAACCTCACATCTCAATAATGGTTGAACTGATTGTATAAGACTAATCTTCATTTACACTCATACATATCATCCTCATTCATCCTCTGAAGTATTATTTGCTCAGTAATTACCGAGAGGCTAAACAGGAAAAGGATACATAAACAAACCCACCGGGTTGGTCTCGTAGTAAACTCGTCATCGCAAATCAGCTGATCTCAAAGTTGAAAGTTCTTTTTTACCTCCAGGACCACCATTAGGTATTGCCTCAGAGGATGAGATGAATGATTTGTAGAAACATTTCAGGAATGGTCGACCTGACACCGTACAAGAGTACACTTCACTTACACTCATTCATATGTTCCTCATTCGTCCTCTGAAGTAATACCCTATGGTGATTCTGGAGGCTAATCAGAAAAAGAAAAAAATATATATAAATAAAAGATTCTAATGACCAAAACATTAGATAAACAAACATCATTCTGCAAGCATCTACAACAGTGATGTTATTAAAACTTCAATATTTTTCAATTCAACATAATCATTCTTGTCACAAGAATACTTCAATTAGCAATCTATAAGCTAAATTAAATATTTGTTTTAATTGTGGAATCACGTTTGTTAACAACTACAAAAACGTTTATTAAATAAATTATAAAATACTTATCTAAACCTAATTTTCAATCATTTCTATAATGTAGCGATAATTTTAAAATGTATAAATGTGCAGTACCAACTTATTTGTGAATAATTTGCTTAGATTCTGTTCTAGAAACTAACTTCTTGTAGTCGTTAATAAAACTTCAGTGAAACTGATACTGTCTGATACTGTGGTGTAGAACACAGGTTGTTAAAATATATCCATACTTCTAGGAAAAGAGGACTAATCTTTTTAGTATGAAATATACTAGACATTCTTCAGCTACTGTTGTGTTTCCAGTTTGACAAACTGCTGATGCAATACAAATTTGAATCAGTTTTCATTATTTTAATGGATTATTACAATAATATTCACTACTTAAATATGAAAATATGAATATTGCATAATGGTAAATAATTATTACACACCATATTTTAATATAAAATAAGAAATAAATTAATATAAGGCAATTCAGTTAGATAAGAAATTACCAACACATTGATTTGAGTTTAAAAGAGAAAATTATATTTTGCTTATTACATTACTGATGTTTGATAGAAATAATATTATTCCGTCAAGCAATCTGGATAAAACAGTCCATGGTTTGAAGGAAATTATTACTTGCAGAATGAAGAATGATAAACCCAAGAAGACATCTTAAGCAAGTAATATTCAATAACATAAATACATTCGTTCTGTTTCCAATTTATCTACTGCTGAGAATGAAAACAAAAATGTTTTAATGTCATAAAATATTTTAAAAACTGGTTTAGTTGTAATTATAATATGTTTTGTTTGGGAAATAAGCAAAACTCTTGCTTGGATGTAATAGAAGAGTATACAATAAACTGTGAAGAAGATTTATCAACCAATCCAGTAAGATTTTTTCTGCAATTAGGGGACTTAAATCAGTTCAGGCTATGATCTTAGATGGTGTAATTGACATAGTGGCACTTTATCACTTTTAAATTCAGCCATTTCTTGGAGTTAAACTGTGGATATTGTCCTTCAGTCTGGGAATAAACTGTTTCAGATTTCTAATTTTCCACCTGTATCTATTTTTCGTGTAATATCCAAAATTTTAAAAAACGTTTATAAGCACATATACAGCTATATCTGTAAATTCATTTCATCTCTCCAGCGTAGTTTTTATGATCTGTTCTAGTAATTTTAGTCGTGTTAATTGGATATAGACTTTCTTGTAGGAGAGATCCTTCAGAAATAACATTCATTATTCCTCAACTATCATTGTGTTTCCATTTTGATATCCTATCGACACAGTAAAAGTTTGAAGCTTTCAATATTTAAAAATATTATGTCAATAATATTCACTACTTAAATATGATAATATGCATTTGACACACATGGTAAATAATTATGCTGGAGTCCTTTCTAAGGAATTTTGAGCAAATTCTGGTGTTCAATACAGTTCCAGTCTTGCCCCTCTTCTTTTTTCTAATTTTTATAAAAGATATTATAGGTTGTGATCATCAGCTGTTTCTAGATGATTTCAAAATCTATACCACGTAGTGACCTAGAAAATTCCCGGCAGATTGCAGTATTGTTTTGCTAAATGACAGCTTGAGCAAATGAGAATAAAATATCTTTAAATCTTGGCAAAACAGTTGTTTACCACTCTTAAGACAATATTTCTGTACTCAAGTATAAGGTGGATGGACAATAGCAAAAAAAAAAATCAGTAAGGATCCTGGAATATTGTTTGATTCAAAAATCTTCTTCACATACTACATAACCCATATTTTAAGTAATACTAGGAGAAAACTTGGATCAGTACTTGCTATACTGGTCTCTCATAAGAAATCGTCTCGAATATACTTCTTTAATTTGGAATGTGAGAAGATTCAAGACAGATGTGACTGAGAGTGTAAAATGTAGATTTGTCTCATGGTGAAACAAGAAGTTTCTCAATCAATTTAGAATAAAGATTAAAAAGTTGTGCAGCAACTTAAAAATGTTGACCATAGAAAAACAGAGACTATAAAGTGACACATTATTTTTTCAAAAGAATTTAATTGTAGAATGCCTCTTTGTTGCAGATATTGGCCTGAAAATACCTTGGCATTGTATTAAGAATTATAATGAGTTTAAGTACCTTCTTATTAGCGACTTCAAACCATTACTCAAATGTATCAGAATAGTCAATGTTCTATTGAATAATATTTCCCTCTCTGTTCATCAGCAGAATTTAAAGGTAGATCCATAAAATTTTCTGTTGAATAACTAATAACAAATTTCAGTTTCCCAAACTTAATATCACATGTTCTTATATCATTGCAATTTGATGTATCCCAAATTGCCTCTTTCTCCACTGGATTGGCAGCCTTTTCTGCTGCTATAGGAGTAGAAACACATAAATTAAATACATAAAAAGGATGATTTTTATTAATATTATGATTAATTTCTGTCAGGATAAGATGGTTTTCAGACTAACTTCTGTGGTTTTGGTCAGTTAGTTTGAGGGAATCAAGTTAGGTTGGGTGTGAAGATGTTCGTTTGAGGCCTGAAGACGAAATTTGATATGTATTTTACTGATGCAAATGTCTGCTGAGGCATTTACATCGGTGGCATCCCGATCAAGGCCTGGCTGATGACTGTGAGATGTAATCAGTTAGAGGGTCTAAAAATGACCTCTGTCTGGTAAAGCCCCTCAGGGCTTGGAATGTAGGCGGGGGGTTGTGTGGCAACCGGTAAAATCGCAAGGTGGGTGTCTTTCCCCTACAGGGTTGGGATGTCAGGATAGGATTTAATGGATTTATTTTTAATACAATTATATATATTAATTAGTCAATATGAAGATGATCCAATTGAAGTAATGTATGAACTGAAAAAAGAAATTGTAGAGGAAGAAAGTAATATATGTAGCAAGGTAAAAATGATCTGGTAAAAAAGAGGGGAACAAAATGAACAAGCAATGGAAAAGTATGAACCAGGTACAATGATTCAAAGGGAGAAAAATAAAATATTCATAATAATTCTTGTTTTAATGATCATAAAGGAATATACTCATAGTAATTTCCTGGAAATGAAATGCAATAAGAAAAGAACCTGAGTCAATAGGAGCAAACTTAGGTAGAGATCATAAACATCTGATAATATAAATAAAAGTAATATTGAAAAGAGATAAAAATGTAAAGAATGTAACAAAATGGAATCTGTAAAAGAAAACAATAGTTAGGGTAAAAAGTAAAGAAGTTAGTTGAAGTTGAAAGAAGAAATTCAAAAGTCAATAGTGCAATTAATCTAGTTGAATATAAAAAATGCTACAATTTCCAAGAACAAAAAAGCCCTGGGTTATCAGAGAGATGAGTGAAAAAATAGAAGATGGAAGAAATCGAAAAGGATGAAGGTTATTCAAGTTTCTGAAGAAAGTTGAATAATAAATTAAAAAGAATGACACAAAAACCAAGGAGATAAAGAAGATTTAAAAAGAAAACGACAGTATGAACCCATGAATAAAACAATAAAAACTGTAGTTGGATTAAAGAAAAAAATGATAGGTACTTAAAAAATTATAAGTAGAAATTACAAATGGAAGATATACTTAAAAGGGGTAGGAATGTATAGAGGAACTATAACCATCTAATAGAAAACAAAAGGATCTTCCCAAATAGCTTGAAATGGAAGAGGATGAAGTAGGACCAGCAATCATAAAATTGGAAGTAATACAAACAATAAAAAATGTGAATAATAGAAAAAGTGTAGGAATAAGTGAAAATGCTTTAATAATAGCCTTAATAAACATATTAGAAGAGATGATGGATTTCGTTATATAATCTACAATAGTGGAATGTAGCAAAAGATTTTTTTTAAAACAGTCATGTTTAATCCTCATAAGCATAGTGTATCAAAATTATAGTTTAGTCAGCAAAAATTCTTCTGTGATTTCTATACAGAAGATTGAGTAGAATAAAAAATGGAACATGTGATAGAAGAATATGAATTCTAGAAGGAAAGGGGAACAAGGGATCCAAATGGGCTAATAACAACCACCGATGAGAGATGTATAGAAAGAGGTAGAAAGAGAACTGTATGTTTTACAAATATGGAAATGCATTTGATCATGTCAAACAGGATGAACTAATGGAAATATTAAGAATCCAAAGAGTAGATTGGAAAAATAGAAGATTGATTATAAATTAGAAAGAAAACTATTATAAAATAAAGGATTTCAAACTGAGTAGTTTGATTTAGGATGAAGTGTAAGCCAAGGTTCTGCTTATCCCAATCTTGTTAAATGAGCCTTTGTTATGTAATTTGAAGATATGATCAAAAATGCTCAGAAAAAGATGAAAGAGTCAGTATAGGCAGAAGGAGAATAAATTGTATAACAGAGTATTCAACAAATAATCTGAAAACTAGAAGAAGACATACTAAATATCTGGTAAATCAAAGTTATGCACATGTAGGACATTACATGTCAGTAGAAATGAAGAAAGAATTAAACAAATTAAAAGGTACTATGTTAACAGAAGATTCCAAAAATGGAAATGAAATAAAAACTAGAATAGCAATGGCTAAAGGAGCATTTAATAAGTATTTTGAAGTAAAATGGAGTTAGAGTTGAAGAATTGTCTTGACACTTGTTATGGCTGGAATTACCTTTTGTATGGATGTAAAAGTTTAACCAAAAACAGGGATCTACTCCAGGCCAGATAATAATCATGATGAAAAACTGGAATACTTTAAATATCTATTAATGGTGAAATAAATATCTTCAAAAAATTCTAGTAACATAGATTTTAATTCTGTATCACATTTATTTATTTATTCTGACATTTTTTTATTTATTGAACAGTAAATGTTAGTTTATACTTTAATAGATTAAAATTCTATTGATTAAGCATTTCTATCAAACAAAATCACAGATTAGGTGAACTATTCCCATCCAAGGATGTTAACATCTAAAAAATTTCCTTACTATGGTAAATAAGTCTTCTCTTGGCGAAAGATTCAAAAACTACTTTTTGAAGAATTCATAAAGTACTTTTTGAAGAGTTCAGAAAAGGATAATTTTTTTACAGTTTAATACTGAAACCGACTTAAAAAATGAGAATAGAAACAATGACATATGATTAATTCAATTCAAATTAATATTTTATTTAGTTAATATAAATTTTGCAGTAAAAAGTGACATCAGGATGTCCCGTTGCATTTTAATCTGTAACTGTATGTTCCAAAAGTAATACAGAAATTAAAAGAAATATTGAAGACTTGAATAACAAAGAGAATTTTATGCTGAAAAGAAATCTGTACAGATCAAATGAATATTTAGGAAAGAGATTCTTAAAAATATTTCTGTGGAATTTAGTTCTTAATGAGAGCAAAATAATTTATAAGAGGCAATAGAATAGTCAGAAAAATTGAAGACTGATGCTTTTGAAAAATGGTATAACATATAATTTTAAAATTATATAGATTAATAGACTAATAAATGAGGGTGGATTTAAAAGAAGACTAATGAAAGAAAACTTTGGTGGTCTATTTATTGAGGTGTTCAGGGTTGGTGAATCCAGTTGTAGAAGGAAGTAGAGAAAAATTAAAAAAAAAACAGATTGTGATATGCAAGATAGGCACTAGAGATTATAAATTGGTACAGAATAGTAAAGTAATAGAGAAGTTTAACCAGATAAACAAATGACACAAAAAAATGCAAATTTATTGGATCCTATTTTTTTAATATTTTTAACACTTTCTCCCAGTTACCGCAGCTGCAGTATTAATTAAAATCACCATCGCTGTTTCCCTCCAAGTTTAAAAAAATATAAAATGCAGTTCACTTAAGTCAATATTGGATGTAACTTGTTCAGGATGTTGAGGATGAATAAATGCAGAAAAATAAAATATATATATTACCTTAATTGCACAAATGATACAGTGTTATCGTCCACTGTACAGTAATATAGTACAGTTGTATCAATTATGCAGTACTACAGAACTCTCATAAGATTGTTTCAGCAGTGTTTAATATTAAGATTATATTGATTAAAAATATTTCAATTAAAAATTGATAATTTTTCTTCAATTGCGTTGAATTTCATACCTTCCGTTTCTGTTCAATTCATATTCATTATTTAATAATTATTTTTTGAATGTCCTCAAATTTAAAAATAATTATTGAATACTATTATTCTATTTATAATTATTTTTCAACTAAATAGAACGTTTTTAATTTTTGCAGCCGCATACGGAACGAAACGAATAGCTGTGAATTATTCAGAATAGTTAGTTCATATTCAGAATTTGGTAGAAACAGCGGCGGTTGTGCTAATGAGATGCAGAATGGATTAGAACTCCGATGCCTGTTATGGGGGAATGGGGGAACAGATAGAGGGAAGAACGAGTTGCATGGAAGGAAGAGAACAAGTGACTGGTTCTTCTCAGACGGCTGTACATGAGGTGGACGAAGAGGACAGGCAGTGCGGCAGCGGCCAATCTGTTCCAAGAACGGTCGGTAATCTCCTACTTTCGTGATCTGACTGCCTCTATGATAATTGCACAAATTTCTTAATACTCAGGGACGCGAGTGTGTGTGTAGAAACGACGAGAGGAGACCGGCCATGATGCCACGCATCTGTCGCTGGAATGTCGGCTGGCGGAATTTACCCACCGCAAAAAGCGGTAATCGATTCTGAAAACCTGCAATTTTCTTTAACTTATTGAAATTTCAACTTCATACCGACAAAAATTGAAAATACAAAGATACTTGCAAAAAACTTTAGAAATGATACTCTCCTAATAAATATAACTAGTTAATAAATTAAGTTTTGCTGAGTTATATACCCTTAAGAGTATTTTATTTATTTTTGGATCACAACGCTGTAAAATTACACCGGAAAATTAGTGGTATATATTGGTCCCCGAGTTGGACATTATTGTACATAAACAGTAAAACTTATTATTCTTATTTCTATTACTTATTTCAAAACCAGTGCGAGCTTTGTATTTTGGAATATTTATTTCCTAAGGTATGTTTGAATTTGACCAAGAAATATTGAATTTTGTTCGTCGGGAAGGTTGGAGGCATTTCTTTAAAATACTATTTACTCCTCATTGATTTTTTTTTTCATTGCTGATCAGTTTACTGATTTTATTTTTTCTTATTTTAAAAATTCGTATAAAGAATAATGTGAAACTAGCAGTTTTTATATTCCGTATTCAACGAATGAAATAAATTATACATAATTTTATTTTTTATTATAATTACAGATAATTTATAATTAAATATATTTATTACTATTATGTTTATTGATTGTTTGGGAGAGGATATCCCGGTATCACTATAAAATGTTTTTTATAATAAATTATAAGAATATATTCCTATTTTTATTTTCTCATTTTTATTACAAATGTACAGTGAGGTACACATCAAACAAAAATAATATCAATATTTTGAATTAAGAATTTAATTACAATATTTTTTGAAGGCATATTTAACATCGTAGTTTATTTAAACAAATAATTATACAAATTTATCTTTATCTAAATTTTCTTTGGTCGTCTAAGGATACAGGAATAACTGCGGTGATGAATAGAAATACAGGATGGGAAGAACACTAGTAAGATGATTCCGTAATTTCAGTAAACTTCTGGTAAACTTCTGATTATTTCATCGCCTTAATATTAATTTTGTTACTATTACTAAAATAATTTTCTCTCAGATATTAATCATATAACGATGATGGTGAGTGACTATCTATCTGACTGCCAAACGGTGACTTATGAGGAAAGCAACAGTTCGTTAATTTGCTCAGAACATATTTGCTAAAAATTACTACTGATATGAATCATAAGGAATCTTAAGGATTCCTTAAGATTGAACCCGTAAAAATCGGTAATCGAATTTGAAAACCTGCAATTTTCTTTAACTTATTGAAATTTCAACTTCATATTAGCAAATATTGAAAATACAAAGTTACTTGCAAAAAACTTTAGAAATGATACTCTCCTAATAAATATAACTAGTTAACAAATTAAGTTTTGCCAAGTTATATACCCTTAACTCTGAAAAACCTTGCAGAGGTTAAGGGTAGATCTCTGGAAGGTCTACCATTAACCTTGCAGAGCCCTTAACCTTTAACCTTCTGAGTAGAATTAATGCTAAAAATTGAAATTCAGCTCTTCAATTTCCTGATGGTACAATGATATTTACGGGCACGATAAAATAGGTGCAACACCTTCACTCTGCTGGAATCAGACTTTCTTTAGTTTATCAGCAGGAGATACTTTGTTCTCCGTACGGCCATAGCCATGGTTAGAAAGTTGATAATGCCAGGGTGCAAGCTGAGTATTTGAAACATTTCTTTCTTTTTCCTGTTTAGCCTCCGGTAACTACCGTTTAGATAATTCTTCAGAGGATGAATGAGGATGATATGTATGAGTGTAAATGAAGTGCAGTCTTGTACATTATCAGTTTGACCATTCCTGAGATGTGTGGTTAATTGATACCCAACCACCAAAGAACACCGGTATCCACGATCTAGTATTCAAATCCGTGTAAAAATAACTGGCTTTACTAGGACTTGAACGCTGTAACTCTCGACTTCCAAATCAGCTGATTTTGGAAGACGCGTTAACCACTAGACCAACCCGGTGGGTTTGAGTATTTGAAGCAACCGGTTGTGAATAGCACGTTCGAACGCTTTTAAGGAATCAACATAAAATTAAACAGAAAACTCTTTAGATATTCCTTCCTTCTAAAAAATCACATTATCGAGTAATTTTTCTTCCCATTCTCACCTACTCTTTGAGTATACCTACTGCTTTTTACGACATTTTCCGATTGAAATGAAGGTTAATTAGCAGTAATTATTCCTTAAAGCTTAAACAAATTAGTTGATCGGTAGGTAGATAAATCATTAATGGAAATATTGCGAAAGAAAGGTTTTCTTGCTTTGGAAGCCACGAATTAACTTGTTTTTTCAACAGTCTTGAAAAACAATTCCTTATTTTGTGAAATGTTAGGGTTCAAAACAAAAATTCGGAATCTCTTAAGAAGTTTTCAAGACGGGAAAACCTGCTTACCCGATAACTAAGTTATCGGGTAAGTCACTCGACGTCAGCTCTGAAATTTTAACCCTGTTTTCCAGTCTGTACTTCCACTGAGGAATCCTAACTTTTTTTTCGGTAAGCGGGACCCGGTAGGGATTTAACATAAGTTATTAGATTTAGAATAGCAGAGTATATGAAATTACGATTATTATTGTGCTAGCAGGAGTAGTAGTAATATTATCGATGTTTATTAGAATAAAAAAATCAAAGTGTTTTTTCATTAATAAATAAATAACAATAATAATTAACAATAAAGATTAAGATTTAACTCTGCCATAACACATTATTAAGTCAAAGTTTAAGCACGTAAAGGAAAAAATTAATTATATTTTAATTCCTAAAACCTACTGTCTTTGTTCCGGCTACTTTTCAATTTGTAAATTGATTTATATCTAAAATCCTATTAATTTATGTTTATTCTTGTACAAATTTCACTTTGTATTTAGAATTTAGCATATTTTTAACCTCTAGTACAGATCGGTTGTTTAAGTTCAATTATATGAAAAAATGATTGAAATAAAAACTTCCTGATAAAGATTTTGTTACTTATAGACTACATCTTTTATGCTATTTTATAAATTGTATCGCATTGTTAGGTAATGTACGAATAAATTTATCAGTATTCTATTAGAATCTTTCAACAAAAACAAGAAAAAATTGAATACCAATGTAGCAAAATTCCTTCTGTTTATGTATTGCGAAATATTAATTTTTAGATATCTGAATGAGATCTATAGCGAAGACAAATTTCTAGATGCTTTAAAATTCATATATTTTAATCTGTTTGAATACTAAGTCAAAATTGTAAAAAATGAATAATTAATAACACAGAAAATAAAAAATAGTGTATTCCTTTAAATTGATACACAACTTCGAAAGATTTGAAGAGTAATAGCAGAAAAGAGTCATAGGATGTAGTGACAGATTAACTTCGCTGTTTTGTTGAATTAACATAAGTCAAATCTTTTTAACTTGTTAAGCACATTCTGAAAACAATTTTGTTTGACGTTTCCTAATGATTTTTATTATTCCCCAAAGAAAAATACATAAGTATTGTAGATCATGATTCACCAGCGTATAAATGATTCAAGCATATGAATTGATAAAATAGAATCATATCCAGAAAATTAATAAAAAAAACTACGTTGGTTTAACAAAGAGTACTCGAAAACATGATGCAAATAGCTAAAATAATGTAGGTCAGAAATTGAGAAATCTGAGGCTAGCCGAGAGTGATTATTTGTGAACTTGAAAAACAAAAAAATTATAATAAACAGGTTTTGAAATAGCGAGAAGAATGAAGTGTACTCATCAATATTCTAATTAGAGTTATAGAAATACAAAAACAAGCTTTTCTAGTTAAATAATGAAAAATTAATGGAATTTTAGTCCGTGCCATAGGAATATGCATTTCTTTACTTTCAAAAAAAAAGTAACAAAAGAAAAAGATTATGCCTTCTTTATCAATGGTGGAGAAAAACTAGTTTTCTTTTTAAAATATTATAATTTTTCCAGAAACAATAAATTCAGTACTTAAAGCTACGTAATACATTGCAAAAATAGTTTTAAAAATTTTTTACTTATTTATTTTTTCGCTTGATTTTATAAAAGAACGTAACTACACAGATGGAGAAGTAAGTGAAGAATTAGTTACCATCATACACACAGAATTTTCAAAAAAAATAAAAATGTTAAAGATATTTTGTTATATTCCTGGAAGTGTACTGAGTATTTCAAGCGGTCGAGAAAAATAACAACGGTAAATAAAATAAAGTCGTGTTTTTAATCGCTTTACAACATGCCGTAAGTAAAATTAGCAGTTGTAAATTTGATTTTGTTCGATCTGAGACCGATCATAACTTCACAACTGACAAAGAATATAAGAAGTATATAGATAGTAAATATTTACAAAGAAAAATCTGAATGGAAATCCGAACCTATGATGACGAAAATGAAGAAAACTAAATTTTAATTTCTTTAAAGAACGTTAATATTTTTATTTTCCTAATGTGTACGTTGCAATTTGTTCAACAAGTGAACAATAAGCAATCTCCCCACGGTACAATGAATTGAAACTGATATGTATGACGTGTAAATAAAATGTAGTCTTGTATACGACTCAGGCCGTCCATTCCTGAGACGTATGGTTAAGTGAACCCCAACTACCAAAGTACTACCAACTATCAGACAGCCCTCAGCGAAGCCGTCGTCTTTCCGTGCTTGCGCGGGTGGGTGGAGGCGGTGAAGCTGTGGGACTCCTGGGCCTCCTTGTTTTGGCATCCCCAGAGTTGTGCTATACTAATTGTAAACCCGACTCCGAGTTGTGAGAAACGGTGAAGTAGGAGTTTTAGTCGATAAGGCGCGGGAACACATAGGCTCATAATAACATCACTCCGCCACGACACTCCCTCATTTGTGGAGGGTACGTAAATGGTATTTCTCCGCAACACCGATAATAAAAAAAAACTTATCAAAGTATACTGTCATCCAGTCTGTAGTATTCAAATCCGTATAAAAGCGTCTAACTTTTAAACAATTTAATATAAAATACAGTCGTTGCATAACCTCTTTTAAATTGCCCGAATCGATAGTTTGCGTTATTGTAAGATTAACGTAAACCCGACACAAAACTTATTTTTAATATTTATTTTATATAATGTTCATTTAAATGAATGGTATATTTCTATTATTTTTTCTTAATTGTAATCTGATTAACAACTAAAAATATACATATTACTTAAAAAAATTAAAGTCTATTCTATTATACGTAAGTGTATTATGAATTCATTTAAATGACAAGAAACCCATCAATTATAATTCTAAAAACTTTGAAGAGAAAACTTCTTCGCCTTTTTTTACTATACGCAATTTCAAAGTTTATAATTTCAACAATACTTTTATGAAAAATATAGACGTATTTTTATAACTCATCAAATTCAGATCGTTTTAGTAATTATTTCAGCGATAATAAAATAAATCAAAGATAATGTCCATTTCTGTTATATATAAAAAATGTTTTACGAAAATCAAATTAAATAGAAATTTGTTCAAAATTAAAGAAGTTTATGAACGAATTACAAATTCGTTAACAAGCAACTTTTTTTATAGATTAAGTGATAAATTTTTTAACTTAAAATATACGAAACCTTACTTGGATTTGAACCTAGACCCTTCCAGAAAAAAAGATAGTCATGATAGAAATTCTACTCCCTTGTAACTTCCGAAAAAAATGATCGATTACAATTTCCGTAAATGCAAAATTATTAACCGCTAACGAAGTAATATTATTGTATTCAATAAAATAAAAATAAAAAAGGGGTAACGATAAAACGGTTACTTACATATTTTTATCATACGTAAGTAACTGAACTCTCACAAGTTGGTTATGCCGGTTCAGCGTAAATTTCAATATTGATATAAAATGAGTCTTTAAATGAGTTTCTGTTTTCAGTAATCTCACTTTTCAATTTCATCCATCCTTACAGATTGACAAAAGACAGTATATATAAATTTTTGTTATAAAATGTTTTTTTTTTGTCTTCAGTCATTTGACTGGTTTGATGCAGCTTTCCAAGATTCCCTATCTAGTGCTAGTCGTTTCATTTCAGTATACCCTCTACATCCTACATCCCTAACAATTTGTTTTACATATTACAAACGTGGCCTGCCTACACAATTTTTCCCTTCTACCTGTCCTTCCAATAAAATGTTTATTTCTATCAAAATTATTATACCTACTTATTTTACAGATTTATTTTGACAAATATATCGAATACGTAATTTATATATACCATAAAACCGTATTTACCCGTAGCTTTCTGCAACTGTAGATAACGCGTTTCCACCTATTTAATCAAGTTCTTAAAATAATGTTATAGAACAGACTTTAATTTATTATGACTTTCCCTCTTAATTAGATTATACCGATTAAAATTATAATTTGAACCGCTGCCTTAATTATAGTCCTCGCAATTATTAAATTTACCTACTAAAAATGATATAATCTAGTAATTCATATCGTACCTAACAAGCAAATTTCCTGTTTACCCGTAGCGGTAATGATTCACGTACGTAATGAATACACACCTAACAGTACTCATTAATGCACTAGATATCATAATAATAAAATTCTACTTATTAGACAAGTAGAAGAAATCTTTCTATTAAATTTAACAACGCATAATAGGATTTTGTTCACCTTTTAATTTTCTTAACGTAACCTTAAAAATTACATCTGAAAAAAAGAAAATGCAGCCCTACTTTACACGTTTAGAAGCATCACGCAACAGCTCTCTCAAAACATGACCAGCGACCCACAAATCCAGTTACGATCACTTGTTCAATTTTGAGTAATATGATCATTGATATCCAGGTGAAATTAAAAAAAAAAAAAAAAATATTGTAGTAGCGGAAAGTAAAGTAAAATAAAATTATTTGAAAACAACACCGTCATTTTTTTTTTAGTAATTATTATTTACTTACCTCTTCCTCGTTTTTCATGAACTCTTGGTTTTTAAGAAAGTGTCGGTGTACCAGTAAGGAAATATAAAATTTTTCTTATCTATTGGATTAAGTTCTTCGCTGTCAGGTATAATCTTGATAAATGTTCCAAATCTATGAATTACGTTAATATATTGATTTAATTAAAAACCTTTTCGTACAAAAAATAAATTAAAAGATTTTATGTCTCAAATTTTTAATTTATATATACCTGATGACAGAAACGAAAGTTGTAAACATATCAGTCCATTTATTTTATACCTCATCCCCCGCGACTCTTTCATGGAATTTTTTTTTATCGCCCGAATCTGATTGCATGATTTAATATTTCTGCAAAATTACAAAGCCACAAAACAGATTAATGCTCGTAATTAAAAAAAAAAACAAAAAAAAACAATTTAAATCATAAAACTACAATTTGCAAATCTAAAATACTCGTACAAAATTTATTTAGCATTAAAATAATTTTATCGTAATTCCATGGTTTACCAAAAATTTTAATTTTAACAATGTGCTCACGTAAATACTTACTTATTTCACATAACTTCCAGTTTTTCACTGCTACTCCTCTCAGTATTATTACATAATTTACTGATTTTTTTCTCCAAATATATTTGAGAACTTTATCAATAAATTTCAAGTATCAACTGATTGTAAGTATTTTTTTTACAAAAATAACCATTGTGATAGATAACTACTTTTTTCCTCAAGATATTAATTTTTAACCTTAATGATTTATTTAAATAAGACATCAGAAATTACTTTGCTGAAAAAGGAATCTTAACCGTGTTCGACTTACAAAGAATTATATTTTCTAAACTAAATTTTCCGACTGATTTTTCCATGAAGACATGCAATTTTGCTTCAAAAACCTATCCTTCATAATATTTATTTTATTTTCCTAATGTGTACATTGCAATCTGTTTTACTAGTGAACAATAATCAATCCCCCTAAGGCCCAATGAGATAAGTATAGTATGTTGGACATATAAATGAGGCGTAGTCTTGTACAAGCCGATCATTCCTGAGACGTGTAGTTAATTGAATCCCGACCACCAAAGTATACCGGTATCCACTGTCTAGTATTCAAATCCGTATAAAAGCAACTAACAAATATTAGGATTTGAACATCAGAACCTTCGACTTCGAAGATCAGCTTTATAATATAAAAGTTTGTAATAAGAGGTATGTTTTTTTTAAATATGTCCGCTGCAGTGCGGCTGTCGCAGTTTCGCGCATGTGCACTACTAAGTAAATACATCTATTGGCTAGCTACTAACGCCATTACGTGATTGTTAGTCTTTGTTTACAGTCTCCTGCGCGTGTTTAAAATGCCTATAACTATAGGCAGTTGCGCCGATTGTAAAATACGTGCTGTAATTCATTTCTTAAATGCAAGAGGTACGAAAACGGCCGAAACTCATCGACAGATTAGTGAAGTGTGGGGAGGATAACGCTGTATCCAATGGAAGATTGAAAAATGGATTAGGGCATTATTTCCTTTATCTTCTGCCTCCCGGAACCAGACCTTCAATTAAGCATGAACACAGTTCCAGGAGTTGCCTTCGTCTGTAGCCGCCAGATGAGTGAAACACCAGGCCCGGCTATACAGTTCCCGTGCTACATCACCCAGCAACCGTAACTAGTTCCTTTGTGCTTCGCCTCTAACGGAAACACTTCCGAAGGGACAGCCCCGCCGGAACTCAGTCTTTTACCTCAGAAGCTCGAGAGTCTCTGCACTTGATCACCACCGCCCACTCGTGCAAGCACAGGCAAATGGCAGCTCCGTACGGAGCTGTCCCTCACCCCTTCGCTTCCTGATATTTCATTTGAATTATTCCCGACGCAAAACCCGTCACAGTGTCGAAGTCTGGTCTGGATTGTTCCAACGATGGTCCCCACCCTGAGGTGCCCAATTACGGCACCACAGACGGGGCATTCCTCGCCTCACCACGGACTCTGACGTGTCTAAGTCCCGCCAGTAGGGGCAGAAGTGGTCTTCAGCTCTTCTTCGTCCACACAGGTATGAAAGAAAGACCCCCATGGCCGGTCAAGAATTGTGTCAACCAGACTCTGAGTTCGCCAAACTTCCTCCCGGCCCACGGCTGATTGTGCGTGATCATACGGGTTAGAGTATTTAAAGAAGTCCATAACGTACACCATGAGACACAATATGGGCGACCGTCTGGTATTACTGATGAGGTGATGCAGAAAGTTAATGTAAAAGTTCGTTCTATTCGAGAATAAAAGGTTTACGATTTCTTCATTATGTAATGAATTTTCTTTAATTTCACGAAGTGTTCTCTATGAAATTGTGTCGTACGCTTAAATTATCGGAAGTTGTGGTTACTTTGAATACCAAAAATGCTGAGTTGCAGAAAAACAAATTTTAGCCAATGCTTCGAATTTTTTCATAAGATACAGCAATGAAGGCGATCCGATTTTAAGCCGAATTTTTGCTCGATGTGACAAGATATGGGTGTCTCACATTACACCGAAATCAAAACAACAGTCCGTGGAAAGGAGGCACTTAAAATCTCCCAAGAAAATAAAGTCAGGGAAATAATGTCAGCTCGGAAAATCATGTGAACTGTTTTTTGCGATAGACAGGTTTTTTGCTTGTTGATTTTTTGGCCCGGAGTGAAACGATAAATGCCGAGACATATTGTGTGAGATCTTGACTAAATTGCGTCACACAATCCAAAACAGAAGGCATGACATGCTCAGTACAGTAATCGTGCGCTTCACGATAATGCTCGGCCCATCGAACGTAAGATCTCAACGCGTCATTTGGCTGAGAACAAATTGATCACCCATCGTATAGTCCTGATTTGAAGCCCAGTCACTAGTACTTGCTGTCGCATTCAAAGCCGCACTATGATGACTTCAAACAGCTACTCAGCAGTGGTTACCTTCTCAGGCGGCAGATTTCTATGAAGCTGGAATGCAGAACAAGTTACGACAAGTAGGAAATTATCTAGAATTGTAGATAAAGATCCAGGCTTTCAGATGAATATAGATTTTTTTTTGTCTTCAGTTATTTGACTGGTTGATGCAGCTCTCCAAGATTTCCTATCTAGTGCTAGTAGTTTCATTTCAGTATACACTCTACAACCTACATCCCTAACAATTTGTTTTACATATTCCAAACGTGGCCTGCCTACACAATTTTTCCCTTCTACCTGTCCTTCCAATATTAAAGCGACTATTCCAGGATGCTTTAGTATGTGGCCTATAAGTCTGTCTCTTCTTTTAACTATATTTTTCCAAATGCTTCTTTCTTCATCTATTTGCCGCAATACCTCTTCATTTGTCACTTTATCCACCCGTCTGATTTTTAACATTCTCCTATAGCACCACATTTCAAAAGCTTCTAATCTTTTCTTCTCAGGTACTCCGATAGTCCATGTTTCACTTCCATGTAAAGCAACATTCCCAACATATACTTTCAAAAATCTATTGCTGACATTTAAATTAATTTTTGATGTAAACAAATTATATTTCTTACTGAAGGCTTGTTTAGCTTGTGCTATTCGGCATTTTATATGGCTCCTGCTTCGTCCATTTTTAGTAATTCTACCTCCCAAATAACAAAATTCTTCTACCTCCATAATCTTTTCTCCTCCTATTTTCACATTCAGTGGTCCATTTTTGTTAATTCTACTACATTTCATTACTTTTGTTTTATTCTTGTTTATTTTCATGCGATAGTTCTTGCGTAGGACTTCATCTATGCCGTTCATTGTTTCTTCTAAATCCTTTTTACTTTCGGCTAGAATTACTATATCATCAGCAAATCGTAGCATCTTTATCTTTTCACCTTGTACTGTTACTCCGAATCTAAATTGTTCTTTAACATCATTAACTGCTAGTTCCATGTAAAGATTAAAACGTAACGGAGATAGGGAACATCCTTGTGGGACTCCCTTTCTTATTACGGCTTCTTTCTTATGTTCTTCAATTATTGCTGTTGCTGTTTGGTTCCGGTACATGTTAGCAATTGTTCTTCTATCTCTGTATTTGAACCCTAATTTTTTTAAAATGCTGAACATTTTATTCCAGTCTAAGTTATCGAATGCCTTTTCTAGGTCTATAAACGCCAAGTATGTTGATTTGTTTTTCTTTAATCTTCCTTCTACTATTAATCTGAGGCCTAAAATTGCTTCCCTTGTCCCTATACTTTTCCTGAAAACAAATTGGTCTTCTCCTAACACTTCTTCCACTCTCCTCTCAATTCTTCTGTATAGAATTCTAATTAAGATTTTTGATGCATGACTAGTTAAACTAATTGTTCTGTATTCTTCACATTTATTTGCCCCTGCTTTCTTTGGTATCATTACTATAACACTTTTTTTTAAGTCTGATGGAAATTCCACTTTTTCATAAATATTACACACAAAGTTTGTAAAATCTATCAATCGCTTCCTCACCTGCACTGCGCAGTAATTCTACAGGTATTCCGTCTATTGCAGGAGCCTTTCTGCCATTTAAATCTTTTAATGCTCTCTTAAATTCAGATCTCAGTTTTGTTTCTCCCATTTCATCCTCCTCAACTTCCTCTTCTTCCTCTATAATACCATTTTCTAATTCATTTCCTCCGTATAACTCTTCAATATATTCCACCTATCTATCGACTTTACCTTTCGTATTGTATATTGGTGTACCACCTTTGTTTAACACATTATTAGATTTTAATTTATGTACCCCAAAATTTTCCTTAACTTTCCTGTATGCTCCGTCTATTTTACCAATGTTCATTTCTCTTTCCACTTCTGAACACTTTTCTTTAATCCACTGTTCTTTCGTCAGTTTGCACTTCCTGTTTATAGCATTTCTTAATTGCCGATAGTTCCTTTTACTTTCTTCATCACTAGCATTCTTATATTTTCTACGTTCATCCATCAGCTGCAATATATCGTCTGAAACCCAAGGTTTTCTACCAGTTCTCTTTATTCCGCCTAAGTTTGCTTGTGCTGATTTAAGAATTTCCTTTTTAACATTCTTCCATTCTTCTTCTACATTTTCTACCTTATCTTTTTTACTGAGACCTCTTGCGATGTCCTTACTCAAAAATCTTCTTTACCTCCTCTTCCTCAAGCTTCTCTAAATTCCACAGATTCATCTGACACCTTTTCTTCAGGTTTTTAAACCCCAATCTACATTTCATTATCACCAAATTATGGTCGCTATCAATGTCTGCTCCAGGGTAAGTTTTGCAGTCAACGAGTTGATTTCTAAATCTTTGATTTAAAAAAAAATATTTATTTGTTATTTTTATATCAAAATAGTACTTACGTAAAAAAAACAAGCCTCATAAATTATAAAATCGTATAATAATCAATTAGTTATGAATTTAATTTTTTGCGTCTGATTATTAATTTCTTTACAAGAGGGTTTAGAGAACGATATAAAATACTATTGAGTACGGAAATTTTCAAGAATAAAAAATTTGTTTCAAAACAGATACGTGTACTGGAATGCATTAGAAAATTAAAATGATTACTTTTTGACGGGCACTATCCTAGTCCACCATGGTACAATGGATAATGAATAATAATAACTCTTTGGATCTAAATAACGTGTGAACGAGAGCGTAAACACTCTTATCTGCACTACAGTCAAAAATAAATTGAACAGAATGACAAAGAGTCTTACGTATAAAGAGAAAACAAACAAAAAAACACAGCAATAAAACAAAATTAATTAGGAATAATAATGAGGAGGTAAAAATTAAAAAATATGTAATAAATCATTACTAAACAACTACTGTATTAAACAAGTAAATATGATGAACAAAAGGTTGTCTACGATGACTGCAGGGATGAATGGGATGATTAAACTCGCTTCCAAATGCATTGTGGTGTTTTAACAACAAAATTAAAACGTCTTCCAAAAAAATTTAAAACATAGTATATACTAAAATGAGCTAATTACAAAAAACATCAGATTAAGACATTTTTTACTGCAATAACAAAAATAAACAAAATTATTTAACAAAATATATACGAGAATATGTAAGTTACTTCTGATTTCTCTAAAGTAGATCAATTGTCTACGTTATGATATTTCATTCTGAAAGCCCAAACTAGGTTGTTTGATCGAAATCCAGAGATACGTATTTTAAAACATTTAAGGCAAAATTGTCATTATCCAGATGAGAGATCAGGAATAATCGAGAAGTATGTAATAAATAGCTTTAAATGTAAATTAAAAGGGTCAGCCCGGGAATATTTTGGTCCAACATTCGCTGTTGGACGATTTTTTTTTTTAATTTCATTTTTTCACACAATTTTTTTTACCTGTTGGACGTACAAATGACACTTTTTGTTGTTTTTGCTTGTTGAGCATTTTTACTTTACAGATTTCACCGATGTTCACAAATTAATTGTTTTAAAGGGCTGCAAGAAAGGATATGTAAAATTGTACTTTCCACTTTTTATTTGAAGTATTATGATTGAAATTATAAATAAAGGTTCTGATTTTCCTGCATAAATTTTTATATTTAACATAATTTTTTTAAGGAGTTATCTGCAAGAGGTAACTTTTTTACAGAGTTGGGGAAATACTGGCTCACGTATTCCAAGTTTAAAAACAATCTCTTGCTACTTCTTCTTAATTTTTATATAAAATATAAACTGTATAATCTGCACTACTACACCAAAATCAATTATAAAAGTTTACTTGTCACTTTTATTGTAAATTGAACCTATTTGAGGTGTTTTCAGTTCATCATTGTTATACAAAGTTTCTTCTATGTTTTGAAATTAACCATAGATTAATAATATTATGTTGATCAGCGCTTCTATTTACTAAACTGTAGAATAAAAGTCAAATAATAAAATTAAATACAAGACAGTATAAAGATTTTTTTTACTTTTGTAATGAAAAACTTTAAAACATTTTTTTTTTGGATTGGTTTTCTATAAAAATGGATTTTTAGAATTATTATTCAGTTCTCATTGAGATTAATTACGTAAATTCTTTTCGAATTAAATTTCATCAGCAAGTTTTATTTGATTATCAGTAATTTATGGGAGAAGATTTACGCCAAGCCTAAAGCAGCGTCCTTTTCGACTCCATTTTTTTTTGATTTTACAACAATTTTCTAAGAAACAACTAAAGTAATAGTAAAATTCTTGGACCCATTTTTTTTTTTTCAATTTTTACATGTAAGTTTTTATCTATAGAGTTTTGGTACAGCATTATTTGTCCTTTAGTGCAACAATCTGAAAGAAATCTTTCACTAGTCATAACTAAAAAAAGAGAGTATTTTCACACCTATGTTTATATGAAATTTTTCCATTATGTTGTTATGAAGAATAATCCTATAATATGTAGCAGAAACTTCCTGAAACAATCGTTGTATACCAAGCTTGTAGTTAATAATATCTGTTCGGTGTCTAAAATAAAAGTATTATATATTACTGAAACAACTGCTGTTCAAAACAAAAGAAGAGAAAAATGGCTTCATATAGATTAAAGATTAACTTGAAGAATTTCTCTTCTTTAATTATTAAACTAGCAGACCCGGCAATGCTTCGCTATTGCTATATATATATATATATATATATATATATATATATAGAGAGAGAGAGAGAGAGAGAGAGGAGAGAGAGAGAGAGAGAGAGAGAGAGTGTATGTTTAAATGAACACAATTGAAAATTTGGTAAAAAAATTAAAAACTGAACTTCACAAATTTTACCTTTCACTTATTCTCCTTCCCCTTTTCCATTTCCAACTTCTCCATTTCACCCTTCTCCCTCATCCCTCTCCCAGTTTTCTTTTTACCCTTTTCCGGTATCCCCTTTTCTCTTTCCACCTTCTCCCCGTTTTCCATTTTCCCCGCGCGTAAATCGGTAAATTAGTTTTTTGGTCTTTAGCGGATACACATACGAACATGCCTTTTATATATATATATATATATATATATATATATATATATATATATATATATAGAATAAAAAAGTCTTTTGTATATTTGTTTCGTAAATATCTCGACACCGGCCCCCAACTAGCGGGTATAGTTTTGTTGTCTGTAAGATTTCCTACTGAGTACTTTTTAGGAAATATTCTTTAAATATTTCGGTGTAAGTTGATTTTCTTCCCTTACCACAGGTACCTGATCTTGTACATAACTTACGTTTTGTAGGCAAGTTTTATATATATATATATATATATATATATATATATAGAATAAAAAAGTCTGTTTGTATATTTGTTTGTTTCGTAAATATCTCGACACCGGCCCCACTTAGCGGGTATAGTTTTTGCAAAAATATTTTTTTTCAAGTAATTAATATTCATATTGTGAATATGAACCAAATCGGTCCATAAATATAATTTGTCTAAATATCTAAACCCCAGCGCCACCTAGCGGGTTCATTTTTTGCAGAGATAATACTTTCCATGTAAGTAACATGTATTCTGAATATGAGGCAAATCGGACCATAAATACAATTTTTCAAAATATCTCGACTCCAACGCAACCTAGCGGATCCAAACTAATTCAGAAACCTTACCTGGCATGCGTCCAACCATTCCCCAAAGGTTCATCGCTATCGGATGAACGGTTTAGGAAGGCATAAGAGACATACAGACAGACAAATATTCATTTTTATATACATAGATAATATCTAGTATTTTAATTCTCTTATCTTTATTTATGTTCCAAGTATGTTGGATGAAAGTTAGCCTAATTTTACAGAACTCTAGTATATATGAAAATTGGGGGGGAAAAAATAGGTACAGGTGAAGTGCGCGTAGAGTTGACAGACACTAACTGATGTGTTTCCATCAAGTGCTTATTCAGGAAAGTTGAGGCTTAAGTTCTGTCTACTATTATCCAACTAAGAAGGATTTGTTTCAATGTATTTCTTTGATTATTATTGTAACAGTTAATACTTTATTTTTCCCAGTTAAGTTTTATCTAGGTTTTATTTCTTTTTAAGATATTTTAGGAAATAGAAATTTATATGAGTGAATTAATCTGTGAAGTGTATGATAAACAGTTTCATGGTCACAATCTAGAAATATCAAACTGAATTTTAAAACGGAAGTATCCAAAATAATTTAATTTTTAGTACAGAGTTATCATAAAAGAATGGTGCGGTTTTGAACATGTTTTTTATTTTTCAAATTTGTCGTCTCAAACATTTTTTTACATAATTAATCAATTTCAATATGTGCGCCCTTAGTCGCTCGACAAATGTCCAAACGATACTCAACTTCTCTCTAAACATTAGTTAACATTGCTTCCTTAATGGTTGTCATTGCTTCATTAATCCTGTTTTTTAAATGGTTTAGGTCGCGAATTTTTTGTGTATAAACAACGCATTTGATGTACCCCACAAGAAAAAATCGCAAGGTGTCAGGTCTGGACTCCTTGGAGGCCAAAGCGTCCGTGACCAACGTATTGAAGTGCGGGGAGCACCATCTTGTTGGAAATGAAGTCGATGAATTTTTTCGAGTTCATCCGGCTGAGGAAAGCAATAATCGGTTAACATGTCAAGATACACGACTCCATTAATTGTTTTTTTCGGCAAAGAAGAAAGCCCTATTACACGATTTTTCATCACACCACACGAAAAATTATCTTTAGGCGAATCGCGTTGTTTCTCAATAATTGCGTGTGGGTTTTCAGAGCCACATATTCGTGAATTTTGTCTGTTAACACATCCCTTCACATGGAATGTACCTTCGTCTGTAAAAATTATATCATCTAAAAATGATTTGTTTTCACTTATTCTGTCCGACATTCCAACAGCGAAATTGTAACGTTTTACACCATCATCGGTTTTCAATTCCTGCAGTATCTGGATTTTATAAGCGTGTAATTTCAGTTTTTTATGTAAAACTTTGTGAACTGTTGATTTTAGAATACCTAATTTGACGCTTCGACGGGGGATGGATTTCCCAGGAATTCTAATTGCCGATCGTCTAATTAGTTCAACAGTTTCGTCTGGTACACTTGGTCTGCCGGTTGATTTCTGTCTTAACCGATCCGGTTTCTTCGAATCGTTTGAACCAACGTGTTTTGTTATTTTTGTGCGGCGGATCTCTTCCGAATTCACGTCGAAACGCACGTTGAACTAAAATTACGGATTTTTATTCAGCCATCAATAAAACACACTTTTCTTTGTCTTTATCCGAGAACATAGTAACTCACTCAACTCTCCGCAACAACAATACAAGAACTGACGTTGTGGTTACAACTGCTGATAAACAAACTTTTGGGTTGGAGGCTTTCAGCGATACCAATATAACATCTAGAAATTTCCCTACAATCTTCCTACGAATTACTGAAACCGCACCATTCTTTTATGATAACTGTGTATATATATATATATATATATATATATATATAGCAGGAAACTTCTTTTTACAAATATAACGGTGTCAGTATGCATTTTTGGAGTTTTCCCTGATATAGCTTGCAGTTAAATTTTCTTTTAGATTCTTTTGTACCTAATACTGCCATAAACGACTTTCATGGGTCAAAATTTGAGGTTTTATCACGCGCCCACCAGAGATATTTAGACATAAAAATGAAAAGTTCAATTTTTAAAAAGGAGTAAACGTTTGAGAATCTTTTAAGTAAAGGAAAGACTGACAGCTAAAAACTGATTAATGAGAAAAGAAAGATCTTCTAACTATTTATTTGAAGAATTCCTTGTAAACAATGTTTATAAGGAAACATTTTTGTGCAACCTTTTACTGTGATCTATATTTTTAGAATTCGTATATTATTTATTGATTTTTTTTTTTTTCTAGAAAGAGGACTTAAAATGTCATTATAGAAGACATGACAAGACGTTAGTTTTTTTTTTTTTTTTAATTTATGCAAGCTTATGTAAAAACCGTTATGAAATTAGATGGAAGTTTGGTTTAAGGACATCTGGATATCATAAATAATCAAAAACGTACTGTTGATTATTTTTAAATAATTTTTTTTATTTTTCAAAAGTTCTTCTATAATTGGCAAGAGTTTATATTTTTTAGGAAGAAGGTAAGTAAAACTCGAGTTATATTTATGCAGAGCCTAACACTCTCTACTGACATTAAAAGAGATAATGATAACAGTCTATTTAATACACCCAATTACAGACAGGTTTTTCATAAACAGAATGATGTAAAAAAACAAATTCAGTCTGGAATCAAACATTTTAGGAATCCAAATTTACAAATAAATATGTTTAGTTGTCCATTGAAGATCGAAGAAACTCCTAATAGTCATAACTAAAACTTCAATGAGAATATACTTAAGGATCATTTGTCTCGTCAATCTATTACGGAGTTCAAATTAAACAGTCTTATTTTTATTTAATTTCGCAGTACTTTATTTTTAATAAAAACATTTTTTCTTGTAGTTATTTTATTCTCTAAACGGTAATTTAAAAAGATTTCTTTCCAATAAATGAAATTTAAAAAGTTCCTAATTATTTTTTAACAAACATTTATACATTTACTATTATTAATTACTACGTAATTGATACAGTTATAGTTTTAATTGTAAATCAAATTAAATTTATTCATAAAAGTCTAGTTTTTTCTCTAATTAAGAAGATAGACTAATTATGATAATACTGCTTAATGTAACTTCTACAAAGCTTTTTTTATTATAATTTTATCGTAAGAAAGGTTGTAAGATCAAATTTCACTCTTATATAGATTCTGTGGTTTTCTCTTATTAAAAGCAGATATCAGAATAATATACTAATTAACTTCTGGCTACTTACAAATGTTCTTATAAGAAGCTTTATCCCATCGGTGTTACCCAATCTAAAAACTTAGTCCGTCGACTAAATCATGAATCAAACTTTAGGAAAAAATTCGAGGAAACTTTTATCGTAATCCATAATATACAGTAAAAGTGTAAAAGAAAACAGAAAAAGGTAATACTTAAAAAAAAGGAAGCAAACTCAAAATCCGTGAAGCAATAAAAAACGTTTTCCATAATTAAATCCGAAGTAGATCAAAAAACACGTATCCTAAGAAAACGTTTTTAACGACAGAATTTAATGACAGAGACGGGGAAGTGTCTCTATTTTATAAAAGAAAAATTACTATGTTTAATTTCATATGAATCTTAATATTTTTATAATTTTTTATAGATTTGTCTTTGCAAGAACGAATACATTTTATTTTATTTTACCGACAAAAAAATGGTGATTTATGAACAAAAATAACAATTCTCAAGCTCAGCTTCACTCAAAGTAAAATCAGTTTGTAGATTACTATATTATATACAGAACGTTTCATAATGTTCGGAGTTTCGAAAATTCATTAACAAAAAACTATTTCACTCATAAAAATAAAACAAGTACTGAACGAAAGAGTACTTCAAATGATTTTTTTCCACATATATTAGGCAGTTAGTAAACCATTTGCTCGCTAGGCGTCGACAGTAAAAAAAATGGCTGCTACGGGAAGCGAGAAGTCATTTTGTGTGTTAGAATTTCACTTATCAAAGTCAGTAATTTCTGTGCAACGTACGTTTCGGTTGAAATTTCATAAGGAGCCACCAAGTGACAATTCATTTCGTGCATGGTATAAACAATTCAGTGAAACCGGTTGTTTGTCCAAGCGAAATTAACCGGTCGTCCATCAACCTCAGAAGTCAATGTCGAACGTGTGCGTGCAAGTTTCATTCGCAACCCGTCAAAATGAACTGCGGCTGTAGGCAGAGAATTAGGAATTCCGAAAACAACAGTGTGGAGAGTTCTCCGTAAACGTTTGTTATGCAAACCGTACCATCTTCAATTAATCCAGCGTCTTTCTGATGGAGATAAAACACGTAGGCTCGAGTTTTGTTTACAGTTACAGGAAAAGATATTGTTAGATGAAGGTTTTCTAAACAAGATAATTTTCAGCGATGAAGCTACTTTCCATATTAGCGGAAAAGTAAACCGTCATAACGTGCGAGTTTGGGGAACTAAAACCCATACGCTTATGTAGAACACATTCGGGATTCTCCGAAAGTAAACGTTTTTTGTGCGATCTCTTGTAAGGCAGTGTATGGGCCGTTCTTGCCGACAGTAACCGGCATGATATACCTGGATATATTACAATTATTGCTTATGCCTCAGCTACTCAACGACTTCATTTTCGAGGAAGATAGTTGTCCTGCCCGTTTTCATAACGAGGTTTGACAGTACTTTAACACAACATTACCTCGGCGCTGGATAGGACGTGCGTCTGAAGAAGACCAACACATTATGCTGCGGCCACCAAGATCACCAGACCTCATGCCATGTGATTTCTTTCTCTGGGGTTACGTGAAAGATAACGTGTTTATATCACCGATGCCGCACGATATCGCTGAGCTAAAGGATCGAGTAATCAATGCAATCAACTCTATCGAAAATGACATGTTAGAACGAGTTTGGCAAGAGCTAGACTTACGTGTTAATGTGTGCCGTGTCACCAGAGGAGCACATATTGAACATTTATACATTTTAACAAAAACTATTTGAGTCCCTGCATCACCTCGTACAACTTTCATTTAGGTAATTGAAATACATTTTTTACTGAATTTTTGTAATTCCTAAGAACATTACGAAACGCTCTGTATATTAACTTTATAATAGTTCTGCGCTTTAGTCGGTAGACTAGTATACATGAGTCGGAGTAGATGTTTGCTAATATTAAGAAAGTAATAAATGCAAAACAAGATACGGATATCATTTTACATATAAATTATTTATGAACGTTTTCAAATCCATCAATCTTCAAATCGGTTATATATGAAATAAAATATGCTAATCCGCTGAACCGTCAAAAGAACACCGCTTGGTTAAACCTAGATGCATTCATATTCTACTAGACTTAAAAAAATTTTAGATCTATAGTCTAGATCTGATGTACTAGAGTACACTTCTTGACATTTAAGAATCGTTGAAACACGATAAACCACATAATGAAAACGTACTTTTAAATTAGAAAACTGTTTGGTTTTAATTTCCGCTTTTATTATACATCATTAGTAAGGAACAGAATGAAATAAAAATTTGCGTCAAACCAGTCAGCGACTGTCAACACTGGTATAATAAACAAAACACGAAAATGTAAAAAAATAAAATGTACATAATTCAAAAATCTCGGTTTAAAGCAATTTTTTAACATCTGAACAGAATTTCGTAAAAATTACTGTTTTCTTATAATAGTAACTACGTATTGATGTAACAGTAAATTCTGAATGATACGTACCTCATGGATGTACGTATCAAAATATGTTTTTTAGAAAGCCAGTTGTAAAAAGGTAAGGTAGACATATGTCGTCGTAAACTTACAGATACCTATTATGTAAATTCTTAATTTTAAAGTTTTATTTGTTCATATTCGTTTTAACTTTTGAAAATATGTTAAAAAACCGAGGTTAATATCCTTTTTCGCTACTTACGTAATGAAATATGTATATCTTAATGCCGGCTTTATAGAAGGGGGAAGGTTTCGGGAAGAGCCGAAGAGAATCGACTCAATTGGATTACGATGATAGGAGTGGGGGGCTGGTGGAATGTGGTGTGTGGTGGAGCCTGAGGCCGCCGGCGCGCCGACTAACGGTTGCACCGGATAGTCCAGTCCTAGTCCGCACCATTCATACAGTCAAAATCGCAACCGTTCGGCTGAGTGTTGGTGTTAACCGGCTGCACTATCATATTATCACAACTTAAGCCTCATTTGTACTCGCTTTAGTTGCGGGTTTAGTTACACAACACCTTCAGTAAAAGTTAAACTTGCAGTTTCATAGGCGATTTTTCTTTACGTACCACCATCTAGTCGGACGTACATATAGGTGAATAGTAAAAACGTAAAAATGACCTTATTTCAGTACATATTTTCAAAATATGCGATTTCATAAGCATTCTTAAAGACATGAATAAAGAAGAATAAAATAATATATTATTTTATTTAGATTCTTAATCATTTCTGAGGGGTTGAAGACAATTAAATCATAAGATGACTTGAATCGTTCGAGTACAAATAAATACCAAACGGATTAAAATTTCTTTCTTCTATTAACAAACTCTAAAACTTCAAAACATGATAGCTCTTATTCATCACGGTCTCCCAGATTATCGGCTAAAGTGATCGCTGTATTTGATTTATCTGCTCCGTCTTACTTTGAATTATTTTAATTCATTTAAGAGACCGTAATAATATACAAGAATACAAATAAAAAATTAACTACAACTATGCCATATCTATCACTGAACAAAGTACGTATCGGGGGACATACCAGCAGCTTAATAAACTACTCAAAACATAACTTCATTTCGATTCTTAAATCTGCGTGGAAGTTAATATCTTTAAAGATTAGTTGTGAAAAAGAATAAATAGAACTATCAAATTCTATTTACTTTGTCAGATTCGTTTTATGATTAATGAAAACCTAACACATTCCACCAGAAATAATGATAAAACCACTACGAATAGAGGTTATAATCATCAATAATTAAGTACTAAAAGAATAATGAATTTCTCATTAATTCCTACAACTTTTATAATGTATTTAAAGTTTTTATGTGCACTTAAAAAACATAAATAATTTGACCACTTAAAAGAGTTTATATTTTTAAATGCAATTTAAAAAAAAAAAACCGTGACCGTTCTACACATTTTACTTTAATGTTGTAAGTAAGGTCAACGACAAAATATTTTTTATATAGTAATTATTATAATTTAAGAGGTCGAATACGGGGCAACGTAACTTAATTTTGACAAAAATTATTTGTAAATTTTGCTTTTATTACTTCTTTTAGTCCTTAAAATCTAAGGAAATTATTTTACGTTATGTGTAGCGATAGGATATATAAACAGTGACATAATTAATTTATTTATCACTATTTTAAACTAATTTTTACGTGAATTTCAATAAAGAGATTTTACAGTAGTTTTAGAAAATTTACATCGAATTTAAGTAATTAAAAATTATAAATTAATTAACAGCATTAAAACGATTTTCGACCAGTTGTTTGTCGTAGTAAATTCCACATCTATTAATGAAATACTCTATTTTTTAAATAGTGTCTTTATACTAAATTCACTACTTCTAAACACTCTTAATATAACTTCTACTTGTTATATTAAGGTATAATAAACTTATTCAGGTAAATAAATATTATATAATCATCAGATATTTTTAAGATCTGGCAATCGATTGTCATATTTTTTTTTAACAGGAAGAAACATTAGAATCTAATATAAAGATTGCTAAATTTCTTTCTGTTAGATCTGTTATTAATTGTTGAATTATATGAACATGGCTCATAGGAAATCCAAAAAAAAAAAATTAAATAAAAAATATATATATATAACCCCTAATTTTTCTGGGAATTTTTTCTTAAAAACTGATTTATCAGGAATTTTACAGCTACATATTTATGAAATATTTATATTAGAAATATTACAATTAGAATCGAGGAGTAGAGGATGTTTATTGTTATAAAAAAATTGTTAAGAAAGACTTTTCCCAGTTAGGATAACAGTTGTTTATTATATAAAACAAACAAAACAAAAAAAATTTAATTAAATAAGTTTGTATGATGAATTAATTAAAACATTTTCTTTTTAAGATTAAAAAAAAATTTATATCAATAACTTACATTAAAAGGAAACGAAGAAAACCAACTACCCAGCTAACATTAGATAGCTGCCTAGAAAGAGCCTTTTCTTTTACTGTTCAGCCTCCAGAACCACTGTAAGGTATTACTTCAGAGGATGTTATTTTTTAATGTAAATAAAGTGTAGTCTTGCACAGTCTTAGGTTGACCACTCCTAAGATGTGTGGTTAATTGAAATCCAACCACCAAAGAACACCGGTAACCGCGATCTAGAATTCAAATCCGTATAAAAGTAACTGCCATTACTACGATTTGAACGTTAGAACTCTCGACTAGAAATAGCCTGGGATTTTATTATTTATATTTTAAAAATATCTGAATAACAGAAAATGTTTTAATTAAAGGATTTTGAAAACACTTAGACGACAGAGGAGTTGCAAACTTAAATTATCGGTTCAATTATCATGTTCACAATATGATAAAACTACTTTCTGAATTTCCCAATCGAACAGTCAGTTATATGCTAAAAACTAATTGAATGTTTAACTACATTAAAAAATGTAGGAATTGTAAGATAAATCACAACTAGAGTGATAAATAGATCGGTTGAATTTTCATTAAACGTACAAAATATTCAGAATCGATCATTAGATTTTTATACTTCTTTGTATTAAATATGTTGTTATTAATTGTTAAATTAAAGGAACAGGGCTGCTATTGAAGAATCTGAAACGGATTCTTTCATCTGGATAGAGGCGTAGTGTAAATGCATGACAAAATTAATAAATATGTAAATATTATAAAACATACTTTGTATGGTTAATTTGACAATAACATTGATTATTTTAAGATAAAGCATTATGTTTTAAGAAACACAAAAATAGTGGTATATTTTTTAATATATCGATCAATGGTGTTTGTGTGCTCGTCTAAAATTACAAAAAATTGTAATTTTCCTAACCATATTTCGAGTAGTTTGTAAGGTGGAGAAACGAAAAGAAGACATTGACTTATTTTATATTAATTTTTGGCCGAATGGAAAATGCAAAGTAATTTTCAATTAAACTCACTCCCAATTACCCGGTCCTAACTGAATATTATGTAACCATTAATGATATATTTTTCATTCTATTTTTGTAACTAGAACATTTCCAAATAAATCGGTAATGAGAAATACAGTTAGTTATTACTAAAGGTATGTTTATTATATTATGAACATAATAGGAAGGAGCCGTAGACTACTCAGAACTGTACCCTAAACTTTTTTAACACGAGTATTATTCTTAAAAAAATTATTTCTATGTCAAATTTAATCATACAAACAGAAAAAATAACCAGTTTGTAAAAATAAGTTAAATGCGATTTCACTGTACTCAGGTGTATAGGTTGAATGATATACGTCACAAGTAATCATAAATTTAAAAAGTTACAAAAAATATTTAACTTTAGTTATTTATAAGTTGATTAAAAAATTAAACGGTTTTATGTTTTTTATTTTCCAAAAAAAAGGTACATTTTTCAAATAGCAAAAAATATAGGTCACCGTAAATGAAGGAATAATAACTCGTAACGAAGCTTTATATACAATTTAGAACTTTCCTATTTATTAGTCAATATTCACTATTGATAAGATATAGTTCTGTCTATCGCATTAAAATAAACAAGAACAAAACAAAAGTAATGAAATGTAGTAGAAATAACAAAAATGGACCACTGAATGTGAAAATAGGAGGAGAAAAGATTATGGAGGTAGAAGAATTTTGTTATTTGGGAAGTAGAATTACTAAAGATGGACGAAGCAGGAGCGATATAAAATGCCGAATAGCACAAGCTAGACGAGCCTTCAGTAAGAAATATAATTTGTTTACATCAAAAATTAATTTAAATGTCAGGAAAAATTTTTTGAAAGTGTATGATTGGAGTGTCACTTTATATGGAAGTGAAACTTGGACGATCGGAGTATCTGAGAAGAAAAGATTAGAAGCTTTTGAAATGCGGTGGTATAGGAGAATGTTAAAAATCAGATGGGTGGATAAAGTGACAAATGAAGAGGTATTGCGGCAAATAGATGAAGAAAGAAGCATTTGGAAAAATATAGTTAAAAGAAGAGACAGACTTATAGGCCGCATACTAAGGCATCCTGGAATAGTCGCTTTAATATTGGAAGGACAGGTAGAAGGGAAAAATTGTGTAGGCAGGCCACGTTTGGAATATGTAAAACAAATTGTTGGGGATGTAGGATGTAGAGGGTATACTGAAATGAAACGACTAGCACTAGGTAGGGAATCTTGGAGAGCTGCATCAAACCAGTCAAATGACTGAAGACAAAAAAAAAAATAGTTCTGTACAGAATTGTGATATTTGATTTTCATTATGCAAAAAATAAATTTAAATCATACCACGCACAATTAAGTGTAGTTTAATTTTTTAAAGATATATGATTTTAGAAATATTTAAGGAATGAGCTGCTAAATTTCTGTCATCGGAGTATAGTTGTTTATTATATACCATATGAATGGATACCTATCCAAATGAAGCACCTTGGCGCATAATCTCTTTTGAGTTATAAAAAGTATTAAAAATACGAACGAGTACATCAAATGAAAAATTTGTCCTGTTCAAACAGAAATTTACTTAAAAATATTTTAAATTTTCCCCGTTGACATAAAGGTTGAAATTATTTCTGCTCAAAAAATTTCACATTTAGTAGAAAATAAAAAACATTGATCAGTTTAATAGTTAAAATTTAACGTTAGAAAAACTTTTGATTTAAAAGGCGAAGAGTATTTCTTACTTATGTAAAAAGGAATGAAAACGTTTCTATTGCTATTAGTCTTTATTCAAAGAAAAGTAATTTAAAAAAAAATTTAATTCGAAAGGTGAAACAATAAAATTTAAAAAAATAATGCGTAAATTTTACCAAATGAAAGGAAACAGAAAAATTGCATGCTATTACTTTTTTAAGAATGAAGTACTTTATCAAAATATTTTATTTATTTCAAGAATTTTCTGTTAGGTTTATTATTTCCAGCGGAATAGTTTTTTTTATAACGTACTAGCAGACCCGGCAATGCTTCGCTATTGCTCTATATATATATGTATATATATATAGAGAGAGAGAGAAAGTGTGAGAGAGAGAGAGTTTAAATGAAAACAATTGAAAATTTGATAAAAAAATTAAAAAACTGAACTTCACACATTTTACCTTCCCCTTTTCCCTTTCCAACTTCTCCCTGAACCACTCTCCCAGTTTCCTTTTTACCCTTTCACGTTTTCCCCGTTTTCAATTTTCCCCTTTTTCCCTTTTGCCCGTGCGTAAATCGATTCATTAGTTTTTTGGTCTTTAGCGGACACACATACGAACATGCCTTTTATATATATAGAATAAAAAAGTCTGTTTGTATATTTATTTGTTTTTTTCGTAAATATCTCAACACTGACCTCACCTAGCGGGTATAGTTTTTACAAAAATATTTATTTTCACTTAACAAATATTCATATTCTAAATATGAACCAAATCGGTCCATAAATATAATTTTCTAAATATCTCAACCCCAGCGCCATCTAGCAGGTTCATTTTTTACAGAGATAATTCTTTCCGTATAAGTAACATGTGTTCTGAATATGAGGCAAATCGGACTATCAATACAATTTTTCGAAATATCTCGACGCCAGCGCCATCTAACGGGTCCAAACGAATTCAGAAACCTTCCCTGGAATGCGTCCAACCATTCCCCAAAGTTTCATCGCTATCGGATGAACGGTTTAGGAAGGCATAAGAGACATACAGACAGCCAAACATTCATTTATATATATATAAATTAAACTGGCAAGAAAAGATTTTCTGAGGCCTATCTTGTCATCATTGCGTTTTACCATATACTTAAAAATGATTAAATTCTAAGTGGGTCCACAGCGTTTACGCTGTGAAGGAATGTATAACTTGCAGCTCATGGTTAAAATATACTCTCGGAAATTTTTGAATTTTTCTCGACTGAAAATCGCTAATCCTGTTCTGCTCACGTGGAAGGAATATTTGTCTAAATAGTGCTTTAAATATTCCGGTAAAAATTATTTCTATCGTCACGAACTTACCTCAGTTGATATTCAACACTGTAATTCACTGACGCATGAGCACACCCACAATCATAGAATATAAAATATATCTACTTATTGTTCAACGAATATAAATGTTAAATATTTTTTCCTTAATTCTAGTTAAAACCCTAAGAATTCTGCAAATTCTCATCGTAACAGAAAGTCTTTTCTGAGATAGTAATGTAAATTAATTAAAAAATGTTTTAAGGTAATAAATCATATCCCATCTAATTTCTTATTCGCTCCTGCAAACAATATGCTTTAGTTTTATTCCTAATATTTCTTTAATTTGCATTACTGATAGTAGAGCCAATCAATATATTTCAGCTTTATTCTGAAAAATATTTCGTAATTTATTTTAAAATAATCTAATGTTGACACCACATGATTTCCTTGTACGCCTATTAAATTACACATACACATTTTATTAAATGAAAAGTACATAAAATTTTGAATTATTATTTATTGTAATTATTTCTTTACAATCCGAAATTAGTAACATTAATATATCAATATATTTAAATTAAAAAAAAAGATGAAGTCAGAATTCAATCGATGTGCCTTCCCCTGTAAGATCCCAAATATTTCATTTATTAAAACAGTATTTGGCTTTAACTCTGTAACCAATGAAAATAAGTACCACTTTTGATATATCGTTGAGTATCTCTCAATGAAGGCTTATAACTGCAGTTAAGAAAAAATTCAAATCAAATTTCTTTTGGATTTTGAGTTTTTTGAACACTTTTTGTTCAGTCGTTGGTACGTACGAATGTATCTCACGTAACTCAAAAACGATTAGACGTAGGATGTTGAAATTTTGGATTTAGGACTGCTTTAACATCTAGTTGGCACCACCGTTTTTTTTGTATTCAGCGTCTCTAGTATGGCTTTTAATCACGCCGCATCAATTCGTTTAGTTCTGAATAGATAACACGTAAACATGTCTACAACAATAGCATCTCCCGCCAAGTCTGAAGTGCGTGCGGTAATTCGATTTTTTCAGGCTGAGAGGTGTAATGCAGCTGAAATTCATCGACGAATAAGTAATGTGTACGGTGAAACTTGAATGAGTGACAGCAAAGTGCGACAATGGTGCAGGAACTTTAAAGCAGGACGTACAGATGTTCATGATGCAGGCGGTCAGGGAAGGAAGCAAGTGTCAACCGATGATCTCGTTGAGCAAGTGGATGAGGCAATTTGAGAAAATCGTCGGTTACAATTTCTGTATTGAGCGATTCGTTTCCTGAAATTTCAAGGTCAGCTCTCTACACCGTTGTGAGTGAGAGACTTCAGTACAGGCAAACTGTGTGCGATATGGGTTCCCAAGATGCTGTCCAACCATCACAAAGCAATGTGAATGGACGCCTGCCTAACGTTTCTCCAGCGCTACCACAATGAAGGATAAGATTTTTTGAACAAAATTGTCACAGGGGACGAGACATGGGTCCATTTCGAACCGAAATTAAACCGAAATTTCGAATTAAAACACGGATATCTAATTCTGAGGAAACTGGTTCGGCAATGAAAAAGAAACCTCCAGGCCGTGAGCGAACCGTCCGTACACCACAGAATGTTCAAGCTTTGCAAGATACTGTCACACGAAGTCCACATCGGTCAATCCGTCGTCTCTCAGCATCTTTACAATCGCATAGTTCAAGTGTTTGAAGAATGTTAGTGAAGGACTTGCAATACCATCCGTACAAGTTGCAGATCGTCCAGGAACTGAAACCGAACGATGCAGTTGTGCGAGCACAATTCTGTACTGTAATGCTTCAGAAGATAAACGATAACGAAGAGTTTGTTCACGAACTGTGGATGTCGGACGAAGCGCATTTCCACCTCAGTGGATTTGTTAACGAGTAAAATTTCAGATACCGGGCACAAGAAAATCCTACGCAGCTACACCAGCGTCCGTTGCACAGCCAGAAAGTGACCGTGTGGTGTGCTATGTCATCTTACGGTGTTATAGGCCCTTATTTTTTGAGGATGACAACGGTCTTGCGATTACAATGACGTCGGCTCGTTACGTAGCCGTGCTTGAAACCTTTGTTGTGGAACAACAAAAGAGATTACCACCGATTCTTAATACAGCCCGGTTTCAACAAGACGGAGCAACGTCACATACTGCACGAATATCGATGGCAGCTGTACGCCGATTGTTTGGACAACGTGTCATTTCACGAAAGGTGACATTAGATGGCCTCCCAGATCGCCTGATCTCTCAGCTTGCGATTACTTTTTGTGGGGTCACCTTAAAAGCAGACCTGCTACGACGGAAGAACTGAAGGCAAAGATCCGAGAAGCAATAGCAGAAATTCCAGTCGAGACGTTACGTCAAACCATGAACAATTTAATGAAGAGACTTCGTGAGTGTTTACGTAGAAGAGGAGGTTACCTGCAAGATGTCATCTTTAAAAAATAAACTAAAATGTATGTATCCTAAAATGGCAACATTTGTACAATTACATGAAATAAAATTCATTTTCTAAAAAATATTTTCATTAACGTTATTTTTTTTTTTTTAAATTTCCCGTTTCTTTGAATCAACCTGTACTTGTTACAAATAAAAAAATTTTCACTGTGGTTTTAATTTCGTGACCGATCGGACCTTAAAAAAAATAACCTTCGTATTACTAATAATTATACGTTATTATTACTCGTATTAACGTTATTCAAAATTTTGTATCAGATATTTTTGTTTACTAAAGTTACTCTCTTGCCCCAGCTAATTCTTTTTATAAAGTTGACGTTTAATTTTTGACCTATATTAATAAATTAGTATAGCTATTTTGTTAATTTTAAAAGATTTTTATCGATAATATATTTTAAACGATTATTATTGCCTCAACTTTCTTCTGAAGTTAACTAATTACTCGTATGTTGTATTTGAAATTCTATTTGTATAGTTGTTTTAGTACATTTTTTGTATTCTTCTCATTGTTCACGTGTTGATTTAGTTTCATAAAATTTAATCAGCATTTTATCATAAATAAACTGTGTACAATATTACAGTCCTGTATACGATTAAGACTGCATATTTTTGTTCTGACTTGTTTGTCAAACTATTATGTAGGCAATTAGTAACCGTTTATATCTTATCTTCTGACCTCATCTTCTTGTGTATATGTATACACAAGCAACAGAAGTATATATAAATATATATATATTGCCTCTAAAAATGGCGATACTATTACTAAGGTTACCGCAGCAATTTAAAAAGAATTTTAATATAAACTAGTTATCCGGTTGAAACTGAATTCTATGAGATTATTTATTATTGCGCTTGCGTGCAGGAGTGTTTGTTATTTCATTTAACCTTAGTAATCAATTACATATCACGATCGACGTTATATTTTAATGATTAATTTAAGTAAAATAACAGGATTCATAAATATATATATGTTTTATTGTTGCATAATTTTAAAATTTTGTGTTCCGACTAGGGAAAGTATATTTGGCACTAAAGGAAACTGTCTTTATACTTTAATCCTAATTCGTTTTAAGGTTCGTTGATGTTCAAAAAAGTTGCTTTTGGAATGTCGTCAGGTGGACAGACTTCTGTTACTTCAGCACTCATCAGCGACTGGATTATAAGATATTAGATTCTTTTTATTAACATTGAATAGAAATAAGTTTCAAACATACACAGATAAAACTGACGTATAAAAAATAAATATGTATAAATTTATTGTATAAAAAAAAAATACATTGTGATGTATCTATACATAACACACGACAATCTGCAATACATAAATAGGGTAAAACTTTTAATAAGGCTTAGTATATTGATTTTGGTTTTAACATTGCTTGAAAGTCAGTTTTCACAACACGAACAAAAACTCCATAAAAATAATAATAAATATTTATTAAAATTTTCTGATTTGACAATCATTTTCAACATTCGGTTTTACTTCTTTGTTATTTATTATAACCGTATTTTTTAATAGTCATTAACAGGCATGGCATTTTTCATAACCTACAAATCTCCATTTTCAAGACATTTTAGAGCAAAATGACCAAAGGAGTCGATGCCCATCAACTCAAAAAAGAAAAAAATAGTCATTAAAAAATCTATCAGCATACTGTAACAACAGATAATATAATTATTGTAGACATTACAGTTGATATTTTGAGTAAACAGAATTAATTCTTGTCTTATTAAACCGAAAATCAAGTACCTCGGTAACCTCCATACATGGAAATTCATTCAATTAAAAGTACTACACCTTTACGATTTGAATTTAGGCCTGAAACACCGCTGAAGAGCTCTTAACACATCTGACCCGTTTCCGATTCTAACCACTAAATTGGGCGTTTATAAACATCTCCCGTTTATAAACATCTTTAAATGAGTATGGGATCTTATTTACATTAGGTAATAGAGACGGATGAAATAAATTACCCTTGTTGGATCTTTATTTTTAATTTGTATATTTATTTTTACTTTTTCTTCATTTTTTTTTATTTATTTGTTCTTTTTTATAAAATATTTGACTGATTTGATCCACTTCTCTCATTCTGATCTATTCTACGTCCACCTCTTGATTTCAACATTCGATATTCTTTACGTGCTTTGTTTTCAGTTACAAACATTTTACTCTTTGCTTTCCTTTGATTTTATTTTCTTGTAGACCAAATTCACTAACTCTCGTTACCTTATTATGATCCACCGGCCTTTCGATCAGATTTTTATCTTTCAGTTGCCGTAGACAAAAACAATTTTACAATATTTTCATTGTCAAACGATTGTTAAAATATTTGGAAACGGCTTCAGATACCTATTTTCCTGTATAATGAACAATTGACATGTAGTAAAATTATACATTTTACCCCCACCCCACCCTATTTTAGAAAATTAAATTACTAGGTCTATATAAAGTATAAAATATTCGAAAAAGAGAATTAGTTTTTCGACTTCAAATTATATTTTGCTCTTCTTAGCAGGGAATGGCTAAAGATACAGAACATATTTAAACATAAATTTTAATAATTATATTCAGTATTTTAATATTACTGCTCTCATTTCTTTCACAGTCTAATTCAATGTAATATTTTTTTAAACGAAGAAACATTACTTTTTTAATCATAGTTCTAGTAGCAAGATAATTAATAATTACCATTTAGTATATTTCGCAATTTGTGCTGCACTCTTACGTCGAAGGTACTGAACGTTTAAAAAGTGTCAGCTATATACAGAACATTATTGTTTTATAAAAAAAGTTATTGTTAATTTTTCATTTGTTACGAATAATAAATAAAAATTAATATTCTTTAATATATTTGTTTGTGAATAATCATAAACAATCTTTCTCTTGAATATTGATAAAGTTATATTTATTGATATTATCTTGTATCTCAAAAATAATATTATTCTAAAATAATAAAAATAATTTTATTGAATCAAATTATTTATAAAATATTATTCTGTTAAATTTTTTAAGGAAAATTATATAAAATTAGAAATATATAATCATTATCTTGTAAACAGAAAAAACAAATTATTTCACAAACTGCTAGGTAAAATAATTAAAAAAATTATACTATTATCTCTAGAAATATGGTAACATAGTAATATTCAATAATAATATTGGAAGAAGACCTAGTGGGAGACAAAGGAAAAATTGGATTGCAAATTCTGTAAAAGAAAAAATTGAATAGAGATTACGTTTTGTGAATAAATGGTGGAGAAACAGAGTAAGATGGAGATTCATGATCTTCATTCAGCCTGAACCATTAATAATTGTATAAAGAAAAGGAATGATGAATATTTAAATTTTAGTCATAAAAAGTATAATACTAATTCAGATTAATGTACAACTGATATTATATACAAATTCATTTATTGTAATGATCCTAAAAAATCTTTGGGTAATTTGTAATGATGATGAATTCGGGGATATTAATTTAGGTATGCCTAATTAACAAATTAAGAGATCTATCTAGATACATCTGATAAAGAATTATATAAAGAAATAAAATTATGGAATTATTACAATTAATTTTAAATAAAATTATAGATGTGTATAGATTTATAATTTTTCTCTGGAAATATGTTATGAACATTGAAGTGATTTGTAGAAATATACATGTAATATTTCAAGGATCTTCTGACCTCATATTTGAAATAATCCTACTTAGTAAATGCAAATATACACTCTAAGTAATAAACCATATGAATAAATGTTAAAGAATTATTTTTTTTTTAATAAAATTTGAGAAAGTAATGTCTTTTTTTGTCTTCAGTCATATGACTGGTTTGATGCAGCTCTCCAAGATTCCCTATCTAGTGCTAGTCGTTTCATTTTGGTATACCCCCTACATCCTACATCTCTAACAATTTGTTTTACATATTCCAAACATTGCCTGCCTACATAATATTTTCCTTCTACTTGTATCTCCAATATTAAAGCGACTATTCCAGGATATCTTAATATGTGGCCTATAAGTCTGTCTCTTCTTTTAGCTATATTTTTCCAAATGCTTCTTTCTTCATCTATTTGCCGCAACACCTCTTCATTTGTCACTTTATCCACCCATCTGATTTTTAACATTCTCCTATAGCACCGCATTTCAAAAGCTTCTAATCTTTTCTTCTCAGGTACTCCGATCACCCAAGTTTCACATCAGTATAAAGCAACGCTCCAAGCATATACTTTAAACAATCTTTACCTGACATTTAAGTTAATTTTTGATGTAACAAATTATATTTCTGACTGAAGGCTCGTTTCGCCTGTGCTAGTCGGCATTTTATATGGCTCCTGCTTCGTCCATCTTTAGTAATTCTACTTTCCAAATAACAAAATTCTTCTACCCCCATAATCTTTTCTCCTCCTATTTTCACATTCATTAGTCCATCTTTGTTATTTTTACTACATTTCATTACTTTCGGTTTGTTCTTGTTAAATTAATGTCTATTGTTAATATAATAAATTGTTTTAAAGAATTTAGTTCTTCTGAATTTTATTATCAGGGATTACACATTCAGTTACTCCCTTCAAACTACTTTTACTTATTTTGTCCAGTCTGGAATAAAAAATCTCATCTCTGCATTAAACAATTTTTGTGAGTGTATTGCTTAGCTTCAACTCTCTCATATTTATATTTTAATATATATAATGTTTACTAAGAGTTGGAACTGTTCATATTAGAATTTTATCAATTAAGTACTCTAAAAATTGAATCTTTATCATTATCATAAAATAAAATATGATAAAATAAACTATATTCCATTTCTTAAAATGTTTACTTATAAGTAAGACGACTAATATTAAATATATTATTTATCCAATCATATATTTTTCAAAAACATTGCTGAAAATCAGACAAACAAATAAAAAAGATATTTGTGTTGGTTATCAAATAGATATCTGTTTTTGATTACATAAAAATGCTATTTACAAAAAAAAACTTGCTTCCTGTAATAAATTATTCAATTTTAGACAAATAAATCAGCAAAAATTTAATAAATAATTACGTTATTTAAATAATAAACTGAAACATATGAAAGTAAATCATGAGGCAAACAAGGAAGCTTTGTCTACAATTTATATTAGTATTTTTGGTATAAAACATTAATAAAACAAATCTAAAATCTCTAAAATATTTTCTATAAATTTTACACATCCTTATGCAATTGTTTCATTTTGATTTTTTTTTCATTTATCTGGTAAATAAGCTGAAAAAGATTGCAAAAGGGGATTCTCACTGCCAGTACTTTATTAGAAGGGTCAGTTAAGTTACAGGATAGAATTTAATCTTGGTTAAAGTTAATACCCCATGCAAGATTGATCAAATCATTTTCATTGTTCTTACATGATAAATAAATATTTAGCTGATAGTAACTATTTTTTTGAAACACTGGAAATGAAAGATCACATTACGTTAAACGATAATTTTTTTTCAGATTTAAATTACAATAAACATTAAAAATTTTCTCAAGTATTAAACTTTTCTATAATTTTCTTTCTGTAACGCAATTAAATGGTATCAGAATATCCCAATATTTAATTTGTATTAATTGGAAAGGGACTAGAAAACTGCTGGAGGAAAGAATTCCTTCCCTGTTTCTCACCATTAAATTTTTTGTTCTTGAAAAATGTGTTTTATAAACATTATTTTTAAAATGAACAGTGTCACACTTTGTTTTTTGAACATCATGAACTTTAGAAGGCATTATCATACACACACACACACACACACACACACACACACACACACACACATATATATATATATATATATATATATATATACACACACCAGTGCATATACCCACCCCCACACACAAAGAAAATTTAAATACCCTCTTTTTAGCATTTCTTGACATTCATGACCCCCTATTCCAAAAATGTAAAAAGAATTAGAAAGATGATTTCTGACATAACTACAGCATTTTCTACCTTGTTATTATGAACAAGAAAGAAAAAATCTCATCCTTTATGAAAAGATGATTATTTCATCTTTTAATGAATTCCATCATGAACAACTCCACTAAATTATTTAGGATGCAATCATGAAATACAAAGATAAAAGTATTGTAAACCGCCAAAATAAAATAATAGTTTATAACAATTACTTCTAGGTAAATACGCTCTAGTAGTGTAAAATGTCAGTTCTATTATGATCTTGACCTTTGACCACAGACGTCAACAAAGTACCAATATATTACATAATTAAAAATATTTTAAAAATTATTCCATAGTAAGAACAAATTCAAGGTCATCCATTTCCACCGGGTGAGGTGTAGCAAACACATCATGCCACATGATGGGGAAGTCTAAATAGTTGCATCAACAATGTTTACTATCTAACTCTAATATAATAATGTTAATTATAAAGCCTATGACTTCATTTCTTTTCTTCTTTATAATTCAGGTGAGTGAAACGAATTTTAAATATCATTTTAAAATTAAATGTATCTAAATATTAATTAGTTTAAAATTAAATGTATTTAAGTTGAATTTATTTTAAAATTAAAAAATTAAATGTATTTAAAAATATTATTTGTTGAATTATACACCTTTCATGTTTTTAGTCATTGTTACAGTTAAAAATTATCCTTTTAAATAATATTTGTTTAGTAAAAGGATTAGTATGGCCGAGGCAAGAATTTGCATGTTTATTATTTCTATAATATCTATACGCACTTTATATATTAAAGTTTTTTTGCTTTCAGTCGTATAATTTTATATACTGGAAAAGAAATTTATAGATATTTTTTAAGTTAAAATTTAATAATAAATAATATATTCTTTATTGTGAAAATGTATTTATTTTGTTATAATGTAACAACTACTAGTAAGATTATAAACTATTTTCCAGACTGAAATAATACAACTGATTTGAAAAGACCACTAATAAAATGGCATGTTGTTTTCGAGTATATTTCTATTTTAAACATCTTTTTACAATGGTGAGCCTATTTTTATTGTAAAAGTACATCAAATAAAAATTTTAATTTATTGTTTGTTAATCTGTTTTATTGTTTTATGATGTCGCATGATATATTTAGTTCAGATGAAAATATGAAGCTGCTGTTGAGAAAATTCTTTCCTTCACCTCATCCTCAGATTTCCCTTCAGATTTGGATGAAGCTGATGGAAGGAATCGAATGCCAGATGCCACAACTGCTGACAATAGTGAAGGAGAACAAGCATTAACAGATGCTACAGCTGCCCAGGAAGAAGTTGTTGGGCGAGAAGGAGATTAGATTTTGAATCTGGCGATAATGATGGAGAAATTTCTTGGGCTGATGACAGAGTAATCAGGTGCTAAATGCAGCAGTTGAGCATGTTAAATCAGAACATGCAGTAACAGATGTTGCAGTTGTTTAGGTGGAAGAAGTAGCACAAACTGAACCTTTTTACCAGTTATATCAAATGAAACATCATCGTCTTCCTCGTGGAGTTCCATCACATCCTATCTGAGGTAAAATATTTATTCTTGAATAAAATCTATGAAGATGATAAAGTTTTATTTTTATTTTCTCAAGAGATGGTAGACCTTACTAAGAGCCTTTACCTTTCTAAGTGTTGCAAACGGATTAAATACGAATGTGCACTCAATTAAAAATGTGATGATGGAGCTAAACCGTAACCTGCTGCCTGAGGTAAAGAAAACATAAGTATTTATCATTAATTTAAAAGAAAATGTCACATGATCCATCATTCAAAGTTTTTCTTTTAAATTCAAACAAGCATCATTTTTAAACGGTTTAGTGGATGAGAATTATAAAATAAAAACGGATATGAGACCAAATTTACAAGGGGGAGATTTAATAATTTGTAAATTTTTGTTAGGTAAATTGTGTAAAATATCTTACTCAACCCTATGGGACATCCCATTTATTTCATGCAAGAAAATAAGCTTTCTACCAATCTAATGTTTATTATGTAAAAATAAAATTTTATTTTTTAGTAACTGCTTTTTATAGTAAGAATACGTGTTTTATTTTGCCTTTTTTTTTAGTGTGATAGCAGAGTATCTGACAGCATATATCATATTTATCCTTGTGTAAAGAATGATGGTGGACAATTTAGTATTCTTCATTAGGAATGAGAGAACTGAGATCATGAAGAAAACCTAAGCTCATCGATCTTAGCTAAGGAAGACATCAAAGAAAAAATATTATGTAAAGTAAGTCTAATAGAAAACATCAGCATAGTAATTACATCATGTGGTTACACCTCATGTCTGAAATATGCTGTAGTTATAAGCAGATTGAGCAGTATGCAAAATCGGCGTCCGTTTTGTAGAAAGACAACAATTAAATTCAGTGAAGGTAAAGTAATTTTAAACATTAAATGTATTTAATTTAAAAGTAATAAATGCTCAAAACGGTTTACAATAAAAGTTTTTTCTGTTTTCAGCATTTTTCGGTACGATTTTCATATTTACAGCGAGTCCGAGAGCAGAAGTAGTTTTAAAAAAGTAATCACAATAATCGCTCATACGTATATATTTGATTCTAATTGACGTTTCAGTTCGAGATCGATGTTGCATAGGGGAAAAGTTACTTTGGAATAATTGAACAGCAGACTGAATACATTTAAGAAGGAATTAGAAACATTAAAGTTTGACTTAAAATTTTATGACATTGGTAATCGCCTCGGAAATATCGATCTAAGAAACGTTTATCTCGTTTGCGGTAAAAGCAAAAGTTGAATGTATTTCCAATTAAATTCTTTATGAATGTGGTTTAAATCGGTGTAAAGACGATGGAATTATAACATTACGGAATGTAACTGACTATAACATCAGAGATTAATTTATTTCTTTGTGGAATTGTTCATAAAATCATCAGTCAGCAATGTAAAATTACTGATTAAATACACAGCTGTTCAGATTTTTTTAAAAAGAGTAGTATCTTATGAATTAATGATTTATGATGAAAGCAAAGTCGATAGTGGATAATGGTTTCTATTTTACTGGTATATTAGACAGCGTTGCATGTCCAGATTGTTACGTAGAGGTTTTTGGAGTGAGGAGAAAATGAAAATCCATTAGACGAACATAAAATATTAGCTCCGAACTGCCCAATAGTGAATGAACGACTACATGGAAGAAGGTTGGTGAAAGATAGTATTTTAAAATGGTATCAATAATAAATATGTTATATATAAATAAACTTAATCATTTTATTTTATTGTTACAGGTCTTGTAGGAAGGTTAAGGTGAATAGATGTCTTCGATAAGAAATGGATTTTCTTCCTACGAGTACTAAACGACTTCATCATCATCAGAATTACCTACGTCTTCGTCAGATGGAGAGATCATTACAGTGAATGAAGAAGACCTGATTAGGAAGTCGTGGCTCATCGGTTACATTATGGGAGGAAAAATTGTATCAACTGATCATGTAATCATAATTCTTAAAAACAAATTTCCAAGATCTAAATTAAAAATAATAAATAAAAGAACATATTTAGGCTTTGAAAACGGTATGGCCGAACAAACTTCGTACTTCATTTTCTTATAAAAAACAACGTTCTGAATTAGATGAATGGAAATATTGTTTTCTATTATTAAATAAAATCAGTTGTTTATCAAAATTATATTATTGACGAATATGGCACATATATGTTGCAACTCTTGTTCAGTTATACTAAGAGAATGGCTGAAAAATAAAAAGAAGTTCTATGGCTTTTGCTGTGCCTATAATTTGGCGGGAGCCTACAAACCATACAGATTACAGCTATTTCTGTTTGACTCCACCTATAAAGGCAGGATTGTCAGTGAAGAAAAGAGGAACAGTTCAATATCCTAATCTTCCATCTGCAATTCGACTTATTCCACATTCAGATAGTTTTGGTTTAGTTGGCATTTCTTACGCCACCACCTCATTCGGTCGCCCTAAAGTATAAAATCGAATGTCTGTGCCACAACGGCAACTGAGCCTCAAACAGTTTAGCGATCAGTATCCTAACGTAGCTCCTAGAGCTTACCTAACAGCGTAAGCGGACTAAGCGTGGTGCCATACACCAACGGCTTACGTGCCACAACCGCTCACTTGCCATGTATTTGCTAAAATGGGTAGGCGCACCCCGTCAACTATTAAAAATATATATGACATCCATAATAAATTTCGTCTAGGCAGCAATTCGCTAATACGCCTAGGTCGTTGAATGTCAGCAAGTACCTTTCCACCATTTAATAGCGATTGGAGACATAATAATTGGCTGGTGGTCAGCTATACTCAGGGTTAGCTTCCCGCGGTAATGCGGTAAGAGTCTTTCCCATAAGCAAACTACGGATGCCGGTTGAACAAAGCAACCGAATTTATGAACTCCTTCACGGTTCGACAATGCGGCTCTCGCCGCTTATGAGTGGCCAATTTTCCCCTTGACCACTAAGTTCCAGGATGGCCCGGTCTCTGACCCCCCCCACAAGAGCAGGGCAGTCAAACATCAGGTGTTCATTTGACTGGACCTCCCCGCAGACGCTCATCAACTGCCAGGTGGAACCGAAACTGGTATTGGTTTAAATTATTGTGGTTGGTGAGCACCCGGGCACCCGTTGCACTTAAAAATATGCTCGAGGCATACCATTCCCCCAGATCCGGTATAAATTTATTGAAGGATCTTTTCTTAGTCGGGTGTCCCATTGCAGCTGCTATGCTTCCATCGCGAGGCTCTGCAGCCTCTTCCGCAAGCGGAAGATGGGCAACTGAACGAAAGTTAGATCCGGTGCATTGTGATCACCGTTCCACTCCGGTACTGTTCCAGCTCAAAACCGCATTCGAAATACCTCGGCCATAAACTTCGTCTTAGGCACAGAAATCTTTAAATTTTGAATGTCCATCCAGCCCTCTGTGGTTTACAAGGCCGCCTGCGCTCGGTATTCTAGCTGTGGTCGTGAATTATCACGAACTAGAAGGAAACAGTCATGGGCCGTGACCCCTTCTGTAAATGTCAATCCCAGAAATCTGTCGAATACCAGGTTCCACAGCAGGGGACCGAGAACGGAATCCTTCGGGCTTCCCCTGGTAACGGATTCATATTCAGATAGTTTATCAGTTCCTACTCCACCCCAAAATTATGACTTGAAGTAGAAAATGAAGACAGCGTGGAAGAAGAACCCAAAGACGTTAAACCGCACATACTGAGTCAAGCGGAATTGAATGATCTCATTTGAGACCTTTATTTGTTAAAATAAAAGACAGATCTTCTAAGGTGAAGACTACAGCAATGGAACCTTCTCCAACGTGATGTCAGGGTCTCACAGTACAGACATTGTCATACGGATCTGCTTTCTTTTCTTGAGAAGCAAAACAATCTTGTTTGCTGCGACGTTAATGGCTTGATGAAATGTTTGAATTCTAATCATGATCCAACTGATAGGAGACTATTCATAGACTCCTGCAAGCTTAGTTTGAAAACTGTATTAGTTCACATCCGCAACCTTCTTCCTTCTATTCCTGTTGGTCATGCAGTTAACATGAAGGAACCTAACGGGTTGGTCTGGTGGTGAGCGTGTTTTCCCAAATCAGTGGATTTGGGAAGTCGAGAGTTCCAGCGTTCAATTCCTAGTAAAAATAGTTACTTTTATACGGATTTGAATACTAGATCGTTGATACCGGTGTTCTTTGGTGGCTTGGTATCAATTAATCACACTTCTCAGGAATGGTCAAACTGAGACTGTACAAGAATAAACTTCATTTACATTCATACATATCATCCTCTGAAGTAATACCTGAATGGAAATTCCCGGAGTTCAAACAGGAAAAAGATAGTACAGGCTCTTTAAGATAATGGATGAGCAACCTCTACGACGGTCTGAACCAAACAGATGACACCATCACTCCCATAGTGATGGTATGTAAGTATACAAGGTAGAATCAAAGATTGGCAGCGGTAAAGTCCATTATCTATTGGTCAACAGAAAATCTACAATATTTACGAGAAACTGCCGTGGATAATAGACAATACAGATAATGAAAAGAATGCCACCTAAAGCTATATCAGACCTCTTATCATCACCGACCGATTGAAGTTTCTCCGCAGCACTTTTGCAAGATTGATGCGCTATATTAACAACCCAAAGGACGCATAGTAATATTTGTAGCCAAAACTTTGTACTTATTTGACCTCCACACTCAACGGTTAATTAACGGATATCCGAAGAATGCATGGTCTCTCAACATCACTCCGTTGTAAGAGCAACAAGGACATGAGAAAGTACAATGGAAAAATGTATTTCATCTATAATGATGGCTATGTATTAGAGGTAGACAAATGCTTCTTCGCAAACGTCAGAACCAACCTTTTCTACAGCCTCTTTCCTGGAATACCAACAGATAGACAGAATAATTCGTTTTAACAATAGGCTGCTTTATTTTTTCAAGAATGGATACTAATACGAGTTCATTGAATTCTCCAAGAAGGTGACCAGCGTTGGAAGAAAAGACCACGAGCTATTTGGGTTACTGTGCTACAACAATACTCGTATCACCCTAAAGCAGTTCAATGAGTTCATCTTCAAGTTTCTTGTATATCCCAAAATCAAAATTTACAAAGTTATTTTATTAATTATTTACTGTTAGTTGTTATTGTGTATTTGCTTGTACCTTTTAGAAAAATACAGATTTAACTCTAACAGTGTGTTTGTTAATTTTCATTCACCTGTTGTACAATATAGAGAAGAATAATTTGTATCTAAGGAAAATGGAAGGGAAAAAAATTGGGTTTCAACTCAAATCACATTTAAGAAATCCACAATATAATATTATATAAAACATTTATAAATAGTTTTAAAAATCCATAAACATAAATATTTATAAAAACACATATAGTTACATAGATATATAAATAATCAAACAAATACGTATATAATTACATAAATTATATAGTTACACAAATACAAAAATACATTATGCTTAATTAAGTTTTTGAATAATTATTTAAATCTATGCAGCTAAATAATCTATCCAGCTAAATAATTATCTAAATACATAGTTACATAAATATATAAATAGTTGCACTAAAAGATATATATTATGCTCTATTTTGTAGACTAATTGTTTAAAACTGTCCCCAGCTGTAATTAATATATTCATTTTTCCTTATGCTTAAAAAATGTATTTTAACCAATTTTCTACATTAAGCTTCTATTATTAAAAAGAGTTATAATATCGTAACATATTTCTGTTGATAAAATTTTAAATATATAAGTAATATTTTCATCCTCTAACATTAACTTTTTTATTGGATTGTTACATGCATATTCATCAACAATATATTTAATATTAATAGTATAAAAGGTAAAAATATTTTAGCTACGCTATGATAAAAAAAAAGAGGTTCAAACTCCTCATTAAAATCATATTCAATGTATGCATTTATTTCAAAATGTAACTTAATTTCATCCTATAATGATAACAAATGTTTTTCTAATTTTCCACTTAAAATATTTTTTACTACCTCTATACAGGAATAAGCTGATAATGGCTGTGGTTTATTATAATTCACTGTTAATACAATAATTTTATTTTCACAATAGTTAATTTATATAAAATTAAAAAATCATGGTGTGATTTTTTCCACAACAAATAAATGTTGGTTCTATAGGAATATCGACATGATCCCTTAGTAAAGTTTGTATTTTATTAATCACAATACTTTTACCATCATAACTACTTAATTGAAGTTTTATAACTGTCACTTTCCAACATATGTTTTTCAGCACGGATCAGTTTCATTTGTACATATAAGTTTTGTAGTTATCATCATGTACTTTCTCCAAACGGTTTTTATAATATTTTAATTCTAGTTTATTTTTAACTATATATTTCTTTATCCCTTTCCCTTTTTACATCATCCCCTTTGTTGTTATAGAAGTATATAATTTAGCTATCAATCCAATTCATTTTTTTAATAGAAAAATCGTTACAGTTATCCTTAAATTTACCTAAAATCTTTTCACTTTTAACAGAAAAAAGAGGATATGAAAATGATAACCCGATGTATCAAAGTATTCCTTAAAATTTCCCTCTTGTAAATCTTGATAAAAATCAAATGTTTCTATTTCATAAAAAAAGATATCAGTATCCATGTAGAGCAGATTTATCTTTGACACTTATCTTTTCATCATCACATTGTAATGAAAGTTATAAATTAGGGTTTTTCTGAGTATTAATTCTACTAATAAAACTATATAAAGAGGTCTGTTATCCCGTAGAATTTTTTTCTTTATCACACTGAACTACACAAAGATTTTCACCATATATTATTCTAAATTATTTATATAATAGTTTCCACTTACCAACAATCTTTAATAGTTCAAGCGCTTTTGAATTATTAATCCATCCTCAGGAACAATGATGTGTTATACATTATAATTATTTACTTCACATATCATTAATTATACTAAATTGAATTTTATAAAAATAAAATATAACAATTGATCATCAAAAGGTAAAATAAAGTTAAGTCATGTCAGTATGAAGGTCTCAGTTGTTATGAATAAGAATAAGAGTATATTATTCTATCTTTAAATTTTGTTTTCACGAAGCGTTTCATAAACCTCTTTTCTGAGGAGCCAACTCTAAATTGATTTTGTAACGTTTTTCATGCACTTACCAAAATCTGCATTATTCATTAACTTAAAAGGTCCTTTTCGAATTCATTATTTGCAGATGGACGGTTTACAATATTGAGATTTATATAATTCATCAACAAAGAAAATTGAGTATAGCATGTACTTTAGTTACTCTTAGTCTGTTACGAATAGCCTATTTTAAGTTTACAAGATGGCAAATATAATTATTTTTATTTTCTTAATATTGTTAATAATTTAGAATGAGATAAGCATGGAGGAACTTCATTAATTGGTAGAAAAGGAAGATCGCTGTGCAGATTTAAAAAAAATTCAGAATATTTAGCGTCAACTTCAAGTATGAATTATTTATCTTTAACACAGAAAATATTATTAGCTACTGGTTGCTGTATTTCTTTTTCGACATGAAAAGTTTGTTTTGGTAAGTATTGACTCATTTTTTTTTGTCTTCAGTCATTTGACTGGTTTGATGCAGCTCTCCAAGAATCCCTATCTAGTGCTAGTCGTTTCATTTCAGTATACCCTCTACATCCTACATCCCTAACAATTTGTTTTACATATTCCAAATGTGCCTGCCTACACAATTTTTTCCTTCTACCTGTCCTTCCAATATTAAAGCGACTATTCCAGGATGCCTTAGTATGTGGCCTGTAAGTCTGTCTCTTCTTTTAACTATATTTTTCCAAATGCTTCTTTCTTCATCTATTTGTCGCAATACCTCTTCATTTGTCACTTTATCCACCCATCTGATTTTTAATATTCTCCTATAGCACCACTATTGACTCATTATCCAACCATATGGATTATTTGCAACTAGATAGGTTAAATATCTATGCTTATTAACACAAGCAGAAATTCTTTCTCCCCTTTTTTAAAAACATATAAATGTCATAATCTGTGAACAATTCCAGTGCAACTCGCCTTTTTTATAAAGCATAGCATCAAATGAAAAACCTGGTAGCGTATTGTATTATACATAATCTAAACCTTGCTCCCTCAAACATAGTAAATGATAATTTGCAAACATATCATCTAAGAAAAGGACATCACATTTCAATTATAGGTCGCTATACTCTCTCAAATTTTTAATTTTAAAATTATCCTATACAGTTTTAACATGAATATCTTCTATTATCCCATAAGGGAGTTATAGAATTTATCTTTTGGTGGTAATTCAGTCTCTTTTAAGACAGGCCATGAATTTATATATTAATACGGATAAGCCCCTTTTCATAAAACCACATGAAAATTTTCCAGGCTAAAAAGTTTTTTAAATTATTAAATTTTTCTGTAGTCAGTGTTCTGATCAAATAATCTAAACTATAAACATAAAACAAATTGAATCAACAAAAAGAATTGACATATTACTGCCTGCCATTTTTGTAAATGAAATATATTTTCGGTTGTGTTAGGGATTAAACTAATTCTTTTCTCATCATATTCCAGCTCTCTAAAAATAAAATGCGTGTCATAGTTGGAACTGTCATGAATGAATACCTGAAGAAACCTTTGTTTTTGTCTTTACAAATTACATTTGTTACATAAAGTGGCTTTTTATTCACCCGTTACATGACAATGACCTCGAAGGGGTGTTATTTTTGAATTGAATCTCACTCCAGACATCTGACAAGAAATTTATGATTTAAATGCTAATCTGTCTTCAACAGTAAAAATAATTTGTTCATTGATTTTCATATTACTTTCAATTCTCGAATAATATCGGTAAGCCCTGATATGAATTTCTGTAAAGCACATTTTCCCCTAAATAATAAAGGAGTTGAAGGTATTGGATTAAGTAACAAAATATAAACAGAGCGTCTTTGGAATATGATGTTCTGTAGTCACTGTGAAAGGTTGTTGGGATGTAGAAACAGGCTTTAATATGCATTCAAAATTGCATAAAAGACAATCGGCACAGGAAATATATGGTGAAAGTTTTTAAATTTTAACGTTGGAGGCGCTCCATCTTTTTCAGCCACTGGGAGTACAATACTTGCTGGCGCATTAACCTTACATCTTTCAGTATTTTCATCATTTTTCTAAGCTGAGTCAGATCTATAAAACGTAAAACATTTTTTACAAATATTAATTCTATGGTTGTTTAAAGTAAATTGTGTACCAATCAGTCTTTCGAAATTGGTCATGTAGCATTAATAGAAAACTTCATTGTTTGTTAGCAACAAAAAATCGAAATGTTCACCTTGTTCTTTTAAACAGAATTTTTATGAAAAAAATTATGTTTTCATCAAAAGAATATTAAACAAACATTATTTTTTCTTTGAAAGTGTTTATTTTACATAATGGAGTACATGTGTAATGAGTAATGGAGTACTTTATACACTGAAGATTAAATTTATCTAAAAGACCGATATATCGTTCATGTATACATTCCCAATGTGACTTTCTACTAAACAACAAAGAAGTGCCCATTTAAGATCATAATAATCATCGTTTGCAATAATAACGACTGCACGTTTTTGAAGGATTTTAGTAGGTAATCAGTTATAATATAATCCTCTTAATGGACAAAATTTATTCACGTTACTAATATGCTATCTAATGTGAAGAGAGTTCACCTACTATAATCCTTCAAAACTGGCTTCTTCCACAAGCAACTGATCGAGTCCTGAATTGAATTATCTACATCATTTATGCTATATATATATATATATATATATATATATATATATATATATGAAAACTTATAGTTTTAAATGCTACAACTTTACATCACCAGTTGTTGGTTTCTTACATGTTAATTTAATTAAAATATTTAATTTTATACAACTATATTGGGCTAAAAATTCTACTAATATTAAAGCTACATCATCTCTCACAATCTGTAATAACATCCATTCATCTGTACATAGATAATTTTTTTATAATGACATGTTAAAAGATTACATGAGAATGGATTTTCAATGAGTAAACCGCCCTACCTCCTGAACTGCTTCCAACCTGGCTGGTTTATCAATTTTCCTGCGAAAGAAAAATAAAATCTAATACAATCATCAATTATTAAATTGGTGAAAAATTCACATCATGATTTAACAATAATAATTAATTATTCTGTTTGAAGAGGCTAAACCTTGGCAGTGGACCTCACTGCTATTTTATAGCCTCTCTCATTTTTTTAAATCATCGCAAGACTGTGATATAAGGTCATTAACCAAGATTATACACTCATTCTCTTCATTCATAATTTACTTAGTTTTTATTCTCTTGTGTTCATTCTTAAACGATGACCGTCAATGTTACTCGTTTCAGATAATTCCTGCATTAACAAATATTGGCCTCTTTTATGTGGTGCCCAGGTTAAGAATTGTCGATCGTTCAGTTTTATTTAAACTGACAGCAAATAAATAAAGGGTTCTTACTGTAGTATCGCTTCTTCATTAAAAAGTCTTCAATTGTACGTTTTCTCGAAGTAACCTTCATAAAATTCCACATTTCATCCACTTCAGTTTTTTAAAATTGAGGCAAATTAGAACTCTCTATTCCCTTTACTCCAATCAGTATTTCACTGTAGGTTAAAGCACTGTTTAACGCATCTTCAATCGGTAATTGATTTCTATGTACATTAATAGCATCATCATTCTAGACCTAACATCTGGTATATGAATTTTTAAAATCTGAAATATGGATTTCAGCATGAGAGAGGGATGTACTATTACTCGATCCTCTGCTCTGCATAGAGCCTCCTGCCACAGTACAACGGAAGTCAGTCTGTAGATATATTATAATATTATTATATCTACTAGACTAAAACTTTCATGTCACAAGCTTCATGTTGAAAATTATGTTCATGCAACAACTGCTGAGCATTGACGGTAAAATGATATTCAGCTGATGTTCCGGTCTCCATTCACCCGACGTCACTGGTCTCGATTAACACCATGTAGCATCAAACGTCAAAGCTGGAAGCTGCCGTATACGAGGCTGGATGATCTCAATATCAAGCAAAATATTGTAATGTCGGATGCAACTAAATGCATCTCTTCCTCATCAAAAATGAATACATTTGTTGCTCGACTCATCTGTTTTAAAACTAATTTTTCATTTAGAATAGTTTTAGTAAGAGCAAGCATATACATTTTTGAAAAAATAATCTTTTCAACTTCATAAATTAGTAAGTAAAAAATACAATGAGAAGAAATATAAAAACTGGCTGATACACAAACACCTTCAGCAGCGAGTCTGCTGAATAAAATAACTTTGTAATCGTCAATACATATAAAATCACTTACAATAGCATGCGATATATAAATTAAATTTATGATATTATATTGGATTAAATTCTTACTCCTAATTATAATTTGAACTATGAAATTATGTGGTCTAGCAATTTCTGTTTTCCACTATAAACAATTCTTAACTTTTATTTCATAATTTAGCATTTTATTTACACTTTAAAGTTTTTATAATAAAATAATTATATACTTCATCATATTTTGTACCTATTAATAAATATTTACAAGCTAACAACTTCAACTCTGTATTTTCCCCGTTTTCTTTTGATAAAAAGTTCAAAATAAATAATAGAATTGGTATATATATTGACATAAGAATCTTTTTTCATACATATATCTTTTACCCAGTTTTTAATATGAACTATACAAATTTTTTTAAATTCAAGCAATTTTTTTTTAAATGTTCACAGTGGTACACTGTTGTCTTTTTAATAAATTTAAAAATATTCTGTTTGGTAAAGTTTTATCAGAAAATGTTATTGTATCATTCTAAACAGTAGAGCATGATACTGAAAAATTTCAAATTTAATATTAAAATTCATTTCAGTCAATACTTAATAATAATGATATACAATATTTAAATAAATCATTTAATTACTATTCATCTATTAAAAGAGATCCCAATCCAGTCTTCCTGAGTATGTAGTGGATAAAATATTACAGAAAATGAAATGGGATTCAAGGCTGAAACTCTTACTGCAATAGGTACGTCTATATTCCCATCAACCTCACTCCTCCGGATCTCAAAAAAAATAACGTTACTGAATAATAAGAACATAGTCTTTGGCAAGTATCAAATAACACCTCCACACAAAGAAGTTCATCATGAACCAAATCTCATACAGTCTGGCATTCAGGATCTATATTAGCACATCTTTTACATATCTTTTCCACCAGTTCATCACTCAGCTCAATTTTTGCAGTCATATCATTCTCTTTATGCAACCACATTTTTATAAATTATTAAATAAATACTATGAATATAATGTTATTATTACCTTGAAAAGAAATCCTGATTTAAAAACCGCATTAAAAATTATTTATATTTGTTAAACTTTCCTACAACTTTTTATTTGATGTTCTTACACAATGAAAATAAGTTCACTGTTGTAAAAAGATGTTTAAAGTAGAAATATACTCCTATAAAACACGTCTTTTTATTAAAGGTGTTTTCAAATCGGTTGTATTATTTCATTCTGGAAAAGAAAATATAAAATAGATTAATTATTTTACTAGTAGTTGGTACATTATAAAAAAATAAATATATACGACTAAAAGCGAAGAATATTAATATATAAAGTGCATATAAATATGATAAAAATAATAAATATGCAAATTCTCGCCTGGAACATGCAAATCCTTTTATTAAACATATATTTAAACGAATAAATTTTAACTGTAACACGGACTAAAAATATGAAAGTTGTATAATTTAACAAATAATTATTTAAATACATTTAATTGAAATTATTTTTATTTTAAAGTATATTCTACGTATTTAAAAAGCGCGTAATCATATTATTTGAATAAATTTAATTTTAAACAATATACTATTTCGACCGCCGATGAGGATGTATCACTTAAATAATACCATATTCTTTCAACTCCTACCTTATGGCAACGATTTCGTTGTTCATCGTGTAGAACAATTCATTTGGATCATACCAGTAAATGTATTCTATTCAGGTCTCGATTGTTGTGGATCGAGACGAAGTCTTTGCAGTGGTTCTGTAACATCATAGTCACCACTATCGCTCTAGTAAAAATTCTTTTCGATCTTTATCTCTGCTAGTAGATGATCGTTTTATTCCTGGATATTTCTATTTCTCATACAGTTAATCCGTATAGCTTCCGTCTATTGACCTCTTTTTCGGACTTAATAATTCCTCTAATAGCTCATCAACCACACTTTCAGGAGATCGAGGTTTTTTGTCTAGATTGAACAGCAGTGATGTGTCACTGTCATCATCAGATTCTTGCATCTGTGTAGGACGACTAAAGCGTGGTGTCGAATTTTAAAATGAATCCCTTTTAAAACAACATAGAATATAACAGTAAAAAGAAAAAAATTGTTTTTAATATGCATGATTTTTATTATATTTAAAATCCAGCACACGATTTATTTATTTAGCACTTTTTTTTCATTTTTCTTCTTCTCCCCTGGGCCGGATCCTGCAGTTAAGTATTACACAGCCCTGGGGAGTGTCCTTTACTCTAACGGGCCTCCACGTCTCAGCCCGCCGATCGGATCTCACTTTGCACCCCCAGAGTAGGATCCACCAGGCCCGGGTATGCCGTCCCTGGGTCCCCACTCCGGGAGCCGGGACTCGGTCTTTATGCCAATGCCTCTAACGGGGACACCCCGAGTGGGGCATCCCCGCCGGGACACGGTCTTTTTCGCTCGAGGGTGCGAGAGTCCCCGTGCCTCATCACTACCACCCGCTCGTGCAAGCACGTGCGAACGGCAGTTCCGCAGAGGGCTGTCCCTCATTCCCGAGCCCCCCGATCCTTCTCCTGAAGAACCCTCGCCACAAACCCTGCACATTATTTAGCACATTTATTTTAAAACTGTGTACCACTAAAAATTATAGTACAACGTTTATTATATATTGTAACCAATTTTTTTTTTTTTTTTTTTTTTTTTTAAACTCCGGGACAACCATTAGGTATTGCTTCAGATGATGAGATGAATGATTTTTGCGTGTGTAAAAATGCCATGTCTGACCGGAATTCGAACCTGGGACCTCCAGATGAAAGGCCGAGACGCTACCATTCGCGTCACGGAGGCTGGCTACCATTTAAAATAACTAGCTATCCACACATGAACACCCCCATTATCTACATTATCTAAATTTATTGGATTAATAAAAAGATTAAGTTCACTTATGAATATCTTATTTGTAGCTTTTTAATTGTTGTAAAATTATTATAATGTCAAAATATTTTACATCTAACTGTCAAAAAAAAATTGTTACAATAATAAAAATAATTTTTCATTGTGTTATAATAATTGAATTAGACAAAGGATAAAAAAAATGAAGATTTGTTTACAACATAAGTGTTATTGAGAATTTTAAGTAAAGCTGGGAGCTTTGAAGGTAGATCGTAAAGAAATTGAATTATTTCTATAAGAAGCCCTGAATTTGCTTGAATTATTCATAAGTAAAGCTTTCTGATTATAGATCACTTATTATTCTTATTTATTTGAATACGACTTATATGTCGTTAGTTAAAACCAGGATGGGTTTTGAAAAAATCTACTATTAATATGCAACAGACAAGAATTCCCCACCGACCTCACACAAAAATTGACGTTATGACCGACTGTTGCTTCATCTTACATCCGGTGTTGTATTATATAATTGTATGAAAAATGATTTGCATGACCAGTAAGTTCGTATTATTTATTGCTGGTAACTTATCACTAATAGGTATTTAAAATGCATTATGTTTATTAACTCGCACAACATAAGGTCCGGTAGTGTATGGTTCGTATTAATACAAGTATAAATATGTTGCTAAATGACTTTCCTTTATTTTTTCGTAGTAATAAAAAATCTGATGTGGACACTACATGACTTCCTTGTACGCCTATTAAATTATATATACACATTTTTAAAAGTACATAAAATTTTATTTCACTAATAAATTCTGATTTTTTTTTCATGGTTTTTTTTTTTATTGTTATTACTGAATTATTATTTACTGTAAAAATATTCTTATAATCAGAGGTTAATAATTATTAATAAATCAATATATTTAAATTAAAAAAAAAAGAAATGAAGTCGGATTCGAACCGACTCCTCTTTTAATTGCAATCGACTGCACCAAATGTGTCGAAAAAAAGCAGCAATAAGCCCTCATTGAGGGCTTTTCAATGATATATCATAATATATTTTATATTTTCATTGGTTCCAGAGTTATAGCCAAATGAAATTTTAATTAATGAAATGTTTCCATCATCTTACAAGGGAAAGCACATCGATTCAAATCCGACTTCATATACATATATTTTCTTGAACTTTTTTTTTAATTTAAATATATTGATATATTAATAATTATTAACTTCTGATTGTAAAAATGTTTTTACAATAAAAAGTAATTCATTTATAAGATTAAACAAATATGAAAAAATATCAGAAGTTATTAGTAAAATAAAATTTTATGTACTTTTTTAATTTTAATTCAAACATTTTTACACAGGTTAAAAATTATTAATAAATTATTAAAAAGTACAAATCCACTTTACCAGCAATTAATTTTGACCTCTCGAGATGTTTCTGTCCTTAGACCATCGTCAGGAAATTAAAATATCATTATAAAATAAAGTTAAAAAATTAAAATATTAAGCAGTCATGACTGCTTGCTAGTTATCAGTATACTGATTGAAATTGATAGTGTAATCTAGTGGAATGAAATAAAATCAACGAGTACCATGTTGTATAAATGATATGTTATTTGAATTATTAATCTTATAATTTCTCATTAATTTATAATCTTTAATTATTATCTAAATTTAGTTGTATTAATTTTATTATTTACTATAATTTATTTATGGTATTAATATTATAACCGTTAGCAATAGCAATATTTTTAATTATTTGTATTTCTTTGTTTAAAAAAACTTTATCATTTTTGAGATAATGTATAGCTCTACATAAACGTGCATTAAAAACAGCCATCTTTTGGGACCATGGATGAAATGAATTGACATTAATTATTTTATATATATATATATATATATATATATATATATATATATATATAATTTTATTTTGTTACATATATTTATAACTTTTTTCTTTTTCCTGTTTAGCCTCCGGTAACACTACCGTTTAGATAATACTTCAGAGGATGAATGAGGATGATATGTATGAGTGTAAAGAAGTACGTACATTCTCAGTTCGACCATTCCTGAGATGTGTGGTTAATTGAAACCCAACCACCAAAGAACACCGGTATCCACGATCTAGTATTCAAATCCGTGTAACAATAACTGGCTTTACTAGGACTTGAACGCTGTAACTCTCGACTTCCAAATCAGCTGATTTGGGAAGACGCGTTAACCACTAGACCAACCCGGTGGGTTACAAATATTTATATCTAAAAAAATTTAACAATTCTTATTTTCTATTTTCATGGTAAATTTTATGTATTTATCAATTTTATTAAATACTGTATCTGATTCATTTTGAATATTTTTATATGATTATGGTGTCATCAATATAATGTTTGCATATCATATCATGTTGGGTTAGAATATTTTAATATTTGTATCTTCCAACAATTGTAGGTATATTTCTGCCATAATTAATGAGGACGGTTCACCCATCGCCATACTGAATGGTTGTTTATAATATTGGTTATTGAAAGTAAAATAAAAACCACACAATCACAACATAATTTTATCATCTTAATTAATTCGTTTATGTAATATATATTTAACTCTTTATTGTTTTTTAAAGTTTTTTAATGATTGTTAAAATTTTATTTATGTCTATATTAGACTACATATTGAAAATATCTGAAGATATAATTTGAATTATTTTTTATGTTAATTTTTTTAAAAAGATCTAGAATACAACCATTTTTTAAAGTGAATGTATTGTTTAATTTAATTACATTTTTTTAATGTATTTGCTAAAAATTTGCTTAAAAAATTTGTTAGTGAACGTGTTAAATCAATTAATTGGGGTATTAATTTTATGTATTTTCGGTAAAGCTTTCATTTATAGTGCATATGTATTATTTAAATTTTTTTTTAAATTTATTTTTATTATTATAAGCTTTTATTTAACTTGCTTTAGTTATAATCAAATCTTGCAATAGTCAATTTTTTTTTTTTTTAATGCCGCAAAGACCACTTTAGTCAGAATAATTCAAGTCTTTTTTGCCGATCTTTTGGCCTTTAAGTTCTTAGCTTTTACTTTCTCCCAATATTTAGTCATTCATAATGATCTCGCTTTACGATCCTCTTCAAAATAAACCCTTTTTGTATAATTAAAAGTTCTTACTTTAAAGTTGGAATTCGGATCTTTAATAACAAATTTTTATTTTTCGGATTTATTAAGTAAATCTTCGTAAGTCAAATTTAATTCTTGCATGTCTTCTTTAATTTCTATGATCCATAATTGCGGATTTTTAAAAGACCAAAATTGATCGATAATTCTCTTAGTTATCCTACCCTGCGGTAATCTTAACAAGTGTGGACAGAAAGAAATTTGCTTCTTTTTCATAGTATCGATTAAGGATTCCAAGTTTTCGTACAGAAATTTATTAGGCAATAATCTGTACTGATTTTCGTGTTTATATTTTTTGTTTATGCAGGTTCTAAGAATCCTGCGTTCAACTTTAAGCAAAGGTTCAGTCCTATTTTTCTTATTTAATCTAAATAAAGTCTCGCTCGCGTAAGTAATTACCGGTTTAACCACAGCTTTTGAATGTCTAATTTTAGTGTTAATCGAGAGCGATTTTTTGTTGTAAGTATTTTTGATTTCTTGTAGCACTTTAAATAATTTATTAAGTCTTTCAGTCCAATTTTGTTTTTCGTTACAATTACAAGTAATGATCTCTCCAAGATATTTAAATGTTTCTACAAGTTCTACTTTGTTTCCGTTAATATTCACAGAATTAATAACTAAAGGCCATCATTTTAGTCTTTTCGTAAGAAATTTTAAGTCCAATTTTATTCGCAAGTTTTATACTTGTTATTTGTATTCTGGCTTCTGCGATACTATTAGCTAATAAAGCTAAGTCGTCGGCAAATCCTAGGCTAAGTTATCTCTTTTGTATCCTATGTGAATATTTTTTGGAGTAATTTTAAACCATTCGCGCATCAGAAATTCTAGTGCACAATTAAATAATAAAGGCGAAAGTCCGTCGCCTTGTCTCAGTCCGGATTTTATGTAAAAAGGTTCAGAAAATTTTCCACGAAACTTCACTTTAGATTTTGTATTGGTCAATGTTAAACCGATCATCTTTACCAATTTAGGATCCGATCCCAGATTTCTCAGAATTTTTAACATCGAAGACCTACGTATGCAATCGTACGCTTTTTTGAAATCAATAAAAGAAATAATCATCTGTTTTTGCTTTCTATTATAAATATCTATAAGTCAAAAATATTATAAATATCATAGTCATTTATATACAAAAAAATATAAATAATTAAAAATATTGCTATTGCTAATAGTTATAATATTAATACTAAAAATAAATTGTACAATAAAATTAATACAACTAATAACATAAAATTATTACCAGATAAAAAGGGAAAAATATATGTAAAAAATGTATACACTCCATTTAGTCTGTTAATTGAAAAATTATATAAAAGAATTAACATAATACCTGTACATACTACAAATAATAAATTAATCAAATATAGTATTAATAATTATAATAACATATAATATAATAGTGGTGCTAATCCTAATAAGGAAGGGGCATAGAGTTTGGGTTGTGAAGATTGTATGTAACATGATGCATATTAATATGACCAATCGTAAATTCTCTATACGTGCAAAAGAACATATGGATAGTTTAAAAAACCATAAACCAGAAATTTCTAACTTTGTTAAACATATATATATTAGATAAGGGTCATACATACAATCCATATACGTTTATGAAAATTTTAGATATAACTTATAATTATTACAATATATCTAATTTAGAAAAAAAAACATTTACAGTAAACAAAAATCTAATTTATGAGCAAAATTTTTTTAAAGATTATTTTTTTTTTTTTTTTTGTCTTCAGTCATTTGACTGGTTTGATGCTGCTCTCCAAGATTCCCTTTCTAGTGCTAGTCGTTTCATTTCAGTATACCCTCTACATCCTACATCCCTAACAATTTGTTTTACATATTCCAAACGTGGTCTGCCTACACAATTTTTTCCTTCTACCTGTCCTTCCAATATTAAAGCGACTATTCCAGGATGCCTTAGTATGTGGCCTGTAAGTCTGTCTCTTCTTTTAACTATATTTTTCCAAATGCTTCTTTCTTCATCTATTTGCCGCAAGATTAAAGATTTAAAGATTATATATTGTTAATACACCCTAAATATAAACATAAAGAGATAATAATTCAAATAAAATATCATTCGTACAACATGGTACCCGTTGATTTTATTTCATTCCACCAGATTACACTGTACATTTCAATCAGTATACTGATAACTAGCAAGCAGTCATGACTGCTTAATATTTTAATTTCCTGACGATGGGCTAAGGACTGAAATTCTCGAGAAGTCAAAATTAATTATTGATAAAGGAGATTTGTACGTTTTTATAATTTTTAATTATTTATTAACATATAAGCAGTAACCCCATGTTTGAGAAATTAATTAATAATAGATCAATATATATTTAAATTAAAAAGATCTCTTCCGGCCCGCCGGAAAGCGGAGGTAGATTTCAACGGCGCTAAGTAGAGGATAAAAATGTTTCCATCTTAAAGTTAAGAAACACTTCAAATTTACTCAATACGACAATGATTGCATGTGAATAAAAGGTTTTACATGTTTAGCATATGACAAGTCCCATTTTCTACAATTCCAGTAAAATTTTGGTCATTACTTGCCGTAGGAGTAGGTCATATCAAAAATTATTATAGACAAAAGTTTTAGGTAATGTTTAGGAAACTAACGAATACTTTAAACTGATTCGATACTGAGCCTACTAAGGGAGATATGAGTTTTTTGTCTTCGAAACCCCATTTTTTCCACCCTCTGGGCACAATGGTTAATGATTTTAAAAAAAACTTTTTTTTTGACAAGTTTTAGCCCCTTATCCAAAGTATAGTAGAGAGTTTAAATGAATTCGATATTTTATTTAATAACAAAGTTATAGCGATATTTTGTTTTTTCGAAAAATCTCCCCCTATTTTGACCCCCATAATCCGATTTTTCTCATTAACAAACGCGACCGAGATTTTAGATCGTTATATTTTATGTATAAACTTGAAATTTATTGGTGCAAAATTACGGCAGTTATCGCGTCCACAAGAAAGTGAAATATATATATGTAAATGTATACATAAGCTTTTGAACTGACGGTGGTTTTGGGGTCTAGGGGATGTGGAACGCGAAGATATGTCGACATTTTTCGAAAGTCGAATCATGGTACCCATTACAATAGGTAGTTTTCTTATTCAATCTACCTAAAATCTGATGTGTGCACCACATGAATTGGGGATACTTTTGGTTCAGTCGATTGTAATCAAAAAGGGAGGAGCAAAATTATATATTACAACAATCCTAAATCAAAAATTTCAACATCCTACGGCTAATCGATTTTGAGTTATGCGAAATACAGACGTACGTATAGAAGTCACGCTGAAACTAATCAAAATGGATTCAGGGTTGGTCAAAATTGATATTTCAGTTGAAATCTGAAAACTGAACGTTATATTTCTCACCTTCACAATACTATCTTTCCTTCATACAAGGAAGGAAAAATAATTTATGTAGACACCACATGACTTCCTTTTACGCCTATTAAATTACATATGCACATTTTTGCTGCTGTTTATTTAAACTTATTTCATTTGAAAGTGAGATACGATCCTCCAATTCTTTAATAAAGTGGACACTTACACAATCGCTGAAATATTAGTTTTTATTAACATAAAATATTTATACAATTATTAATCCAACAATTTTACATGAAATATTAGGACAGAGTAAATGTCCCTTTATTACTCGTATTATTAGATCAGTATTATTCGTATTTTCGTGAGTTGCTGATTAACAAAACTTCCAGATTTCTGGTGTGTCGTATAAATAAAAGTTAATAATAATTTAACTATTCCGTTTAGTGATCTCCTGTATACTGGTTACAAATACGGTGTAAAATATCTACTCTTACTATTGGATTATCAAAAATCAATCAAAAATGAAAAAGAAACAATCATACAGGAAAAAGAAAGATAACATGAAGAAATATATCTCAAAAAAAACGACAAGAAGATGAATGTGAAGAGGAAGAAAATGTTAAGAACAAGGGAAGAATAAAAAATTAAGATAAGATGACAAATATATAGAGGAAGAAATGTTAGAACCAAAGAAAAAATAAGAAGATTAAGAGAAGATGATAAATATAAAGAGGAAGAAATCGGTAAGACCAAGGAAAGAATGAAAAATTAAGTATGATGATTATAGAGAGAGAAAATTTGAAAACTAGAGAACGTGTACACAAATTAAGATCAGAAGAATTATATGAAACCAAAGAGCGATTGAATCATTGACAACAAAAACAAATAAACGAAATGATGTTCAACTCCGACTTTGGGAAAATATTGTCCCACAATATCAGAAGAGTAATAAGCTAAAGATAAGATTTTTTTGGTATTTATTAAAGATCGGTATGCCTCAGTGTGTATGTTGTTCTTGTGAGAATCTATTTTTCAGTTACTCTATAGTTAACATTAACGGAGATAAAATTAAACAGAATTTTCAGAATAATTAAATAAAATTTAGCAGAAATTAAACAAAAAAATCCAAAAATAGTACGAATCTAAATTATAATTTTCAATAAATATTAAATAATAATCAGATGTTTCACCAGATCTATTAGGTATACACAAATGTAATAATGCCTATTAAATTACACATAAACATTTTTAAAAGTATATCAAATTTTATTTCACTACTAACTTCTGATTTTTTTTTCATATTTTTTTTTATTGTATTATTGAATAATTATTTATTGTAAAATCTTTTTTACAATCACGGATTAATAATTATTAATAAATCAATATATTTATCTTTTAATAAAGTTAATAAAAAATAAATTAAAAAAGTTAAAAATGGAGATGAAGTCTGATTCGAATCGATGTGCTTTCTTTCCCTTGTAAGATACAAATATTTCATTAATTAAAATTTTATTTGGCTATATACACGTATATAATAACGTCTATTAAATTACATATGTACATAAAAGTACATGTGTAATTTAATTTACAAGTACATAAAACTTTATTTCACTAATAACTTCTGATTTTTTTTCATAATTTTTTTTATTGTATTATTAAATTTATTTATTGTAAATTATTTTTTACAATCACGGATTAATTTAATAATAAATCAAGATATCTAACTTTAAAAAAAATGTTAAAAAATAAATTAAAAAACAGTTAAAAATATGGAGATAAAGTTTAATTCGAATAGATGTGCCCAAGATCCAAATATTTCATTAATTAAATATTTTTGTCTATAACTCTGGAACCAATGAAAATAAGTACTACATATGAAAAGCTCTCGTTGAAAAGCTCTCAATTAGGGATTATTACTGCAGTTAAGAAAAAGTCCAAAATCCAAACGTTTTTGTATTTGGAGTTTTTTGGACATTTTTGGTTCAGTCGATTACAATCAAAAGGGGAGGTGGGGAAATAGATGTTATAACAATCCTAAATCCAAAATTTCAACATCCTAATCGTTTTTGAGTTACGTACACGTACGTACGTACGTAAGTACATACATGCATACGTACGTACAGACGTCACGCTGAAACCAGTCAAAATGGATTCAGAGATGGTCAAAATGAATATTTCCGTTGATATCTGAAAACCGAAATTTTTCGCGATCACAATACTTCCTTTACATCGTAGAAGGAAGTAAAAAGTAGTTAATATATATGCATATGAAATCGGTTTCGAACCGATGTGTCCATGGTTACGGATCCGACACGTTCTCACTTACACCACGTAACTACTTGATCGACGTAAAACAAAATTAATATATAAACTAATATAAAATGCTGATACGGACACCACAAAAAAATGTGTACAATGTAGTATCCACCACAATGCAATTGTGTAACTGTCCACTTTATTAAAAAATTGGAGGATCGTATCTCACTTTCAAATGAAGTAAGTTTAAATGAAGTGCAGCAAAAAAATGTGTATATGTAATTTAGTGGGGGTAAAAGGAAGTCATGTGGTGTCTACATCCAAGTTTTAATTATATAACGCTTAAATTTATTTTAATACTTTCTTTGTATTACCTTCAACTCAGTATCGTTTGTTTTGATACAGATATTATTCAAGCACTCATAAACTGCAGATTTACGTACAAATCCACGCACAGACTACACCGATAAAATTTTATTTGAAAGTACTATTTAAGGACGGATTTTTTTTTTCAATTAATTCATTATCCCATTACGTACAGTACATGTTTATTTACAGAAAGGTATAGTTAAAGTTCGAGAATAGTAATTCATATTCTTAAATCAACAAAAAGTAGGCGTAAAGTATTCTATAACTTATCGGGGAAATTATTACTTATAATAATGTGGTATACTTTTTTTTTTTTGATGATTAATTCACCATATAAACTTCGAAGCTTGTGCATGAGAATACGAAGTGAAAGTTTTGTAGCGGATGATAAATGCCATGCCTGTCAGGAATTCGAACCCGGCGCCTCCAGATAAAATGTCGAGATGCTATTACTCCACTACGGAGGTCGGCAAGATCTCCTTGGCCTAATTTATTTAGAAGACATAAAACCGATCGACAAACCTCATAAATGTTCACATTTTCCAAACGTACAAGCATTACCGATGAAAAATTTAAACATGAAGACATATTATTATTACTTAACGAAAGTGGACAAAAGTAGACTAAATATCATAATGTAAAATCGTAAAATCAAATTACTAGCCATAACAATTTTCATAGTTCGAATAATCTATGTGTTCGTTATCTCAAGTAGATCTTTCAATTCTAGCCATAAAAATTCATAGTTAGTCATGATTTCCTAGTCTATTATTTATTCCCAGGGAATTGTACATCCCCTTTTTTATTATTAAGTTGTACAGGAAACCTGAAATTTGCCGAGCGACATTTCTTTATATTTACTACATAGCCAGATGTACCAGAAATACAAACTTAAGATGAGAATTTGTAGCACTGTTTGTAACTCTTCAGAGGTAATGGAGTATAATGTAAAAGACTTTTGTAAGGATTACGCTCTATTATTCTCTTCTACAGCTAATTATTATCTTTCACAATTTTTGTTTATACAGAAAATTGCTTTATTTTAATTAAAAAGGTTACAGATTTCAAAAATCTCCAAATATTCTTTTAAAAATTCAACTTTTGAAACTAGCAAACAGCTGAAATGATAGCGTTTATTTCTTTTATTTAAATTCAGGTTTCGTTTACTCCTTCAGTCTACGGGGAAACTGGCATCCTGCATTCATGCTCAGTTCAGTACAGAACTCAATTGTAAAAAGCAATAGTAAAAAGCAATATACAAACCTCGGATATTTTTTCCGACTGTCTCATACACCTGTAAAATGGGTATCCATCGTAACATAACCAGAAGGCTTTCCAAAACATTTAAAGTAATTGAATAAGTAAAAATATTATGATAAAATTAATTTAATCCTACCTTCGGGTTTTTTGGGAGACTGTGTACGAATGACTAGGAAGAAAAACTTCTTATTATGGCTATTACCTTATTAAATCTAATTGCTTTTCTGACTTAAGGAAATTGCTTGTATATGTGAAATTGGTATTAAAAGGAAGCAGACCGTAAATTAATCATTAAAGTCCGTTTCCAAAATTTTTCTCCACAAATTTATCTGTTTGGAATTTATTAAATTAAAAAAGAGATTTCTTCCGTAAAACATGAATTTTTGAAAAATTCTTTTCTAAAATCTGTTTAGGCATAGCTGAAATAACTAGAATTTTCTAAAAATGTATCCTGTAAACTTTTGTATGCATATAATAGGTCCCCATTCATTTTACCATAAAAAAAAATACTATTTGTATACTAGTTACAAAAATTTATAGTTTTACTTATTATCTAGGTCTTACTTCTGCTTATATCTGTAAACTTGTTTAAAACATAGTTCATTCATATCTTATTACACTGAACTTACCTAATATTCCCAGAAAAGAGTACTTAAAAGCAATTATTTTTTTACCAACATTCCCATCGTAAGCTAAGTTGAATTCATGACAGGTAGTTTTACTGACCATCCTAAATTGTTAGATCCCATACATCTGCACCTTCTTCTTTTTTTCTTTTTTCCAATGTCTTTCTCAATATCAACATGTTCAATCTGTTGGAAATTTTGAAATACATCCTTTTATCTTAAGGATATATTTACCTTTATCTATCTGATACTCATGGCATATTAACTCACTAGACTTATCAACAAATTATTATGATCATCACTTCCAGGTTTATCATACTGTAAGTATATCCTTTTGCTAATATATAAGGGGAATCAGTTATGTATAATCCATTAATAATCTATAGTGGGAGTGTACTGTGTAGTAGAGAGACAATCAGATTATCACCTTGTAGTATAGATGACCGCTCTTAGTGTTTAATACAGTTGAGGAAGCAACTCTTGATATAAATTAACATCTTATTTCTTACTTTAAACAGTATTTTTTAATATTGCGTTTTAACAGTATTTTTCAAAACTATTTAAAATATTTTTCAGTACTTTAGCTATGCTTCAACCAAGATCTGCCTAACAAGATATACTTGATCGACTAGGACCAGGTATAGCTTTAAGAACTCAGAGTAGTAAGTGCTTAATAATGAACGTAATCAAAAATATTTCGTTAGAAAATACGAATATGTCATGCTCAGAAGTTCAGATTCGTGTCGCCAGTTTGTGCGAAATACCAGTTGGCTCGTTAAAAAAGGTTTTGATAGAATCAAATAAATTAAGAGAAAAAGAAACTTTCAGTTTACCCGGCAAAACTCGCACACGAGTGCAAAAAAAACTAAACATAGATAATTTTCAAAAATGCGCATTACGGAACATAATTTATTATTTTTATAAAATTCACAATGCATTAACAACATTAAAAAAAATTCTGAATATTTTGAAATAAGGAACACCCGAATTATTCGATTTTAGTCACGAGACATTGAGAAAAATTTTGTTGAATATTGGTTTCAAGTGGAAAAGGACGGATTGTTTTTTGGGTGGGGGACGAAAAACGCTTTCACGTTATCCTCGTCCGGGTAAAAAAGTAACAAAAGCTCATTCTCAGATATTAAAATATTAATAAAAGAAGGTTAAACTAAGATAATAAAAGAAACTTAACCATTAAGATAAAATATTTAACACGAAATAAAAATTAAATTTATGGTTGATTATCATTAAATCTTATATTGATTCGTATTGATTCGTCTTAGAAGTTACAATACCCGATCTATTAGATTCTTGTCTTAGGGTAGAGCTTTCTTTTGCTAACTCGAATAAACAGAATTCGATTTAGAGAATATGAGTAATTATTTCAGAAATATTGTCTAAAAACGTCTTACAAAATAATATGCTTTCATCTCCTGGTTATTGTAGAATCTGCGTTGATATTAAGGTAAATCGTAAACCGAAACTTAACTGTCTGTACTGGTTTTCAAGTTTTTTTCTTTTTTTTACATCTGTAGTTTCTCCGGACACGCAATTAAGCATAAACTTAGCTCCGTTGCCTTTGCCTCAAACTACCTCGGAAGGACGCAAGCCCTCGCCCAGGCAGTCGGGATTCGGTCTTTTTGCATGCCATGTCTCAAATGAGGAGTCCCAAAAGGGAACTCCCCACCGGGACTCCGGTCTTGACGCCTCGTCTCCAATGGGGAACACCAAAGGGATCCCCCACTGGGACTACGGACTTACATTCCCCCAATGGCATCTCAAAGGAGTCCCAACCCGATCATTGAAGGTGGAGCCTCCCAACTCTCGGGGGTGGAGCTGTCCATCAAAGATACCATAAAGTTACTGTAAAGACACAACTCTTGACGCAGATGGACCCGTCTTGTATCCTCGATCTCCGGGTTGAGGACCGTACAACTTGCAGGATGTACGTCGAGGCTCCTGCTTACAATCCTTACGTATACGTCAGGTCTTAACACACGTAAAACAACGGCCACTTCTATCGGCGCCATTACAGAACTTGGCCCTGTGGCCTGGACTCCAGCATTTAAACCAGAGTTCGTCAGAGGCACGACGCGTCATCCGAGAGGCCACCCACTCAATGCGAACACGCCCATCAGACAGCAGTTTCTCCGCAAGGGTGGGTGGCACAGCTAATGTTACTACTTGCGTCGAGCCGTAAGCTGACCGCATTGATAAAACATCTATAGAGACCGACCAGTTATTTTAACCAGACAGACCCACCAGTTATTTTAAGAATTTCCTTGAGAAACTCATCCTGTGTCGTGAGAGCATCCACGTCCTTAACAATCTCGTGGACCCGCCTAGCATCCCTTGCAGTCAGGGCCGTAGTAGCACCCTCCACTTTTTTGGAGATATTTCTGCTCAACCGTTCGGTCGCACCACCATCGGCGCGCACCCGGAAGTAAAAATCCTTCTCAAGTTTTCAAGTTAGCATAGATTAATTTTATTTGAGCAAATTTACTCTGGCAGATAAAGTTGTTGTCACACTTACTTTGTTCTCAAACTTTCTTTGAACTCCTAAAATAACACTTGATATACGGTATTGAAGGCTTGATTAATCCTGCCGTATACATTTCTAAAAGTACAACTCTTCGCAAAGATAATCCCACCATGAGATCTTTTTTGACTCTCAAATACAAATTAAGCTTAGCTAGATTTATTCTTCAACAAATATCATCTTTTATATATATATATATATATATATATATCAAGAATATATATCAAGAAATTTGTGTTTGATACCCTCTTAGATAATTTTTTTTTTTTTTTTAATTGAATTTTGGATTAATTTGATCTTTTCTTTAACTTTAATTAGGTTAAAAATTTGACGAAAACGCTACTCCTGTTTTTGTGAGACCTGGTTAATTTCGACTAGCTAATTAATATATTTAGTAAAAAGTTATCAAGAATGACCATATATTTCATCATTTACTTACTTTTAACATTTTTTTTAACATTTTAACTTTTTCCCAAATTTATATTGTTAACTATTTTTTTCTTAATATCAACTCTCCTAGCTGCACTTTTTTATAGTTGTCATTATTAATTTCATTATTGTCAAAAATTATTTTAATTTGAATTTTATTCAAAAATTTAAAAAGAAATACAAAATGGGGATAGGTGTTAGAATTCTCAGAAAAAAATAGATTTTATTTATTAAATTCTGAAATTTAGCCTTCATTCTTTACCTCACATCAATGTTTAATCATTTTCTTACCTTATTTTAATCGATAGACAACATATTTTTATCAATCGATTATGTGAATTTAAAAAATTAAATTCTCATATCTAAGCAGAAGATGATTATAATATTCATCAAAGCAGAAATTAATTATAAAATATTCTGTAAAATTAATTTAATAACAATAAAATTATAATTGTATCATCCTTTTTAAAATATCAGAACAAGTCTCTTTCTTTTCATTGTTAAAACAATTTTTATGTCTACTCCCTCACTTCTTTTCTTTGGTTATTATATTACTAGGTCGAGAAACTTATAATAATTTATAACTCTCATCTGTATAAAAATGTCCTGAATCTAACTTATATTTCATTTTGATTTTTTTCTTTCTTTTTTTTAATATGCAAACCTTTTTTTTAATTAACTTAGTTTACTATTACAGTCGAATAATGTGGCGCGGGAAAGTGGATTGTTCCAAGGTCAGGTGGGGTGGGCCGGTGAGGCAGAGCAGCAGTCGAGAAGCATGGGCCTAGTAGCGAGAATGACGCTGCTGACGATCGTTGTGCGGTTAGCGTGCCTCTTTCTTTTGGGCTACATCCCTAGCTTATCTGCTAGACCACGTTCTTCGACTCCTGTTCTTCAGGCTAGATGCGAAGCAGCTTGCAATGAGACCACTGTCAGTTAACTTTTTTTTATATTCATTAACAATTTTATATTTTAATAAAAAATATATTTTTTTTTTTTAAGAATGTGTCCTCACATTATTATAGAGTATTTAGAAATTGTCCTTAAATAACAACAATTTTGATAATTTTTTTAACCTTTAATATTACCATCGAGTGTAACAAGTAAAGAAAATTTCTACTCTTTTTTTCCTTACCTGCAGGTAAAATATAGAAAATTATCCAGAAACGCATAAATAATAGAAATACTTAGAACTGAAAAATATGTTTTTTTTTTTGGAGGAATTAGAATAAAAATAAAATCGGATCAGAAAACTACATTCAGTAAGATTACTAAGGAAATTTTCACTGTTCAATAGCTATTTTATCCTTTAAATAGAAAATAATTTTTAAAACACACATTAAATAATATCATAAACCTTAAAGTAAGCAGTCAGTAGATAGCTGTTGTTCTTTAAAAACTATTTTCTCTCCTCAGAGACACGGGTAAGAATATTCTGAGGAACATACACTTACTTTACCTAATTTAGTTTTCTTCCATTAATATTATCGATATAAAAGCGATGATATTAATCTTTTATTAAAACGGTTTTCTAGTTCTATGGGTTTTAATAACAAAAAAATAAGAAACACCTATTTTCCTCATTTTATAAAGAAGTGTAAAAATGTATTTATTTAATCAAATCTTTAGTTTCATATCCGTTTTGGTACTTTACATGTAAACGTTCTGGCATTTTTCTGTATACTAAGGAGTTGACCGAGAAAATTTGGCCCCTTCACCTCGGCTCAGAAAATTCTAGGAAAAGCAAATAAAAAGTGTTAGTAACATTTCATACGGTTTATCTATTGAATTACTCAGATTAACTGAATAAAAACACTGAAGTATACAACGGATAATTATTTTATTCAAAATAAAAACTTGGTTATTAATATATTATCGATTCGGTTGAAAATCTTTAAATGATAATTTTTTAAAAGTGTTTAAAATAATTTTCTCTCTACGTTTTCAGTTACGATAGGTATTTTTTTATTACTTTTCGTGTACTTAGTTGTGATTAATAAATATCATCCAGTAAAATTGAAGAAAAATAGAGTAAGATTTATTTTCTAACGATACTTTATTTTTAAATTACCATTTATAATTTACATTTACTTTTATTTTATTGTATTAATAAATATAAATTTACATTTTCAACACATATTTTTAAAACAGCTAGCATTAAGGTAATGTGAATTTCAGGTTAATTCTTGAATGCGTAATCGCATAAATATATAAACATAAATTTTTAAATCATAAAAATGACTTATTTCGTGAAAAAATATAAACATGTTATCTGTAAATATAAAACAACACATAAACGTTAGGATATATTATACGATTAAATAACTGAACGTAATTATTTGTATTTATTAAGTAGTCTTTCTCTGTGCATGAGTAGATCCATACGACTGTTAAGAACATGACATTTCTTATAATCTTACAATTCGATCTGAATTTTTAAAATAAGATCTTTTTACCTCAGAGGTATTTCAACATTTCATTTTTTACTTTTTGTAAGGAATACCTAACTCAATCTAACGTAACTGTTGTATAATATTTTATTATAAACTCTTTTTAATTACAAATAAAAGTAAATGAGGATGATAAATGATCCGTAGCAATCATGTTTTCCAAAATTATTTAAATGATAATGGAAACATAAAGATACAGAAAATTAAGCTACTTAAACACCGCTAAGGGATAACAGTTTTGTGTAAAACACTACGAATTATATTTAATAATTTTAGTATGCTTTCATGATCCGACAAAATATATACTACACACTAGTAAAAAACGATTGAATTTTCAAATCTTCATTATCAGTCGCATTGTAATGTGACATTCTTATTAAACTACATTGAGAGAACTAATTTGTATTCTAAAGAACATTTTTTTAATTTCTTATATTTCAAAAATTTAAGTAATCAATTTTATTCAGTTTCGTTAAAACTAGCTCATAACATTAAGTTATGAGCTAAATATCACGTGATAACATAAGTTACACGTATCAGGAAACGCATTCACTTTTTTTAACTTCCGGGACTACCATTAGGTATTATTGCTTCAGAGAATGAAATAATGAATGAAATTTTTGTAGCGTGTAAAAATGCCATGCCTAACCGGGATTCGAACCCGGGACCTCCAGATGAAAGGCTGAGACGCTACTACTTGCGCCACGGAGGCCGACTAAGAAACCGCATCCAGTACTTTATTACATAACTTATCTGTCATTTTTAAACACTTAAAAAACTTCTTAATTCGACCGTAAGACTACATAGCATATTTTTATAGTATGTATGTTCAAGCATTATTCCTTCTCCAATCTTATTGGTCCATTAAATGGGCCGATTTCGGATTTCCATGATTCTTTTTACATCGTAGACTACTTTATATTGTAGACCATCAATGATCACGAACTAAGTTTTACTAGATTTCTAAGAGTTTCACACTGTTTCCAAAACTTTAAGGAATTAATTTCCAACCTTCATTTATAAAGATAATATATATTACCGCAACCCTGAGAGTCTTACCTTACGCCCGGTAGGCATCACTTTACATTGTTTCTTTAATTCCTTTTCTGGATAAGTAACTGAATTTTTTCCTTTTAACGAAAGTGAATAAAATTGACTAGTGCTTATTAAAACACGAATATATCACCTTTGGAGTTTTCATACGTATCCACATTTTAAATAAAACTAACAAAAAATAATAAATTTAAAAACATGGGACTTGTTGGAAAAAATAATTTTTTTAAATTTAATTTTTTTAATTTAGCGCCAAATTAAAAATAATTACCAACACCCTTAATCTGGCAGTTGTTTTCAGTTTGTCGCCGATTTTAAAAAAACTGAAATTTAAAAAAAAAAATGGAAAAAGAATTATTATATTTAATTCTTAGTGCAATATTAATTAATTATGCATTATCTGTATTAGTGTTACTGTATTATATGTATTAATCTAACAATTTCAGGAATTGTCTTAGCTGGCATGGGAGTATTTTGCACATTACGCTAAAAATAATCAGAACCATGACGTGGAAGAAAAGGCTGCTTTGTACTAAACTAAAGAAAACAATTATAAAAATGTATATGAAGTTTTAAAATATAACTTACTAGAATAATTTATCTAGTATTGCACGTAATATTTATCATTAAACCTATATTTAATGCAGATTCAAAGTTAAATAGAACAAGAATAAACATATTTTGATTACCCCGTGTGTGATTTCATTTTTTAGTAGTAATAACTTTTATTTAACTTATTTATTTTACTTAATTATACATTCATAGACTTGTGTGTCAAAAATCTGTAAAATACAACCTGGAGCTAATGCAATAATTCACAATAATGTAAAAAAAATATATACACACACACACACACACACACACACACACACACACACACACACACACACACACAACATATATATATATATATATATATATATAAAGAACTTTTACAACTAATTCTAGAGGCTAAAAATAAGAAAAAAGTTCATATAAACATAGGTCCGAAAACGCTTCGTTAGCGAGTTATACAGAGTGAAAGATTTCGCCCGAGTTTCAGTTCCTCCGGGTAAATTAAGGCTTTCTGAAATTCTGGGAAGGTCAATTAAGGGGCAAATTCAATTGTTTCTTACGGTTTTTGAAGTGGTAAATCGAAGAAAATAGGTCCCAGAACTGTATCTCTTTTAGTTTCTAAGATATCACATGTAAAACGCCAAAAATAGGGTCAAAAAACACATTTTTTTACGTTTGACGTACAATAATGTTGTTAAATTAGCACTAAATCATACATTTTTTAAACATAAATTGTAGAGAATTTAATTATAAGAAGATTGATGTAAATAATGTCAACAGAAAACAAATAAAATTTTCTTGTATACACACACACACACACACACACACACATATATATATATATATATATTGTAATAACAAAATTTATAAATAACTGATATTTAATTAAAAAAACACCATTATTATTAATATAATCAAGGAGCAGCCAGCTACTAACTTTTCCTGAAAATTCGTGTATTTTGTCTGTTTATGAGAGCAGCCGTTATATAAATATATACGATTATATTTATATTTCTATAATCTCCAGGACTGAGTCGTATGTCTGTGTTGCAATAATCGATGCTATATTATTAGGTATCTCCCACAGGTACTCCAACAGCTGTTCCTTGCCCTGGATAGGGTTCCAGATCGGGCTAAATATTTGATATGCACAAGGCTTCACTCGATCTTTAAAAGAAGATTCATTTTTGTCAAATCATTTTGATGAATATATAGTTACAGTCTAAATGAAGGCAACATAATTTCTTATTTCAAATTCCACAAAAATTAAATATGATATTCGTACGTGAAATTTGTCCAAGGAAGGGCAGAAGATTGATCGATTTTGAGGGGAAGGAATATATTCGTATATATTATGTTTAAAGGATAAAAATATTTAAATTATTATTGATTTTATAGCAAGATTCTATTTTTTTTTTGGAAATTAGGAAACTATTGGAAATATATTCTACTGGATAGATCACACTGATTTATTTTAATTCTGCTCAGAATGGCTCGTAGCTTTATCATCAAGCACTAACAGACCTTCAAAATGATTTTCTTGTAAGTAATAACTTCGGAAAGTTCCTCAATTTAGTTATAAATGACAATTTTTAAAGAAATTCTTAGAAGAGATTCAACATAGCAAACAACATAGCATGAATGACACTAGTCAAAATTTCCACCTTTATTCCCAGAAATATTATGCTGAAAAAAGCGCTATATTGATTAGTATTCTTTGGCTTATAAATTTGCGTAAAATTAACGGAACAAAATGCATTAGCTATTACTCATTTCTGTCAGTGGTATTTAGTTAATTCCTAAATAAAGGTAATGATTTTTAATTTATGAATTCAAAATCATGTATGTTCATTTACGAGGGCCAAAATTAAAAATGTATTACCTAATTCAGCAATATAAATACTAGTAACCCACTAACAAAATTCATACTACTGCAGCTGAAATATATAGAATCGTGATCGGTCAAATATTGAATAATCGGGTACAGTACACCACCCCGTAATTCTTGTTTTGCACAGTCGCTAACGGCAGAGTTAGTCGTTTCGATCAGTTAGGTTAGAGACAACTGCATTAACCCACCGGGTTGGTCTAGTGGTTAACGCGTCTTCCCAAATCAGCTGATTTGGAAGTCGAGAGTTACAGCGTTCAAGTCCTAGTAAAGCCAGTTATTTTTACACGGATTTGAATACTAGATCGTGGATATCGGTGTTCTTTGGTGGTTGGGTTTCAATTAACCACACATCTCAGGAATGGTCGAACTGAGAATGTACAAGACTACACTTTATTTACACTCATACATATCATCCTCTGAAGAATTATCTAAACGGTAGTTACCGGAGGCTAAACAGGAAAAAGAAAGAGACTACTGCATATAAATCTTATGCTTCTTAATCTGAATAAGAAGGAACCTAATAAAGAGTTTCGTTTCTTAGCAGATATTTAGAACAAAAAAAAAACAGAAGTAAAAAGGGCAAAAGTTGTTTTAAAAAATATAAATTTTTATTAGTACAAAAAGGTTTCCAAAAATATTTTTTAGAAATTTTTTTATAACAAACTTTTAGTAAAGTATTATTTTATTTACCTTTTGGACGACATATTTTGCGCTAGGATTATTCAAATATTTACGCATAAAATCTCCACCCCTTGTTCAGCATATTTACAAAAATACGAATAAGTAAAGTGAAAAATACGAATATAAGGTAGGTTTTTCTTGATGACAATCATTAAATGATTTTTCAGATGCAATAGGAAGGAAATTTTACGGAATACAAATAATATTTTTAGATGGTTTTAGTATTTCTTTCTAACTATAACCATTATACTAACAATTAATTTTATCACCTTTCTAAATCTTATAAGTAATTTGGAATTTTAATGATATCAGGTACACTGAAATCTGAAAACTTGGTATTTCAGAAACGTAGTTGAAACTTAACAAAATACTGTTTGCTAGTTTATTTATTTAAAACAAAAAACCTTAAGAGAAGTTAAAACAAACAAGCCAATGATTGATTATACATTTTAATTTTTTTCGAAATATTTCACGAAAGAAGGTTTAGAAAAAACCTCTGTGACATTTAAAAAAAAGATTTAGTTTTAATATTTTAGATTCATAATAAAGGATTAAAAACGTAATCAGTCGGCAATATTAGTGTCCACCTCTTTTTCAATTTCTACTCTAAATTTCACAGAAGTATGTCAATCAGTATGTAAACGGAAATTTTTTTAATCTATCCCTCTGGAAAATCATTCAACATATTTTTGTCATTTTCTTCATATCTGATTGATCAAAAAATGTCTTTAAAACATTTTCGGCAGAGCGCCCTAAAATTAGGGATAAAATAGTTACACTGTACTGTTTGCTAAGGTTTATGAAAAAGCATTGGTGTTGACACACAAATTAAATAATGTAAACATGCTTAAACGCAGCCAATAGTAATGGAGGGGATCACTTATTTTTTATTTATTTTGTAGTTTTGACCTTTCTTCCTGCTAATACATACCCACAAGTGCATTTTATTTCTAACAGAGAAGCCAACATATTATGCAAGTAAAGTTCATTTCGTCTTCGAACCTGAATCAACGAAGCAGTGAAGGAATTAAAGAGAGAATATTGTGGGAGTAGAACTGAGAACTAGTTAACTTAGGCAATACCGTCCATAACATACAGTATTATTTCCGTTGTACTGATTAAACAACTTAGTACATGCTACAGTTAGAATAAAAAACTCCAAAAAAAGTGTGTATGTATATATATATATATATATATATATATATATATCATCTAATTTTATTGAAAATGAGAAGATAGTTTAAGGCAAAATCTGTCTAAAAAATTATTCTAAAATGAATAACGAAGTTAAAAAATGTCACTTTTAGATTTTTCAGAAAACCAAAATCCTAACAGTAGCAGTAGATTTTAAGGCAAAATATAAGCCTATCTTTTATTTTCCTGTAAATATTTTTCCTTGTTTCACATTTTCTTACAGGATTTATTTATTATTTTTATATAGAAAATCAATTAATAGAAAAAGACAATTGTATTCTAATGGAAAAAACCCATGTTACAATTGTTTGTTTAAATATATTTATACGTTTTTTGTTTTCAGTCATTTGACTGGTTTCATGCAGCTCTCCAAGATTCCCTTTCTAGTGCTAGTCGTTTCATTTCGGTATACCCCCTACATCCTACATCCCTAACAAATTGTTTTACATATTCCAAACGTGGCCTGCCTACACAATTTTTTCCTTCTACCTGTCCCTCCAATATTAAAGCGATTATACCAGGATGCCTTAATATGTGGCCTATAAGTCTCTCCCTTCTTTTAGCTATATTTTTCCAAATGCTTCTTTCTTCATCTATTTCCTGCAACACCTCTTTATTTGACACTTTATCCACCCATCTGATTTTTAACATTCTCCTATAGCACCACATTTCAAAAGCTTCTAATCTTTTCTTCTCAGATACTCCGATAGTTCAAATTTCACTTCCATATAAAGCGACGCTCCAAACATATACTTTCAAAAATCTTTTCCTGACATTTAAATTAATTTTTGATGTAAACAAATTATATTTCTGACTGAAGGCTCGTTTCGCCTGTGCTATTCGGGATTTTACTTCGCTCCTGCTTCGTCCATCTTTATTAATTCTACTTCCCAAATAACAAAATTATTCTACTACCATAAACTTTTCTTTTCCTATTTTCACCTTCAGTGGTCTATCTTTGTTATTTCTACTACATTTCATTACTTTCATTTTGTTCTTGTTTATTTTCATGCAGTAGTTCTTGCGTAGGACTTCATCCATGCCATTCATTGTTTCTTCTAAATCCTTTTTACTCTCAGGTAGAATTACTATATCGTATCATCTTTATCTTTTCACCTTGTACTGTTACTTCAAATCTAAATTGTTCTTTTAACATCATTAACTCCATTTTCTATGTAAAGATTAAAAAGTAACTTGTCAGACTCCCTTTCTTATTACGGCTTCTTTCTTATGTTTTTCCATTATTACTGTTGCTGTTATATTTATACATAATTTAAAAAAAATTATACAGTGATATTTTTCGAATAATAAAAGTTTTGGTATATTATATATAAAATCAACCGATATCGACTTCCAAATCGTGTTGTTAATTCCAAAATGAAGTCCATTTTTTTATCTCATTGCATCTACACAACTACATGTATTGTGTATTTGTGTAAGGTTTTCGAAATAAATTAACTGGTATGTCAATATACCACCATTTATATCCGTATAATATACTTTTTTTTAACCTTCGAGACCACCGTTAGGTATTGCTTCAAAGGATGAGATAGATGATAATTTTGTAAGGTGTGAGAATGCTATGCCTGACCGGGATTCAAACCCGAGACCTCCGGATGAAAGGCCGAGACGCTACCACTCGCGTCACGGAGGCCGACAGTATAGTCTACTACATCATCACCTAGTCTAAATTGCTATCGTTTTTCGTAGAAAGATGAACGTATAACTTAATTAACAATAACGCTTTCCCAACTGTGCAAAATTTGGTAAATATTTTTATAATCTTTTTAAACACGATTATAAAATATTAATTTTGTCTCGTTTTGTAGAACAAATCTCGTTTTTGCCCATTAATTAGTGATAAGATTACATAAGAAAACACCGGGAATATTTTCAGCTAAATAAATAACGTATCTAAATCAATAAAAATATATCCGGTATGTAATGTAATGTGTAAACATCAATTTTGTTACATGTACAATATCTGGTGCGTTTTTAACCCATGAAGTCAATACTTATTTATATTAATATTAATTTTGCTACAAAGATGATCTTGGTTTTTATACTCAAACGAAAACAATTTGAGTTGTTTAACAAAAAATTCTTCATCAGCATAAAGAATTTACAGTTTTAAGAATTTCTCATGCGGGCTGTTCGGTAATTCGTGAAAGTAATCGTGAAATATAATCGTGTAATCAGTACAATTGTATTTAAAAGTAAGTTTTTGCACAACAATTCTAAAACTTGATTCACTAAGATTTGCCCAAAAACAGGATACCATAATACAACCGATTAAAATACAAGTAAAAAATGTTGAATATTTTAAATTTTGAGAGCTTTTCTCAAGCTTTTAATATAGCCTACGAACAATACTTACGAATCATATTCCGCATTTATTTTTTTATCACTAATTATACACCAGTAATTACTGTGTACTTTTTCGTTTAGTTTTGTCGATATTCGCTCAAAAATCAAGAACCGCGGGTGAAATAATTCTTTTACCTACATTTATTGAACTTTAAAATAAATTGAATACGTATTTATCTAGAAAATTTCATAAATAGATAAACAACACGACTTAAACCAAAAGTATTTTGCACGTAATAACATTTTCAGAAGCTGACTAACCACAGTCTTATAAACGGATGGTTGTATGTTTTTTCTGTAAAGAAAATATATCAAATTTTATTTTGTAGTTTGTTTATAAAAATAGGCTAAATTAGTATCGAAACATTAGTGAGAAAATAAATATTTCCTCGTATGAGATTAAATAAAAATGTTGTCGCTTCACGTTTTTGTAAAAAAACGGAAGTGGTAATTTTTAATAAGGAATTCAATAGCAGTTAAATAGACTCCATATTATTAACGTAATGTTATTACGTGCTTTTCAGGTATTAATATAAATTGTTGTAACTACTTTGAGAAAGAGTTTGACATAAATTTTTCAAGACTACATGTAATGTTCAACTACGGTTGAACATTACATCATAAATACAAAATGAGTTGCATTTACAGATCCATTTTTTCTTGATGATTCTTTTTTTTAATTTTATTTTCGTGGTTGCCAATTAAGCAACTTTCTGTTAAAGATGCGTGTAATGGCATGATTTGCGAGAGAAGTTGTTGAAATCGTATCTAATTTTTTGGTGTATCTAAATGATCAAAATTTGGCCATTTTTCCGTAGATATCAACTTTTTATCATATTTTTCATTGTCTAGTATTTTCTTAGCCGGGTTAGTAAAGTAACTTTTCGTAGTACTTTTTTAATGCTTCTTAATTTCTTAATTTTAGTAGGCAACAAATTAAGTAACTCGGTTTTAATTTTGCTTCTAGATCTAAAAGTAAAAAAAATCTAAAAAAAAATAAAAAACAGAAATCTAAGAAAATAAAAGTCTAAAAAGGATTGAAAATAATTTTCAGTGTTTTTAATCCGGTACTTTCTCTAATCAGCAATATTTTATAAAACCGTGTTACGTTATATTATACGTCCAGCTTTTGGATTAATTTTAAATCTTGTTCACACTTAATAAAACAATGAGCGATTTGATTATTTAGATAAAACATTAATTTTGTGATCGAGTAATCGACGAACGAGTAACTGACGTAAGAATAAATTTACCCTAAGGTTACACTCTTGTAATTTAATGATTGCCAAAATATATAGAAATTTTTTTTTTTTTTTGTCTTCAGTCATTTGACTGGTTTGATGCAGCTCTCCAAGATTCCCTATCTAGTGCTACTCGTTTCATTTCAGTATACCCTCTAAATTGTTAGGTAATCCTACATGAATCCCAAATTGTTAGGGATGTAGGACATCCCTAACAATTTGTTTTACATATTTCCAAACGGCTACACAATTTTTTCCTTCTACCTGTCCTTCCAATATTAAAGCGACTATTCCAGGATGCCTTAGTATGCGGCCTATAAGTCTGTCTCTTCTTTTAACTATATTTTTCCAAATGCTTCTTTCTTCATCTATTTGCCGCAATACCTCTTCATTTGTCAATTTATCCACCCATCTGATTTTTAACATTCTCCTATAGCACCACATTTCAAAAGCTTCTAATCTTTTCTTCTCAGATACTCCTATTGTCCAAGTTTCACTTCAGAAAATTTGTTCTAACAAAAAAAATTGTTCACATTTTAATATTAGTGTGATTGACTGATATTTAATTTGACTTTGGGTATTACTAATAAATTAAAAGTACAGATTTTTACAAGATTTACTGATTTTTTTCTTTTCGAGTATTGTATCGATCTTAAATAAGCATTTGATGAAATTTAGCTTCAATAATTATAACAATAATTAATCCATTCAATTTCTTATTACAATTTGGAAGTTTTATCGTGCTTTATATTATCTATCCCTTCTATTTTGTGACTGTGACGAATTTAAAGTACCTGAGGTATAAAAAGCACAAGTCAGACCTACTTTTTCGCATGGTTATGATGTTAATTTTACAGAATATAGGCTGAATATTATCTGCATTTCGGTGTGAAATTGATATGCTGATATGTAACAGTATATTCGGCTCAATAAAACCAAGAAGAAGGCAATTAGGAACCAGATTCACTTCTTACTTTCATAAATAAGCCTGCTAAAATACTATGCGTTTATACTTGAAAATTACTATCTGGTTCAGTGGAGAGACCGGTGTCTCATGTCAGCTTGTCTGTTTGTTTTACAAAAAATTTTCCAATTGTTTATTTCTTTATTTATTTGTTTATATATACTTAAGTTATACTGTGTAATATTTCTTCCTAATTATTAACAAAGAAGAGTAATATTTTAAAACTATAATAAAAAAGGTGATATATTATTACTGGTATTATTATTATTATTATTTTTATTATAATTATTTTTCTTCTCTGTTGCGTGATTGTGGTCTTAATCTGCACTGACTATGCCAAGTCAGTTTAGTACTATTATGATTCTGTATTAAAGAAAGATATGATAATGTTGCATGTTTTGTGTGAGTGAATTCTGGAAGTTTCTCTGTATATGTGTATTGAGTCCTAACTAGAGTATATTAGGTGTGGTGTGAATATTAGGTGTGGTATTATCATCACTAGATCGGTGTATTTGGTTTGGATGTTTGACATTGGAGATTGCAATGTCAATTAAGTAGATGATTTTTTTTCTATTTTCAATTGTAAGGTGATGTCTGGTCTATTGGCAGAGATTTTTTTATCCATATAAATGTTGACATCCCGGTAATGCACTTAATATTTTATTATTTAGTTTGAATTTAGTATTTAGTATTTTTGAGTATGAATGTTGATGTATATTTGTTGTAGGGATCTGTGATTTCTGCACGTTTGTATGTTGTAGCTACTGCTTGATGTACATTTTAGCTGCTGTGTTATGTCTGACTGTATATTCAGTTTCCGCTAGAGTTCTGTATCCACCTTTGATGTGTTCTACTGTTTCCTTTTGTTGTTGATAACATGTGTCATGTTCTCTTGCACAGTTCATTTGTGACAGATGGATCACTGATTATGTGTTGTTTTTTTTTCTAATTTTGAGTTGCTATGATTTCATCTTAAATGGGAAGTTGGAAACCCTCTTTCAGGTAAGATCCGACCATCCTGAAACCGGTTTATGATTTTTTTTGTTGACATAGTCGTGTGTGACATGGTATCTTTGTTTTCCATGGAGAGGTTTTTGTGACCTGGTCACAAAAATCTCTAAAATCTAATCTTTTACTCTAAAAATTTACCTCTTTACTCTTTTACTTTTTACCTCTAAAAATCTAATCTTTTCTTGCTGTGATTGTGCGTGGTTTTGCATGTCTGCTGCATTGCTTATGTGGGATAGACCAAGAGTGTGTAGGTTTTGTCTGCTTTTACTATCCCTATATGTAGGCTGGTTTATTTCATATGCAAGAAATTTCTGAGTTTCTGTATTTGTTTTGTTTGTAGTGACAGTATGTCTATGATTCCTCTCCTCCCTTCTTTTCGCTCTATGGTGAGTCTTTCTTTGTATGTGCTGAGGGGTGACGTCCTGTGTTTAGTGAGTTCTGAGTGGATGATGATATGAATATTTTCTATGTCTGAGCGTGACCATTTGATGATGCCAAAGGAATATGTAAGGATAGGTAATGGCTTTGGTGAGGTTTTTGGAATTTAGTTTTGTTTTTAGAATTTTAATAAACCGGTTTTTGAATTCGTTCTTTTTCGACTGATTTTGATATTCTGATGAAAGCCTAGGTTTACAGTTTCCATTTTGGAATGATTTTCCCATTGGCCTCTATTAATGTGAAGTATCTTGGATTTACTTATGCCGAACTCATTAAGGATATCTGAGGTGAAATTTTTTATGGTTTTGAGGAATCCTTTTAGTTGTATCTCCATGACTGCATATAGTTTAATTTTATCCATTTAGAGGAGGTGGTTAATTCTATATTGGCTTGTTTTTTGGTGTCTGATGTAGTAGCCTTAGCCTGTACTGTTAGGTGCATTTGAAAATGGGTTGAGTTAGAGACAAAACCAGAGAGTGTTGAGTAAGTCTTCTTGGAAAATGCCACATTATATCTAGATGTCACCTTTTTGGATTACAATTTATGTAAGAAACTGTCTAGGGTATGGATTGATCTTGTAAATCTCTAGAACCTTGATTAGCCAGCTATGGAGTAGTGAATCAAAGGCTTTTTTGTAGTCTACATAACAGGTGTAAAGGTTTCTGAATTCTTTTTCAGTTTGTCCATTATGATACTATCTATGATGAGTTGTTCTTTTCATCCTTGGTTTTGTTTCCTGCATTCTTTCTGCTCTTCTGTGAAAATGTTGTTTTGTGTTAGGTGGTGTTCTAGCTTCTTGTAGATTGCTGCAGTGATGATCTTGTGTAGAGCTGGGAGGTCAGTGATCAGTCCATAGATTGATGGGTTTTTGGTGTTTGAGCTTTTGGTTTTGACATGCATTATGTCTTGGGTGAAAAATTTAGGAAGTTTGTGAGTTTGAAGTGTGATTTTGTTGATTTGTTATACGAGTGCTTATACCAAAAGTATGAGATGTTATCTACTCTAGGGCATTTCCAGTTGTGTGTGTATTTGATTGTTTCTGTGATTTCTTGTATTGTAAGTGTGATATCTCCTTATTATATCATGTGTTGGTGATTTTCTTCTTCTGCTTTGATCAAAGAGATGTTATTGTTGTTAAATCCAGCTTCTGATCAGAGATTTTTCCAGAAATCGATGACTTCTTGTTTGTCTGGTGGTTCTATTACTGTTGTTTGGTTGTTTGATATTCATTTTTGATAGAACTCTTTCTCACTACTTCAGAAGAGATTGTTCATTTCCTTTCACTTATTGAATTCACAGTATCTACAGAGGACACTTGCGATATAAACAGATAGTTTCTCTTTGAGTGGGTTATATATTTCTGGAAGTGTTTGTTGGGGTGACTTGGATTTGAGGTTGTTCACAGACTTTGTAATGCGTTTAAGGTATTGCCATTTGCAAATTGGGTGGAATTCTTTAATTTTTTTCTGATGTTATAAATTTTCTTTATTTTAAATTCTTATTTGCCAACTGGGGTTTGGTTTCGTGCTGTTAAGGTTTCTGGGTCTTTGTAGTAAGTATTTTTTATTTGTTCCTTTTGACTGAGGCCCTCTATGATGCTTGAGTTTATTATGTACTGGGCTATTACATATCAGTTGATTGTGTTAAGTTTTCCTATGTGTTCTGCTTGAAGATCATTCAGGGTTTAGGGTTTCTTAGTGTGGGGTCAGTGCCTAGCCTGGTTATAATTCCATTACTTTTATGGCTGCTTGTGTGAGAGGTAATTGAGAGTGGGTTGTAATTGAGTGGCGGGAGGTGGTAATTGGCTAGTAGTTATGCCTGGCATGACTTTTTGGAGAGCATTTGTTCTTTGTTGTGTGTTGGTGTTAGATGCTACGTTCCTGTTGGGGGATGGTGTTTGAATGATTTGTTGTGTGTGCATAATTGGTTTGCTGGTTATTGTGTTACTTTGGTCATTTGTTGGACAAGGTTTATTATAATGGCTACTGTGTTTTTTATGGTTTGAAGATTAAGTCTTCTAAAGCAGTTGTTCTTTACTATGGTTCTCTTTTGATCGATTATTCTCAGTTCTGTGACAATTAGTTGTACGTGTGGGTATTGGGCCAAAAAGCGTCTGTGTAATTTATGTCTGCAGCCTGAGGAGATGGTTTCCAGATTGGTAGGAATGTAGTAACAGCATATTAGAACGTTATTCATGTCATCAGTCCGTAGCAAGCACTGTCTTATCTGGTAGCTTTGATAGTTGCTGGTTGTCCTGCCAAAACATCCATGGATGGGTTTGGTGTAGACTGTTATGGTTGGGTGTTTGCTGTGTTTGGTGTTGGTTCGATTTGAGTTTAAATGACGTACTCTAAGCCGTCATGGATTATTTTGATTATTTGAATCATTCATTGTATTCCCACGAGTACCTAGGGAAAGAGTGGATCGGTTATAGAGAACCCTGGAGTACAATGACAAGGCTAGATTTAAACAATGGGTGCCTGGTGCCTTGAGTTCCTGAGAGGATGCGTAATACACCTTTATCACGCATCCTTAGGATTGGGGTCATCCCATTATTAATTTTTTACGACAGACAAGGAGAGCGCCATGGTTGTATTCTAGGTCCGCAACCACACGGGCTTATTATTATTATTATTATTATTATTATTATTAATCATTGTTGGATTTATCTTTTACAGTGATTTTTTCATATTTGGAAAAGATATAAAATTATTAAAAGTGATTGAATTTTTAATTACAATTTCAGTTTACAAACAGAATAACCACCCGTTAATTAAATAAGACTAGAATTATTAATAGAAACAGCGGGTAAATATTAGTTTTTATTTAAATATTGTCTCCTATTGCATTGGGACTTTCTTTTTTTATTTTTATATATTCCTCAATAATCATGAAATAGAAAAATAGTATTAAAAATAATGCTTTATGTAATACATCTTAAAAATTGTTTTAATAAATTATCTCGAATATTATATTTTAAATAGAATACGATGCGTCCGTGAGGTGAAACGAGTAACATCTCATTGTTGCGCTTTGTTTTGTTTTCTGCTTTTTTACAGCAACAAGTTTACGTTGAGAAGGGATGGAAGAGTCGTGCTATGAGGGAGTGTAAGAGGGGAAGAATGATTGGACAGGTCGGAGAAGTCAGTGAACTCCTCGGTGCATTGCGCAACTCAATACCGTGGATGATGGTCAGGGTTGCACCGGAAGATAGTACATAATACAATAAAGCTCTCTATCTTTAAAAGAGCTCTCTTGTATTGGTAGCAAATAAACTTGTTTTTACCGTAACCTATTCATTTAGTAAACGCGATCGCATTAATCGGAATACTTAAAATTATAATGAATGAAAATTCCTTTGATATTAAAAAATTAAAGAAATGAATAAAATTAAGACATGTTAATAAACAGAAGAGATTATAATCATTACTTCAAACAATGATGAGAATGTATTCCGAAAATAAACGAGACATAAAATGATGTATTATGATGTTTTCTGATGATTTATCTTCATATCATATTTTTTATTCTTCATATAATTCGTTACTTAAAATCAATGTAACGTTGCGCAGACATAAATTTACGTACTGTAATATATCATTATATTATACTACTGAATAACATGATTGCAATACCATCATCAACCACAATGTTATAATAACATTAATTTACGCGAATTATTTTTTGAATCCTGATTACATCATAAATATTGGTACTGAAACTTCTTTAGGATCCTCTTATTCGTACATTTTTCCTTATACCAGGTTTCATACCTGTTTTATCTAACGTATTTTTATTTACTAATTTAAAAGCGTTATTGACTTAAAAAGCATACAAATCACAAATATAATCTTTTGTCATATTAGATTCATAATAATTTTCTTGTTACAATAAACATCGAAAAAATAAATCTTGTCAACCTATCGCTGACGGTCCCTAACTATATTTTATTGTTAATTTTGCTTTTATACTTTGATGACTAAAAATTTATAGAAAAATAATTAAGTAAAACTGTCTTAAGAACAACGAATTAAGTATCCATAAAAATTAAATTTTTACACACTGTTTTTTTTATTCCAAAATCAATCTGATAAAAAATTTTAATAATATTATTTTAAAAAATTAACAGTTCTTAACGTGACGTGTTGCATGATTTTAAATTTCAGTGACGTTAAATATCAGCTTTTATTTATTCCCTAGTCTCACCTTATATATTTTTTTTTTTTGTCCAGTCATTTGACTGGTTTGATGCAGCTCTCCAAGATTCCCTATCTAGTGCTAGTCGTTTCATTTCAGTATACCTTCTACATCCTACATCCCTAACAATTTGTTTTACATATTCCAAACGTGGCCTGCCTACACAATTTTTCCCTTCTACCTGTCCTTCCAATATTAAAGCGACTATTCCAGGATGCCTTAGTATGTGGCCTATAAGTCTGTCTCTTCTTTTAACTATATTTTTCCAAATGCTTCTTTCTTCATCTATTTGTCGCAATACCTCTTCATTTGTCACTTTATCCACCCGTCTGATTTTTAACATTCTCCTATAGCACCGCATTTCAAAAGCTTCTAATCTTTTCTTCTCAGATACTCCGATCGTCCAAGTTTCACTTCCATATAAAGCGACACTCCAAACATACACTTTCAAAAATCTTTTCCTGACATTTAAATTAATTTTTGATGTAAACAAATTATATAATAATTAAACACCTTATAATAATTAAAAATATTTTTTTCAAATAACAGTAGTAATATTCGATTACATTTTAATTACAAAACTATTTTTATTGCAAATACATTTTAGTAAATTGGGACAATTTTGAAATAAGTTAATTAAAATACATAATAGTTTTTCTGTTCTTTTAAAAATTGATCTACGACAATAAATCTGTACTCTTCTCCTCAAATTAATTATTTCAGTAACTTTTAGATTAATTCCTTTCAAGGAAGATCTAATGTTTTTTAATTATTCCCGTTGCATAATAAACTAAATTAATGGTGGTTGTAATTTTTCCCAAAAATTTTGTATTAAAATAATTTTTTAGATGCTTCAGCGAAGGATCGACACCTCTTACAATAAAATCTACCGTTCTATTATTCTGTAGTTTTCTCATTTAAGTCGCGTTCCATTCTAAACTTCATTAATGCCATTAACATAGAAAATAAATTTTTGGGAGTCAATTTAAAATCTCGAAACTGCGTCCAACGGCGAGATTATAATTCACATTTTACTTTCAAAAAATAAAATTAAATGAAATTAAATTTTGAAGCAATCGATTCCGCATTAAATCCTGTAGGAACAATGAGAAAGCGATGGATTGTAAAGTGCATAGAAGTCACTGTACGTAGCCGAAGTCGAATGTATTAGTTACCTAAAGATTCTGCACAAACACAATAATAATTACTGAGAATTTATTTTGTAGTAATTTTAATGTAGAACAAAATTCCATTATTCATCAGTAAATTTAACTTTCCTCAAAAGTCTAGTCACAAAATAGAGAATCACATTTTTAAAAAAACTCGTTCTCATTGATAAGAATGATTCCGCTTTTCGTTGTTATTTTTTAAGTAGATGACTTTATTATTTCATTCCTTTATTCAATAAAATAAAATATTATCGGATAGGTAAATATTTTGTTTATTACATTAACGAATTTTTATAGAAAATACATCATAGAATAATATTTTAAAAATGATTAGTTTCAGTTTAGAATGTTGATCTAGGGAAAGACCTTGGTAGATGTTTTATTCCAGACACGTGTCTATTCTAGACTGTTTTACAGTACTTGGTTTTGTTGTTTTGTTGCGCAAAATGAAGGTTAAGTGCATCGCATTGACCTCATTCACACTCCTAATGCACTCATATTGCATATGAACAGTTGCACATTTTAAAACTTGCACTCAACTGAATAATAAGTTTCTATTCTTCGTATTTACTTCACAGCTTATACCTTGTATATTATCTTTCTTCTACATCAAAGTGTAAGTGTATCAGTAGAAACTCTTGCATTAATAAATTCAATAACCGTACAAATATACGTCGCAATGTGTAAATAATTTCCTAAAATAAGAAACGAGTAATTAATTTTAATTTTTTTATTATAATTTTCTCATTTATAGAAATTGAATGACACGGAAAAATTAAATAAAGATGGTCACTAAGAAAACAGAAAACAAAAATAAATATATTTTTTTCAGAGAAAAAGAGATAGTATCCAAAAACATATCATTCGATAATTCTTTCAGCAGTCATTCAACTTATTTACTGTCAAAAAAGCAATGCAGGTATCTGTTACTTAAACAGAAGTAAAACAGAATAAAAACAAACAACCTCTTCCTATGCCTTTGGTTTATTGGTTATATATGAATATTTACCAGTTAAATTTTCAAATATGATGGATAAATGATTTAAACTTAAGTTTAAGAATTCCATTTTTTACGATTAGGTTTTCTTTTCAGTAACGTTAACTGTTTGAGATTAAATCTTCATTAATTTTTACTTTTTTGTACGCGTACGACTTTATTATTTCGTATATTCTGTAAATAATTTTTTTTTCTTTTATCTTCAGTCATTTGATTGGTTTGATACAGTTCTCCAAGATTCCTTATCTAGTGTTAGTCGTTTTATTTCGGTATACCCCCTACATCCTACATCCCAAACAATTTGTTTTACATATCCCAAACGTTGTCTGCCTACACAATTTTTTCCTTCTACCTGTCCCTCCAATATTAAAGCGACTATTCCAGGATGCCTTAGTATGTGGCTTATAAGTCTATCTCTTCTTTTAACTATATTTTTCCAAATGCTTCTTTCTTCATCGATTTGCCACAACACCTCTTCATTTGTCACTTTATCCACCCATCTGATTTTTAACATTCTCCTATAGCACCACATTTCAAAAGCTTCTAATCATTTCTTCTCAGATACTCCGATTGTCCAAGTTTCACTTCCATACAAAGCGACGCTCCAAAGATATACTTTCAACAATCTTTTCCTGACATTTAAGTTAATTTTTGATGTAACAATTTATATTTCTGACTGAAGGCTCGTTTCACCTGTGCTATTCGGCATTTTATATCGCTCCTGCTTCATCCATGTTTAGTAATTCTACTTTCCAAATAGCAAAATTCTTCTACCTCCATAATCTTTTCTCCTCCTATTTTCACATTCAGTGGTTCATCTTTGTTATTTCTACTACATTTCATTACTTTTGTTTTCTTCTTGTTTATTTTCATGCGGTAGTTCTTGCGTAGGTCTTCATCCATGCCATTCAATGTTTCTTCTAAATCCCTTTTAAATAAATAATTATGTTAATTATTTTTCTTAAATTTGTATTAGCACGGAATGTCGACCTGCAAATTTGTAATTATTTATTTACATTTATTAGAATAGTTTGCAATTTTTGACTCATATAAGTAATTTTTAATATTTAACGGTAAATGTACCATTTTACTGTATTATTCAATTTTTTCAAACTAATAAATAACTTTGCCGAAGCAAAGTTTTCAATTTACTGACCGATATATTGAGATCTGTTAATGTTCGGACAGATCTATAAAATATTTTGTTCGAGTACGGTCGGAAACTTTCTACTTTTTTACTAAGAAACTATTTTTTCCAATCTTTTTCACAGTTCAATTGTACAGCTTTACCTATGGCCAACAGTATCAATGAAGATCGATTTGTTTGATTTTGATTCGATCTAATATTTTTCATTTCAATAGTACAGTTTTATCAACAAATTACGGTTTTTAGACAAGTTTTCTAAAATTTTTCATAAACAGTGTCAGATATGAATTTTAGAGTCTAATCATCCGTACAATTTTGCTTTTCTTTAAGACTTCCAATCCGATTAAGCTGCTGAATAGAAGACACTTCTGTTAGTCTTGTCACAATCTTATACACAAATAATTGTAGTATAATAAATTTAGTTTACAATAATGAAAGTTTATATGAAACTATATATCTCTTAATTTATCAATTAAATAAAAGTTAAGATAAAAGATAAAATTCTTTTATCTTAACTTTAAAGATAAAAGATAAGATAAAATCCTATCTTTTAAGATAAAAGTTAAGTATTGTAAATATTATTCATGTCAATCGGATAAATTTTCTATCCACAATTTTATATTTGTTACCAAAATCTGGTTAATGTACTTTTCATAAACTAATGAAAATATTTTTTTTTCCTAAATAATTTTGAATATAATAAAGGTTATAAAAATTATTGTAAAGGTTAAATGAATTTTAGCTACCTTTGTTACCTATGTGAGTATGTGTTAATTGAATACGCGTGTGTACGGATGATTGCCACAGGAAACGCTTAATCCGAATGGATAATCTTATTATTCAGTATTTATCTTTAAAACGAACTCGTTATCAACAACTAATTCTTACGCTTTGAGATTGTGTTGTAAAATTGTTTTAGTTTTGTTCTCTACTCTAGTAATAATTAATGAAGTAGTAATAAATTATTAGTTTAACAAATAATTTCTCTATATTTCACTTTATTTCTAGTGCACCGAAGAATGTTTAAATAATCTGAGTGAAAATCCAGGCGAATGTCCAGTAAACACACTAGGACTGGAAGCAGCATGCATCAAAGAATGTTCAACTGATATTCAGTGTCCTGAAACAAAGAAATGTTGTTCACATTCTTGTGGAGCCACGTGCCAAACACCTGTCGGTCTGTTGCATTATACAGGTAATAAAATATTTTAAATCAGTCTGTTGTTTATTGACGTATACTGACCAAAATCTCGACTTTCTAGTACTTTTTTTTACTGTTTTATCCAAAAAATGTTTCTACAAAATTTAAATTGTTTTAATTTTATTTATTTACTAGATATTAAGAGACGGTTTATGTATTTTATGACAGATAAATACATATTTTAGTTACACTGTCGGTCTGATCAGCATGACGAAATGTGCTTCGATTTATTTACAAAAACTAATTTATGAAATGGTTCGTTCACTTTTTAAATACGAGAAAGTCTACTAGGAGTAATAAATAAAATTTAGAATTGTCTTGTAGCTCTTTTAATGTTACAAATGATGAAATTTTCTTTTTTGTAACGTTAGTTAATGAAATTAAATCATCATTAATTGTTCATTTTTTGAACATATACAACTTTATTATTTCATTTATTCTGTAAATAATTATGTTAGTTATTTTTCTTAGACTTATATTAAACACCGAATGTTCAGATGTAAATTTTTAATTATTTTTTTTTTTTTTTATTAGGCTAGTTTTTCAATTTTTGGACCCATATGATTGAAATAAATTTTCTTGTAAGTTCATAATGAAAATAACCATCAGAGACATATATAAATTATTTTAATAAAACTTAACACGAAAGAAGTAATACCCGAAGGCATTAAATATTAATAAAATCTATATCCATAAGTAGCTACAATTTAAATGTATTGAAATTGCAAGCAAATTAATTGATTCATTATGCCTCTATTATTAATGCTGTTTTCGATTCCCGCGGAAATATTTTATATATATACGATAATTCCTTTTTTACGTAAATAGTTACGGGCATATGAATGTAGACAGAAAAAGTACCAAATTTCTTTTTCTTTTTTAATTCTCCACTATCCTTCGTAACAAATTAATAAAAAATATTCTAAAATTAAATTATATCTGCCGATTAGTTGGTTAAATGTTCAGTAAAAAGAGTACTTTCTTTTTCCTGTTTAGCCTCCGGTAACTACCGTTTAGATAATTCTTCAGAGGATGAATGAGGATGATATGTATGAGTGTAAATGAAGTGTAGTCTTGTACATTCTGAGTTCGACCATTCCTGAGATGTGTGGTTAATTGAAATCCAACCACCAAAGAACACCGGTATCCACGATCTAGTATTCAAATCCGTGTAAAAATAACTGACTTTACAAGGACTTGAACGCTGTAACTCTCGACTTCCAAATCAGCTGATTTGGGAAGACGCTTTAACCACTAGACCAACCCGGTGGTTCAGTAGAAAGAGTACTGTTATCGTTTTAATTTACACAGATCTTCAGCTCACTAATACGAGAAGTGTTCAGTTAGGAAACACATTTCTGTGTGGTGAACAGGAATAAGAAAGATTTCCTAGAGTTTGAAGAATCCTGTGCATTTAAGGATATATTATTAATTTTGCTGGACAATAAACCTCAACTGCGATCTGCCTCAACATAGTTATATTCTATTATTAGTATTCTTTCAAGTTCCGTAACAGATCGTGAACGTTCGACCTCGTATCGGGGACAGACGTAGAGGACCGTGGTCCACAATATCATCAGTCTCACAATCCGGGCATTGACTCAAATCCACCAAACGAAACCTGGCCAAACTCGCCCTTTTGCCTAGCGATACTGAGAGAAATTCAACATAATTATATTCTATTATTAGTATGTAAGCTTGTTGTTGTATTTTAACATGGTATCAGTGTTAGCTTCTTTATAGCAGCACCAATCAATGCGATCAAATCAGGTCACCAAACTTGCCGGCCAATTCGATAATTGAAAATCATGAATTTGATCATCTTTTTCTTTTACTTTTTGCTGTTTAGCCTCCGGTAACTACCGTTTTGATAATTCTTCAGAGGATGAATGAGGATGATATGTATGAGTGTAAATGAAGTGTAAGTTTTGTACATTCTGAGTTCGACCGTTCCTGAGATGTGTGGTTAATTGAGACCCAACCACCAAAGAACACCGGTATCCACGATCTAATATTCAAATCCGTGTAAAAATAACTGACTTTACTAGGACTTGAACGCTGGAACTCTCGACTTCCAAATCAGCCGATTTGGGAAGACGCGTTCACCAATAGACCAACCCGATGGATTTGAATTTGATCATCTGATCAATATCTTTCCTAACGCTTAATTTGAGGCGATCAAATAACCTTCCATCAGTACCTTTGGTAACAGTTTATTCAAAATGTTCTCTAAACTTAAACAATGCGGAATGGCAGGATTCCAAATAAAAAATATCAAACTATTAATTCTTAACCGCAGTCGATACAAACATGAATCGATACTTACTACACGCTAATCTCAAATGAAAACAACGTATTCGTTTACGTCTACGTATTTTAATTTTTAATTTTGATCGGTCTAAAGTATAACAAATCACGTTATCACTTAATCTGAAATTTTTCTAGAGAACGTATGTAACTCTTGAGCTATTTAATATTCTCTTTATTTAGGCAGTTATCTAATTCTACCCGCTAAAAAAACTGCACGGCAGATTCAGTTATATAAATCAATGTTTAGTTTGTGCCGTGTCGTGGACGCTCTATCTATTCTCCAAGCATAGAACGTCTAAATAAAGGCCGCTTTTCTGAGCCGACCGAACGGTAAAGGATTGTTTTATCCTTTTGCAATTCGTTTATGCAGCTTATTCCTTTATAAGCAAGGCTCATAAAGCGTTGCTTATGAGCATGCTTTATGTTTATATAGATATTCTGTTTATATACAAACAGATTCCCATCGTTTGCGCAATGAACATTCGTCTCTGAAATCTCTTTGCAGTTAATGGAAATACCATCATATTTCTGGTATTTAAAACTTTTTAAATAGAAAAATATATTTATAGAATGTAGAAAATATTTTTAGAATTCAATCTTTAGTCTATGGAGGGCCTTCCCCATTATTTTAGATATTTTTTAAAACCACTTTTAAATCATTTATTAACTATATTTATTCCTCAGTTGTCGTTAGTTCTGTTTTGCGTGTTATAAATGTACTCACATTTTTCTTACTAATAATACTAGCTTTGAGTACAAAAATAGTCCAAATCGTGTACCACGATCATTTTAGGTGTTCTCGCATTCTTCTACTAACGAACTTTCTTTCTGCTTGCCTGCTGCGGAAAAGTTCGATCACTATGTATCGAAGAAAGAAGTAGTGGGTAAAATGAAAATTACGGGGTTGTCGCTATTCAGAAACTGCTATTCTTTTGAACAAAATATAACTCTATCAAAAGAACATTTCCGTTATATCATCATATAATTATTCGGAAATAAAATAATGGAAAAGTATCCATGTTGCATTATAGTATTATGCTCCTTAAGTTCAAACAGGAGAGCTTCTAACTCTAATCTCAGAGATTTCTCTCTCTTTTTCTATTTAGCCTCCGGAACCACCTTGAAGTAAGTTATTACTATGAATGTAAATAAAGTCTAGCCTTGTTAAGTCTCAGGTTGATCATTCCTGAGACGTGTGGTTAATTGAAACCCAACTACCAAAGAACACCGATATCCATGATCTAGTATTCAAATCCGGTAACCTTCACTAGGATTTGAACCTTAGAAGACTCGACTTCGAAATAGCTGATTTGCGATGATGAGTTCACAACTAGACCCGGTGGGTTAATCTCTGAGATCTAATTCCTCTAAAGGTAACATTGGAGAAAATACGATAATCTGATAGAGTATACAATTTTTATTAAGTGAAAATTAATTATTGCCGTTTTTACATAACGTAAGAGTTCTTTCGTTTGCTTTACTTCATTCCAACATCTTTTTATATGTTAAAAGTCATATTTTTAAAAAAATTAATTTTTATTTATTGGTAATAGTTGAACGAGATCTCTCTTTGAAGAAACATGGAAGAATTAAAACTTGCCTACAAAACGTAGGTTATGTACAAAATCAGGTACCTTTGGCAAGGGTAGAAAATCAACTTATACCGAAATATTTAAAATCGTTACTCCTAAAACCTTTTAAACATTTTTTCCATTCTAGATAATCAATATACTTTTCCACATTTACAAATTTCCATTTCGGAGAATTTGTTATTCTTAAACTGGCTTACTAGGATTAATTTGACAGTCGAATTGGTCGCTCTTATACCCATGCGCTTTGTGAAACTAACCGGTCTTTTTCTAATGAATTTATTGCTACATATTCTGGTTGTCTGTAAGATTTCCTACTGAGTACTTTTTAGGAAATATTCTTTAAATATTTCGTGTAAGTTGATTTTCTTCCCTTACCACAGGTACCTGATATTGTACATAACTTACTTTTTGTAGGCAAATTTTATAAATAACGTTTCCATGTTTCTTCAAATAGAAATTTCCTTCAACCACTGCCGATAAATAGAAATTTAATTGTTAAAAAAAATATTACTTTTAACATCGGAAAAGATGTAGAAATGAAGTAAAGCAAACGAAAGTACTGTTACGGTATGTAAAATGGCGATAATTAATTAATTTTTAATTAATAAAAATTTTATACACTACCACAGTATCGTATTTTCTTCAGTGTTACCTTTAGAGGAATTATATCTCTGAGATTAGAGTTAGAAGATCTTCCTGCTTAAGGACGCAGAATACTGAATGGATACTTTTCCATTATTTTATTTCCGAATAATTACAGGATGATGTAAAGAAAAGGTTCTTTAGACAGAATTACGTTTCGTTTAAAAAAAAATGGAGTTCCATTTATACAGATACAAAGAAATATAGCATTAGCACTAAGTAAATAAAATTATTAAGAAAATTGTTATTGTTAAAATTATTACCTCTTTATTGTTATTATATTTATGGAATAATTTCTTTTAATCGAAATCTCATAATCATCTAGACTCCAATAAAAACAGGAACACTAAAAAAATCTAACTAATGCCGATGTAACAAGAATTTCATCGACAACTGCCACCGTTTATCTCATAAAAAGATTTTAATAATTTAGTATACAAGTCAAATTCAATAGCTTCAATAAAAGTTTCAAAATATTACTTGTAAAACTTTAGTTGATAATTGTTATATTGTTTAAAAAAAGGTGAAAAAATAATTATAATAAAATAATAATAATGCTGTAATTTATTAGAGAACTAGCAGACCCGGTAATGCTTCGCTATTGCTAGATTTGAGTATATATATATATATATATAGAGAGAGAGAGAGAGAGAGAAAGTGAGAGAGTTTAAATGAACACAATTGAAAATTTGATAAAAAAATTAGAAACTGAATATTACGGAACTTCACAAATTTTACCTTTCACTTATTCTCCTTCCCCTTTTCCCTTTCCAACTTCTCCCTTTCGCCCTTCTCCCTCATCTCCCCCAATTTCCTTTTTACCCTTTCCCGTTTTCCCATTTTCTCTTTCCACCTTTTACCCTTTTGCCCGCACGTAAGTCGGTCATCGGTCCATAAATATAATTTTTCTAAATATCTCAACCCCAGCGCCATCTAGCGGGTGCATTTTTTTGCAGAGATAATTCTTTCCATGTAACATGTATTCTGAATATGAAGCAAATCGGACCATAAATACAATTTTTCAAAATATCTCGACGCCAGGCAACCTAGCGGGTCCAAACTAATTCAGAAACCTTCGCGAGCGTGCGCACATTAACTCACTAAAGTTTCATCGCAATCGGATGAACGGTTTAGGAAAGCAAAAGAGACATACTGACAGACAAACATTCGTTTATATATATATATATATATATAGATTTATGTATTTATGTTACGTAATAATTTGTATTTAATGATGAATACATAGAAATTTACTAAAAACAGTTATTGAATCTAATAAATATGCGTAGTATTTTGGTGATTCTGTCTAACCATTACCACGTAGTTATCATATAGCTAGCATTACAAAAGAACAGTAAAATTAATATCTTATGGTAGTTGTATATAGCAGTTATTTTGCGTAATGCCATATTGTCAGTCAATAATATGAAACTGAAGGTTAGTATGAAATTTTTCTCATGAAAATGATATGGGAGGATATTCCACTTTCATTGAAACATGAACTTTATACATTCGCATAGGAAAAATAACCGATGCATACTATATATAATACAATATATATATATATATATATATATATATATATATATATATATATGTAACTATTACTATTTACGTAGTGTTTTATTACATAATCGAAAAATATATAAATGCATGTGAAAAAAGTGTTAATTAAAATGTTTATGTTATCGTATAATCCTTCTACGCTTCAAAATAATGTCCGAATCAGTTAAATAGTTTTTAAATTCATTTATTGTCAAATAAAGTGCAAAGTTCCCTGTCGATCATACTAGTCTACCTTAAATACAATAATTTAGTAATTTGTAAACTGTACGTTGACAGTAGATCGTTTGGTCGAATACTTCCAAGTGACACGTCATTCCGAGATAGGAAAGACTGTTTCTTTAGGAATCCTTATACCTATTCTCGGATGACTAATTTTTAAAAGAAAAAAAACTTTTTGCAACATTAAATCGACCGGTCGAATAAATTCGTTGATCAATAATAATACGCATGTGCACGAATATGCCTGTTTACGAATTTCCCCATCGTTAGAATTTCCCAATCGATTACACAGGTCAACAATGTAAAAGTTGTTTGTAAATTCATAACTGATTCTTATAGATTTTGTGTGCTGGTTTCAGGAAAAGTAGTCAAAAAATTCTATGACGTACCATTTTTTTAATATCCATAAAATCGATAATCAATATATTCTATTTATAAATCGTTGATTATAAAATTAGGTCTGTGTTAATTTTTTTGTTACTTTATTATTAGTTTGGTTTTGTGGAATGAATTCAAATAGTGTTCATAATTTTGGTTTGATACAGAAAGATGAGTGACTAATAAGATATTGTAATACGATTAGAGTGACTCCATGTGTCATTTCTGTCAAGCTATTACCTAAAGTGATGACTCACTGATTCCTACTCCCCTTCACTCGACTGAAACAAAAATTAGTCAGTTGAAATTAGAACATTGTGTTGAAAGGTTTTGCTAGCGTTAAATAGTTTTCTAAACCTTCTATAGTGTTTTAGTTTTTTCATTTTTTAAATTTATTTTATTTGTGCTGCCCTACTGTTTTTATATTTCGAAATGACTTCAAGGGGTTGTGTTAATTCACCTAATAACTTCTGTTACATTTGCGGGGAGTTTGTCGTGAAGAAACAGCAAATAAATATTACAGACTGTTAAAAAAGTGTACTACGCATATTTTGGGGTAAAACTTGGTGACCAAGATAAAAGGTGGGCCCCTCACCCGTTAGTTCTGGTCATCGGAAAAAGAAGAGGGAGAAGAAAAAGGAAGACCCTTTACTCGTCCCAACATCACGGACTGGAGTCCGGAACAGAGCCCAGCAGAGATGCGTCCTGAAAGGCAGCCATAACAGAAGTGGATGAAGAACTTCTACCCAACCTCTCCTTTAACACTTACATGTTAATTAAAATAAACCAGCAATTGCGACTCCTCCGGAGTAGGGGTCGCATTGCTCCCTCCTGATAGTTAGTGCCCCGTTGTGGCGTATTCCTGCTAGCCTATGAAGCGTTAGCACCGAAAGGACTTCAGTGGACGGTCTGAAGGGGAATTACGTCGGGAGGACAGGTTGCATAAGCCTAGCCTTCCGCGGTCGGCCCATAAAATGGGTTCGATAACGCTGGTTTAACAACGGATTGGAATGCAATTAAATCCGCCCTTAAAATACTAAACATTAAATAAAACAAAACTTGAGAAATTAGACCCATCATTGAAAATAAACTTTTTAAAAAATAAACACGCCCGATTAGAATCATCCAGCACCAAGGGACTCTATCCAGGTTCTGCGATACGTAGGGAGAAATAAACTCCCGCCAACTTTGCATTCCATTCCGTTAGTTCTACTTATGTGGAGGAGCTACGCAAATGGACAAAAGGTAAGAAAAAGTCTTTGGTTTGGAGCACCAATGATCTGGAGAGAACCACAAAATCACAGTGATGATTGCTACTTTTGTTCTTGTAATGTACAAGGGTTCAATATAAAAATTAAGAAAGAAATTGTGTTTCAAAATTGTTATTCGGCAATACGCCCTGTACCTCACGACCCTGGTGTACCTATACCTTCAGTTCCAGAAAAACTAGAAGGTATACTGAACAACTCCGAAACAGAATCGCAGGATTTATTGTAACAATGTTCTTGATGTAATGGAGTAGTTAAACAGTATGGTGTGAATGAACGGAGGCTGTTTATTGAATCGTTCAAAAGAAGCCTCAAAGCTGTTATTCCTCATAATGGCAACAAATATGCTTCAGTGCCGGTAGGAGACTCCGTGTATCTGAAAGAAAGCTACGAGAATTTAGAATTAGTTCTGTCTAAACTGAAATATTGCTATCGTGAATGGATAATATGTGGTGACCTAAAAAGTAATTTCTATGCTTCTTGGGAAGCAGGGAGGATACATCAAATAACCCTGCTTCTTGTGTGAATGGGACAGCCGAGACAAGAAAGAACATTGGACCAGAAAAAAATGGCCACATAGAGTATTATTGGAACCTAACCAAAAATGTAATCCGGAAAAGTTTGTTTGATCCACGGAAAGTCCTCCTACCTCCACTTCACATCAAACTGGGATTGAGGAAACAATTTCTAAAAGCTCTATCTAAAGAAGGAGAGTTTTAAATACATATGCCATAAATTTCCACAACTGTCAGAAGCCAAAGTGAAAGAAAGCGTTTTCACTGGTCCAGATATTACGCGGGACTCCGTGTTGGCGCTGTGCGGGGGTAGGCGTTAAGTCTCCTCTCCCGGGCAGACCGGAGCGGAGTCAGATAGAAACTCATTTAGAGTATTAAGCGGGGTTCTTAAGGGAACTAGGTCTAAATTTCGATGTACAAACTTTAGTGGGAAGTTTATTAAAGAGGTTGTTAGTGCGGATCTGAGACATTCAGAAAGTGGCTCTTTATAGTAGGATCTAGGCGCGGGGTCTTCTTTCCGCGGTTAGGTTTCCTAGCTTAGTTCTTGAGGGCGACGTGGTAGCTGCAGGTGTCCGTTGTCTTCATTCTGAAGGCATAAACACGTAAATCTATCTCGGGGTGAATCTTTACCGATGTAGATGTCCCTCGGGGCATCTGCATCGGTGGCATCTCTGCGGGGCCTGGACTGAAAGCTGTGTGGCACAATCAGTTTGAGGGCGAGAAGATGTCCTCCGTTAAAGCCACTACTGGCTAGGAACGGAGGGGGTGGTGTAGCGACCGGACACGCTACGAGGTGGGATCTTCTCCCCTCGGGGGGGGGAATCGAGATGGTCCAGATATTAATAAGTAGAACTAGGCGCGGGATTCGCGCTTCCGCGAGCTCGGTTAGCTAGTTCAGAGGGATACGATGTAGGACATTCAAGATGTCCGGACCAGGCCTACAGCGAAGGCAGTAAGCTGAGTTATTAAATCACCGATACAAATGTCTACCGAGATATTTACATCGGTGACATCCCAACGAGGCTAGGCTTAATAATATGAGAAGTAAAAGTCAGAGAGCGATAAACGACTCCCGTTAAAGCCCAACAGGGCAAGGAACGGGGGTTGGTGTGGCGACCGGAACGTCACTAGGCGGGTGTCTTCCCCTACGTGGTTGGGATGGCCCAGATATTCGTTAACTTTTAAAGATAAAATCTTTCAAACCAAAATGGAGGACACTGAAACAGAAGCATAAAGAGCATTTAAAAACGTTTCTTGGGAACACTAAGGACTGAAATTTTAAGTCTATAATGAAAAACACGCTAATGAAACTCCAAGACTTGTGTTGTTCGATGAGCTTGAAGGTACATTTTCTGCATTCTCGTATTGATTACTTCCCCAAAAATGTTGGTGCTGTAAGTGAAGAAAAGGGCGAAAGATTTCTTCAAGATGTAAAGGAAATGGAACGCAGATATCAGGGAAGGTGGAAAGTAAACCTGATTGCAGACTACTGTTGGTGCATCTATAGAGACGATCCGCAAGTTGATTACAACAGTTAATGTGGCCTGAGAAGTGTTGAAAGGAAAAGTAAAAGGCAGTATAAGTCTTCATAGAGGTAAGAAAATGTACAAAAATCCTTATTTCAATTCCTATTACTTTTTTATAAATAGAAATATTCCACGAAGAATACATATACAATACGCCTCTATTTCCATATTATTTTTTTATTATTGTGAAAATTTCTTACATGATAGAAAAAAACGGTGGCCAAGTTTGAAACCAGCACACAAAATAACATAAAAATCAGTTCAGATTACAAACAAATTTCAAATTCCTTAATTTTGTTGACCTGTGTTATTATTGTAAGAGTTATATTTTTTAGTTATTCCGCTAGGACTCTTATCCTGATTGCAAAAATGACAGATTCTCCGTCTCAATAGATTTGTACTAATGGCAATAATCTGAATAAAATTTTAGTAATTACTATGAAAGAGGCACATCCTGTCAAAAAAAAAAAGAATCTGATGTCGACACCACATGACTTCCTTGTAGCCTATTAAATTACATATACACATTTTTTTTTAAAATGTAAAGTACATGAATTTAAATTGCCTAGGATTTGCTGATGACTTAGCTTTATTAGCTAATAGTATCTCAGAAGCCAGAATACAAATAACAAGTATAGAAGAACTTGTGAATAAAATTGGACTTAAAATTTCTTACGAAAAGACTAAAATGATGGCTATAAATCCTTTAGTTATTAATTCTGTGAATATTAATAGAAACAAAGTAGAACTTGTAGAAAAATTTAAATATCTTGGAGAGATCATTACTTGTAATTGTAACGAAAAACAAAATTGGACTGAAAGACTTAATAAATAATTTAAAGTGCTACAAGTAACCAAAAATATTTACAACAAAAAATCGCTCTCGATTAACACTAAAATTAGACATTACAAAACTGTGGTTAAACCGGTAATTATTTACGCGAGTGAGACTTTATTTAGATTAAATCAGAAAAATAAGACTGAACCTTTGCTTAAAGCTGAACGCAGAATTCTTAGAACCTGCATAAACAAAAAATATAAACACGAAAATCAGTACAGATTATTGCCTAATAAATTTCTGTACGAAAACTTGGAATCCTTAATCGATACTATGAAAAAGAAGCGAATTTCTTTCTGTGCACACTTGTTAAGATTACCGCAGGATAGGATTACTAAGAGAATTATCGATCGATTTTGGTCTTTAAAGAATCCGCCATTATGGATCAAAGAAATTAAAGAAGACATGCAAGAATTAAATTTGACTTACGAAGATTTACTTAATAAATCCGAAAAATTAAAATTTGTTATTAAAGATCCGAATACCAACTTTAAAGTAAGAACTTTTAGTTATAAAAAAAGGGATTATTCCGAAGAGGATAGTAAAGCAAGATCATTAAGAATGACTAAATATTGGGAGAAAGTAAAAGCTAAGAACTTAAAGGCCAAAAGATCGGTAAAAAAGACTTGAATTATTCCGACTAAAGTGGTCCTTTGCGGCCTTTAAAGTAAAAAAAAAAGTACATAAAATTATATTTCATTAATAACTTCTGATATTTTCTCATATTTTCTTTTTTATTGTTGTTACTGAATTATTATTTATCTTAAAACCTTTTTTTACAATCAGAAGTTAATAATTATTAATAAATCAATGTATTTAAATTTTTTTTAAAAATTTAAAAAAAGGAGTTTGATTCGAATCGATGGGCCTTCCCCTTGTAAGATCCAAATATTTCATTAATTAAAATTTTATTGGGCTATTACTCTGGAACCAATGAAAATAAGAACCACTTATGATATAAAGTTCTCAATGAGGGGTTATTATTACAGTTAAGATATTGATATTTAAGAAAACATATTGGGCCTTTTGGACACTTTTGATTCAGTCGATTACAATCAAAAGGAGAGATGCACAACTAGATGTTACAACAGTCCTAAATCCAAAATCTCAACATCCTACGACTAATTGTTTTTGAGTTATGCGAGATACATACGTAAGTACAGGCATCACGCCGAGACTAGTCAAAGTGGACTCAGGGATGTTAAAAATGGATATTCCCGTTGAAATTTGAAAACCGATATTTTTCATGACCACAATACTTCCTTTACTTCGAACAAGGGTGTAAAAATTATCAAAATAATTGTTATAACTAGAAAATCAATAAATAAAACGATTGAATTTAACAGAAATTTAAAAAAATGTGGTTGTTTATAAAACAATCATACATTAACAAATTGAAAATATATTTTACAGATTTTTATATAGATTCCAAGGATTTACGTGTAAAAAAATTAAATACATTTTGCGAATGCGAAAATTCATTTTTTTTAATACAGATACACTTCTATTTTTGTTCTTAACAGATAGAAAATCAGGTTCTGATGGATTCCTAGGCTCGAAGGAATTGCAGGTTGCGTAGGAATCTAATGCAGCCACTGGCTGCATTCAGCCGGCCTTCATGGAACGCGTGATCCATTCTGATTATGCAAGCGCCATAAAAGATCACGTTCAATGTACAGTATTACATCGGAAGTCGTCAATGAGAGATATTTGCAGTGAAGAGGTCGTCTTTCTCCTCTTTTCGTTTGTGACATGAAGTTTTTTTATATGATTTCTCATGAAACCTGCTGATGCTTCAACAGATCCATGAGGCAATTATTACATAAAAATCAGCCTCATTCTCTTATATTATGTAGGAAATATAATCACAATGAGAAATCGACGGATATTCAAACTTATTCTTAATATTTCCGGTATTTTGGATGATGTAGCTAAAATTAACAAGCTTTTTAAATTTCTTAAATCTGATTATTTTTGTTTCTCGAGAACCTTTATGCTCCATCCAACATTTCTTGCAATATATTAATATGCACATAATTAAATATATGTATATATATATATATATATATTATTCTTATTTGTATTTTGAATAAGTTCGTTTCGTTGTTATTTTTTTCTATTTGTTATTCAACATAAATTTAAAGATTATAGCTAGGTATTCTATAAGCAGTTATAAATAATTTTTTAATTAAAAATTTTGGATTTCAGGATTACCAGACATACCGCATAATTTAACCGTCCATGAAATACGTAAAAACAAGGCCGCTCAAGTTTCCTGGAGTTTGAATGAAGAAGCAAAAGCTGAAAATGAAAGCCAAAAGATAGTATACGTATTAGAACAATGCAGTCACCCTGGTCGTCTTTTTAATTCAGCTAGTCTCGGACCCTGGACAACCAGGCTACGAACAAAGAGATCAACTATTGTCGTTAAAGACCTTCAACCTGGCAACTGGTATACCTTTAGAGTAGCTTCTGTTAACAAAAATGGCACAAGGGGATTCTCCCAGATATCTCAACCGTTTACTCTATCAGAAGGTAAAAATTTTGCTGGCCGAAAAATTCGTAGTTCAATATTTAAAAACTTAGCAAAAGATGATTTTTTTTTTTTTTTTTTTTTTTAAAGCAAAACATTTTAAAATTCATGAGAAAATTTTCATGTAGCACAATGAAAGAGATCACTACGAAAGCTTTTCATGGTTTTCATTTCATAGAGCCTAGAAGCATGAAACTAAAAACTATTTCTTAAAATTTGGCCCATAATGTCATCAAAAAGGTCTATAGATTTCAACCAAAAATATTAAGGATAATTAATATTACAAATTTTTTTTTTTTTTTTTTTTGTCTTCAGTCATTTGACTGGTTTGATGCAGCTCTCCAAGATTCCCTATCTAGTGCTAGTCGTTTCATTTCAGTATACCCTCTACATCCTACATCCCTAACAATTTGTTTTACATATTCCAAACGTGGCCTGCCTACACAATTTTTCCCTTCTACCTGTCCTTCCAAACTTAAAGCGACTATTCCAGGATGCCTTAGTATGTGGCCTATAAGTCTGTCTCTTCTTTTAACTATATTTTTCCAAATGCTTCTTTCTTCATCTATTTGCCGCAATACCTCCTCATTTGTCACTTTATCCACCCATCTGATTTTTAACATTCTCCTATAGCACCACATTTCAAAAGCTTCTAACCTTTTCTTCTCAGATACTCCGATTGTCCAAGTTTCACTTCCATATAAAGCGACACTCCAAACATACACTTTCAAAAATCTTTTCCTGACATTTAAATTAATTTTTGATGTAAACAACTTATATTTCTTACTGAAGGCTCGTTTAGCTTGTACTATTCGGGATTTTATATCGCTCCTGGTTCGTCCATCTTTAGTAATTCTACTTCCCAAATAACAAAATTCTTCTACCTCCATAATCTTTTCTCCTCCTATTTTCACATTCAGTGGTCCATCTTTGTTATTTCTACTACATTTCATTACTTTTGTTTTGTTCTTGTTTATTTTCATGCGATAGTTCTTGCGTAGGACTTCATCTATGCCGTTCATTGTTTCTTCTAAATCCTTTTTATTCTGGGCTAGAATTACTATATCATCAGCAAATCGTAGCATCTTTATCTTTTCACCTTGTACTGTTACTCCGAATCTAAATTGTTCTTTAACATCATTAACTGCTAGTTCCATGTAAAGATTAAAAAGTAACGGAGATAGAGAACATCCTTGTCGGACTCCCTTTCTTATTATGGCTTCTTTCTTATGTTCTTCAATTGCTACTGTTGCTGTTTGGTTCCTGTACATGTTAGCAATTGTTCTTCTATCTCTGTATTTGAACCCTAATTTTTTTAAAATGCTGAACATTTTATTCCAGTCTACGTTATCGAATGCCTTTTCTAGGTCTATAAACGCCAAGTATGTTGGTTTGTTTTTCTTTAATCTTCCTTCTACTATTAATCTGAGGCCTAAAATTGCTTCCCTTGTCCCTATACTTTTCCTGAAACCAAATTGGTCTTCTCCTAACACTTCCTCCACTCTCCTCTCAATTCTTCTGTATAGAATTCTAGTTAAGATTTTTGATGCATGACTAGTTAAACTAATTGTTCTGTATTCTTCACACTTATCTGCCCCTGATTTCTTTGGTATCATTACTATAACACTTTTTTTGAAGTCTGACGGAAATTCCCCTTTTTCATAAATATTACACACCAGTTTGTATAATCTATCAATCGCCTCCTCCCCTGCACTGCGCAGTAATTCTACAGGTATTCCGTCTATTCCAGGAGCCTTTCTGCCATTTAAATCTTTTAATGCTCTCTTAAATTCAGATCTCAGTATTGTTTCTCCCATTTCATCCTCCTCAACTTCCTCTTCTTCCTCTATAAAACCATTTTCTAATTCATTTCCTCCGTATAACTCTTCAATATATTCCACCCATCTATCGACTTTACCTTTCGTATTATATATAGGTGTACCATCTTTGTTTAACACATTATTAGATTTTAATTTATGTACCCCAAAATTTTCCTTAACTTTCCTGTATGCTCCGTCTATTTTACCAATGTTCATTTCTCTTTCCACTTCTGAACACTTTTCTTTAATCCACTCTTCTTTCGCCAGTTTGCACTTCCTGTTTATAGCATTTCTTAATTGCCGATAGTTCCTTTTACTTTCCTCATCACTAGCATTCTTATATTTTCTACGTTCATCCATCAGCTGCAATATATCGTCTGAAACCCAAGGTTTTCTACCAGTTCTCTTTATTCCGCCTAAGTTCGCTTCTGCTGATTTAAGAATTTCCTTTTTAACATTCTCCCATTCTTCTTCTACATTTTCTATCTTATCTTTTTTACTCAGACCTCTAGCGATGTCCTCCTCAAAAATCTTCTTTACCTCCTCTTCCTCAAGCTTCTCTAAATTCCACCGATTCATCTGACACCTTTTCTTCAGGTTTTTAAACCCCAATCTACATTTCATTATCACCAAATTATGGTCGCTATCAATGTCTGCTCCAGGGTAAGTTTTGCAGTCCACGAGTTGATTTCTAAATCTTTGCTTAACCATGATATAATCTATCTGATACCTTGCAGTATCGCCTGGATTTTTCCAAGTGTATATTCTTCTATTATGATTTTTAAATTGGGTGTTGGCAATTACTAAATTATACTTCGTGCAAAACTCTATAAGTCGGTCCCCTCTTTCATTCCTTTTGCCCAGCCCGTATTCACCCACTATATTTCCTTCCTTGCCTTTTCCAATGCTTGCATTCCAATCTCCAACTATTATTAAATTTTCATCTCCTTTTACGTGTTTAATTGCTTCATCAATCTCTTCGTATACACATTCTACTTCATCATCATCATGGGCGCTTGTAGGCATATAGACGTTAACAATCGTTGTCGGTTTAGGTTTTGAATTTATCCTTATTACAATGACAAAATGTTTTTAAAATTTGTAAAAACTTGATTTGTACTTTGTATTCTTTTTGGTTTGGATTTCAAAAGATAACTCATATATTGAAATTTCTAATATGTTTATAAAATATCAAACAAATTTTCAATGAAACATTTAGAAAGTAACGAAATAGTGACGGTTTTGATTACTGAGATACAGTTCTAAGTTAACTAAACTTTTTTTGTCGCTATATACAGTTTACAAATTTACTCTCGTACGAGGGAATTTTTGCAAAAGTAATGGTGGATATGCTATTGTCACCCGACCTTAATAATTGCGCAAAATTTCATCAATAGGTAATGTTAGGAAGTATATTAAATTAAGGATGCAAGATCTGAGGACAAACAAGAAAAAAAAACTGAAAAAATTAAAAAAAAAAAAAATTGTAAGTTAAAATAAAGTAAGTAGAAATGTGATTGATACTAAAATCTTAATATGGATAAACACACAAAAGCTCATTTTTGCCGACTTTTTGAGGAAAAGAAGGTTATTTCTTTCGGTCACACCGTGTGAGTGGAGTGTGGAGTGGGGGGTGAAAATTAATTTTCTTTACGTTTTAAGGTATGAGAAGTACGAAAATACTATTTAATTAAACAAGCAAACCCCAGTGCAGTTATCAAGCAGTCACAAAATTTTGAGTTTCAAAAATCTCCAAACTATTGGATCAATTTCATTGAAATTTAGATTTACTGTGGTAGTACATCTTGGGTAAGTTGTGCACGAGTAAATTTGATGAAAATTGGTTAAGTCGTTCTTGACTTACATTAAATTTAATGTCGAAAACATTTCAGCGGGGCTGGTTAGAAAGGTGGTTCGTTATTATGCTGTAAGTTGGATAGTTGAAGTTTCTTTATTAGCGGTGTCTATTGTTAGCAGTAATAAAACAAATTAAAAAAAATAAAACTAAGATCAAACAATCAAATTAAATTAACGAATATTCGGTATTCTTGTGCAGAACTGCTCCAGGTAATTTTAAACTTGTTCTGTTAAAAAAAAACCTCTCTACGGTTATTTAAATAATCTTCCTAGTCAAGGAGAAGTAAAATTCCCAAAAATTATTTAAAAATGACTTGAAACGTGTCACTCACTATTGTCCAACATTAAAATACTTTTTCATTCAGATATTTTTCAGTGGTAAAAAAATGATGACACAAAAAAACGAGAAATTTTGAATTCCCTCTATGCAGCTTCCAAACTGTCGTTGGTTTTGTTAAACATTTTTATGGAGAAAGCGCGCTGTTGATCGTTCCATTGCTCCGTAGTGGATAGGTTGTCTTTGCATAAAGCAGTGCTGCCAACCGTCACATCTGACTGCCACTACACATTTCAAAAGTTCCTGTTTTTTTTGGGTGGGGGGGGCTAAAACGATTTTCAAAGGTACAAGATACAGATAGAAGTATTATCGTTAAACATTGATGATTCGGTTGGTGAATTAAACACCCCATTCGTATTTAAGGAATTGTTACACGCGCTTAAAAACTCACGTGACACTTCCCCTGGACCGGACAATATTCGCCTTGGTATGCTTCTTAATTCACACCTTCCTAAATCGGCACTACATCTTTTGAATATTTACAATGGTTTATTCTCCAAACAAGTCTTCCCACCCGGCTGGTCAGAAGCATTTATTATACCAGTACTAAAACCTGGTAAAGACCAGACGAACCCCTCAAGCTATCGCCCTATTTCATTAACAAACGTTTTGTGTAAAATAATGGAGAGGATGGTAAACCGCAGGCTTACATTGTACTTGGGAAGACATGGCTTTCTATCTTCAGAACAGTGTGGTTTCCGACAAGGACGATCTTCCATTGACCATTTAGTGTCAATGGAAACAGCCATACAAAACGCTTTCCTAAACCGCCAGCACCACGTTGCTGTCTTCTTTGATATAAAAAAAGGCGTACGACACGGTGACGTGGTATTCTTAACCTCCTCAAGGAATGGAATCAAGAGCAATATGCTTGCTTTTATCCGGGGATTCTTAAATCACCGAACGTTTCGTGTTCGTATGGACGATTCGCTCTCAAGTAGTCTCATCTTGGAGAATAGAGTGCCTCAAGGTAATGTATTAAGTGCCACCTTATTTTCTGTAGCCGTAAACAGCAATACCAATTGTCTGCAAGCTCCTGTTTTTTGTGTCACCGTAAAAATCAGTAAAGAGGACAATTATTTCAGTATAAAGCATCAGTTCGATTGGACCTATTGACTTGCTAATTGTCGTTTTATCTCTTAGTTTAGTGAATACACGGTACTATTACACCATTTTATAAGGTTATCAAGCTAAAAATATTAATTCACACTAAATCGTTAGCTTACTTAAAGTTAACACAGCTGAAATTTTTCTGTTTTGCTGACGCAAATTTCCATCCATCCAACAATTAATTAAAAAACCTATTATTTTTATAATTTGTGTGAAAAAAATTTCTTCTAACAATGTGAAATTACCACCTGGGATGTATGCTTTAAAATTATTTTTTATCAATATTTCTGAAAAAGCTTCCTTCCCAGGTACTGAAATTTTATTATTCCACACGCTTATAATAAACAATAATTTTATTAAAATCGCCGTATCATGTTTGAAAAATTTAATTTTGAAAATTATTATTTCTAATAATGTTACAGATATTTTTCCCTAATATAAAGCTTAAAAGTAATATATTAATTATATATAAATTCTACTCCACACTACAGAAACCACGTAATTCTGCATATATGTATTTGCTCCTTCCTTATATATAATATCGAAATCGTAATCTCAGTTTTTGAACTTTTGTAAAATAATGACTAAATATTAAAAATTTGAAGTTAAATTATTTATTCATACGTCAGTAACTCGTTTATCTTATATTAAGGTAGTGAATGTCAAATTTTAAGTAGAACAAACATCTTTATTTAAGATTAATATCGTATGTACTTATCATAATACTTTCACAAAAAAATTAATGACGGAGAGAAGGAAGTGAGCGAAAATATTAAATAAGATTACTAATCGTCCTAGCAGTCACTAAACGAAATAGTACTTATCCAGTATCTATGAGCTCTTGTCAATCCAAAACCTCAAAATTGATTTTCATGGATTTGATGTCAGACAGTATTTCAACTCTACGAGTAAAAATGTATAAATGGCGAATTGAGAAAATCAAAATCATTGCCATTAAGGAAGGAAGATTGAAAAGAAGAATTGTTGATATAAATTATACAGAACTGTTTCATTAAATTCAATGGAGAATGATTACAAGGGCTGAAATAATAATCATTTATATAAGTATTTAAGGAACGTTGAAAAAAATTAAAATTTAATTGAAATATAAACACGCTGAGGCCTTAAAAAACTACAGTTAATAACGGATATTATTACTAACGGTAACTTTAGTTAATTAATTCGATAACAGATGTTATCGAAGGTTTCTTCTTTGACACACAAGTATTGAAAATGAAACTGTTGCTACGGTTATGAACAAATGGATAACTGACGCCAGTAACGATGAAAAGATGTTTCTAGATACATTACGGAAGCTTTTTTATCAAAGCTCAAAACATTTTAAAAAATTCTATTACGCTGATATATAAAATAAAAATGTTTAATGTTTCTCTAACATTAAGCATGTTTATCATAAACATCATACGAGGTCTGTAAATGACACTAGTTTTTTTTTGGAAGCCAAAATGGTAACACTGTAAAGTTACTAGTAAATATATGGTCTTATGAACACCTGATTTATATTAGGTATTAATATTTTTATTCTACTGTTTCCACGTGTGACGTGAAACGAGTTTTTGTTTTGCGTTAAAAAAATGAGTGATACAAATTATGAGGAACGTAGTGTAATCAAGTTTTGTGTAAAACTCGGTGAGAATGCTACTAATTTTTTTCAAAATTGAAAAGGGCGTATGGAGATCTGTTACGAGCACAACCTTTTAGGTGACTTAAAGCATTTTCAGATGGCCAGGAATCAGTTGCGGACGACCCACGCTCTAGAAGACCGTTAACGTCAAAAAGTGACGACGACGCTAAACGAATCAGAGGGTTGATACCGTACGACCGGCGATTAACAGTCAGAATGAACTGTCAGAACAATTGAGTTAGAACCATACCACAGTCCTTCAAATTTTGACAAACGAATCGGACATGAAAAAGGTTTGCGCAAAATTGGTCTCAAAAGACCTAACTGTTGAACAGAAGAAAAAAAAAAGGTGGAAGTGTTTCGCGATCTTCTAGGGAATTGAAATTGATCCTGATTTTCTAAAAAATGTTACTACTGGAGATGCATCTTGAGTACGACCTAGGAAAAAAAACATCAGAGCAAGGAGTGGCGCAAATTCAAATTCACCACGTCCCAAAAAATCAAAAAATGAGCAAATCAAAACCATGCTAATTTGTTTCTTCAGTAATGGCATTGTCAATAAGGAGTTTTTGCCTACAGGACAGACTGTAAATCAATATGTTTACTGAGAAATTCTTGAAAGACTGAGGAGAATAGTTTCCCGCGTGAAACCAGCCATCAAAGACAACTGGATGCTACATCATGACAATGCACCTTGTCACAGTGCACTCTCAATTAAGAAATTTTTGGCAAAGAAAAACATTCCTGTAGTTCTTCAATCTGACTTGAGTCCTTACGATTTTTTCTATTTCCGACTTTAAAAATCACCTCAAAGGACACCATTTTGGAACAGTAGAAAATATAATAAAAACTTTAACCTACGATCTGAAGGATACTCCGGTTTCTGACTGCTATAGTTTCAACACTGCTATAAAGAATGGGAAAACCGTTTGAAGCGTTGCGTGGCTTCCCAAGGGAACTATTTCGAAGGTAATTGAGTCCATGTATAATTAATTGGATTGTAAATAAAAAGTTTTTCTGAACCAGTCTCATTACTTTATTTATACATCTCGTACGTTTCTTTCATAATTTCATAACAGGTTCGTACAAAAGGATACTTATTGTGACGTAGAACTGCTTTTAATCTATATTTGGAAGAATCGATGAAAAGATGCCACTCCTCAGGTTCATGAACTTGCCCTAATTTACATAAACTCATCAATATTTATGCCGTATCTAAATAATTTTCTTCAGAAAAGTATTGTGAAAAGTCTTTCTGTCGTCTTCAATAGCCCGTGGTTTTTATATTTTTAAAAAGTAAATTCCAACCTGTCAATCTTTAGCCTAACATGTTAAACATATTAGAAGATTAAAAGTTTAAGGTTAAACTTTTTTAACCATTCTCTGCATTGTGTTTTTGCGTAAGTTACACATCGGTAAACAGAATTTCTGTCACCCTCAGTTTAATAGAAATAGCACATTAAGGTTTATAAAAGTTAATGTAACTAACGGGATGTCATATACTTACATTAAAACTTTTTATCATATGCTCTCCTTTTTGTAAGTAATCTCAAATTAAATTCGTAGGTACATCTGAAATTAAAGACCAAGAGTAACCAGCTAGCAAATTAGCACTCCTACCTTTGTAATGGTTTTCAAACACCGAAGTATCTTGATGGAAACGTTTTCATCACTTTCACCCCGAAGTTTAGCGAGAAGAAATCAAGATGTGAATGCAGGAAATGGACTTTTAATGACATATTACATCCCATAACTCTGTATGAATTTATCATTTAATCTATAATATCTTACTGTATTATTGTTATTTTATGATTTGTGGACAACCAGAAAATTCTCGGCTTTAAACGCTATCCAAGCAGTGAGTTCTAAATTTGTCAACACAGAGTGAAACATTTTATATCTGACCACTAACCCTTATTTGTAAGCTAACAAAAATTCCGTCTTTAACTTATGATTATTTATTTTCGGTAATATTTGCCTTATGTATAAGAATTCTTGATTCTTCTTCATAAATTGTGCAAATTTTATTATTAATCCAAAATTAATTATTATTAATCCAAATTTAATTATTATTAATTAAGGTAGAGTGTGTATACGAAGAGATTGATGAAGCAATTAAACACGTAAAAGGAGATGAAAATTTAATAATAGTTGGAGATTGGAATGAAAGCAGTGGAAAAGGCAAGGAAGGAAATATAGTAGGTGAATACTAACTGGGCAAAAGGAATTAAAGAGGGGACAGACTTATAGAGTTTTTCACAAAGTATAATTTAGTAATTGCCAACACCCAATTTAAAAATCATAATAGAAGAATATACACTTGGAAAAAGCCAGACGATACTGCAAGGTATCAGATAGATTATATCATGGTTAAGCAAATATTTAGGAATCAACTCGTTGACTGCAAAACTTACCCTGGAGCAGACATTGATAGCGATCATAATTTGGTGATAATGAAATGTAGATTGGGGTTTAAAAACCTGAAGAAAAGGTGTCAGATGAATCGGTGGAATTTAGAGAAGCTTGAGGAAAAGGAGGTAAAGAATATTTTTGAGGAGAACATCGCAAGAGGTCTGAGTAAAAAAGATAAGGTAGAAAATGTAGAAGAAGAATGGGAGAATGTTAAAAAGGAAATTATTAAATCAGCAGAAGCGAACTTAGGCGGAACAAAGAGAACTGGTTCCAGAAAGAAAACCTTGGGGTTCAGACAATATATTGCAGCTGTTGGATGAACGTAGAAAATATAAGAATGTAGTGATGAAGAAAGTAAAAGGAACTATCGGCAATTAAGAAATGCTATAAACAGGAAGTGCAAACTGGCGAAAGAAGAGTGGATTAAAGAAAAGTGTTCAGAAGTGGAAAGAGAAATGAACATTGGTAAAATAGACGGAGCATACAGGAAAGTTAAGGAAAATTTTCGGGTACATAAATTAAAATCTAATAATGTGTTAAACTAAGATGGTACACCAATATATAATACGAAAAGTAAAGTCGATAGATGGGTGGAATATATTGAAGAGTTATACGGAGGAAATGAATTAGAAAATGGTGTTATAGAGGAAGAAGAGGAAGTTGAGGAGGATGAAATGGGAGAAACAATACTGAGATCTGAATTTAAGAGAGCATTAAAAGATTTAAATGGCAGAAAGGCTCCTGGAATAGACAGAATACCGGTAGAATTACTGCACAGTGCAGGTGAGGAAGGGATTGATAAATTATACAAACTGGTGTGTAATATTTATGAAAAAGGGGAATTTCCGTCAGACTTCAAAAAAAGTGTTATAGTCATGATACCAAAGAAATCAGGGGCAGATAAATGTGAAGAATACAGAACAATTAGTTTAACTAGTCATGCATCAAAAATCTTAACTAGAATTCTATACAGAAGAATTGAGAGGAGAGTGGAAGAAATGTTAGGAGAAGACCAATATGGTTTCAGGAAAAGTATAGGGACAAAGGAAGCAATTTTAGGCCTCAGATTAATAGTAGAAGGAAGATTAAAGAAAAACAAACCAACATACTTGGCGTTTATAGACCTAGAAAAGGCATTCGATAGCGTAGACTGGAATAAAATGTTCAGCATTTTAAAAAAATTAGGGTTCAAATACAGAGGTAGAAGAACAATTGCTAACATGTACAGGAACCAAACAGCAACAGTAATAATTGAAGAACATAAGAAAGAAGCCGTAATAAGAAAGGAAGTCCGACAAGGATGTTCCCTATCCCCGTTACTTTTTAATCTTTACATGGAACTAGCAGTTAATGATGTTAAAGAACAGTTTAGATTTGGAGTAACTGTACAAGGTGAAAAGATAAAGATGCTACGATTTGCTGATGATATAGTAATTCTAGCCGAGAGTAAAAAGGATTTAGAAGAAACAATGAATGGCATGGATGAAGTCCTACGCAAGAACTATCGCATGAAAATAAACAAGAACAAAACGAAAGTAATGAAATGTAGTAGAAATAACAAAGATGGACCACTGAATGTGAAAATAGGAGGAGAAAAGATTATGGAGGTAGAAGAATTTTGTTATTTGGGAAGTAGAATTACTAAAGATGGACGAAGCAGGAGCGATATAAAATGCCGAATAGCACAAGCTAAACGAGACTTCAGTAAGAAATATAATTTGTTTACATCAAAAATTAATTTAAATGTCAGGAATACATTTTTGAAAGTATATGTTTGGAGTGTCACTTTATATGGAAGTGAAACTTGGACAATCGGAGTATCTGAGAAAAAAATATTAGAAGCTTTTGAAATGCGGTGCTATAGGAGAATGTTAAAAATCAGATGGGTGGATAAAGTGACAAATGAAGAGGTATTGCGACAAATAGATGAAGAAAGAAGCATTTGGAAAAATATAGTTAAAAGAAGAGACAGACTTATAGGCCACATACTAAGGTATCCTGGAATAGTCGCTTTAATGTTGGAAGTACAGGTAGAAGGAAAAAATTGTGTAGGCAGGCAACGTTTGGAATATGTAAAACAAATTGTTAGGGATGTAGGATGTAGGTGGTATACTGAAATGAAACGACTAGCACTAGATAGGGAATCTTGGAGAGCTGCATTAAACCAGTCAAATGACTGAAGACAAAAAAAAAATTATTAATCCCAGTTTGATAAGAAGAGTGGTAAAAATATATTTTTCGGATTTAACTGAGAGATCTAACCCTCCTCTCAAACCGGTCGGTCATTTACTCATAAATCGGTTGACTGAATTCGGGAAAAGCGGTTTTGTACAACAAAACGTAAAGTTGTTATTCTTCATTTTAAAGAACAAAACAAAAATTATGCTCTTAAAATATATAATTTATTATTCTTCTATTTTCAGAACCTAGTCCTCCAGAAGCGCCAAAGAACTTAAGAGTAGCGAATACTGGAGTCGTAGATGGATTAGTGTGGGGAGAACTGTTGTGGGATCCTCCACAATCCGACTTACCGATTCTCAGATACAAAGTGTTCTGGAGCGTACGTTTATTGCCTGGACCTCCTCCAAGTCCGTTACTGGTTCAGCACAAAAATGTACCGCATGTATGTAATTCACTTAAATATAATTTTATAAATTATAGATTTTATTATATTTGTAATATTATACTTTATTCTTCTTTTATTGTCTACCTTTAGCGATAAAAATTATGGAAATAATTTGGAAAGATAAAAGGAGTGGGTACTCTCTACAAAGAAGGGTAAAGAAAAGTTTAAAACATTTAATATTTTTAATAAACTCCAATTCACATAATGTTTGATTTCCTGTTTTTTTATTATTAGGGATAATTCCCATTATTATCACCCGATTTTTATCAGTGAATTGTGAGTTTTATGAAACTTTCTAACTATAGAGTTTAAAACGATTATTTTTCCGGTCGCAGCGAAGTTAAATCGAATTAAACGGGCTCAAAGCAGGTATAATTTATTTATTTCTAAATCTGAACTCTGAAACACATTTTCCAGAAGAAATTATTCAGCAGACTTCTAAATAATTCTAAACGATCGGTAAATTACAATGGTATGATATTAAAAAAAATTATTAGTATTCTAAATGCGGAGTAACTGTATATTAAGGACAATTTAAATAAGTGGTTTTTTTCCCTTATACATCTATCAATTTTTATCACATTCCAAAAGAAAATTCCTACTGTTACGAATCCGCTTTAAGTAACTTTTAGATGATTATTTTACAACGATATACTTTAAAGGTACTCAAATGTATTTTAATTTTAACTGAATTTACTTACGAGTAACGTTTGTCCATGTAATGATGTAACGCTATTAGTCGTTTCAGCGTCCTTTTTCAATCCGTTTACTAGATCTATATCTGTTCTAACTACCTAATAGTAATGAATTCCATGTATGTACCTGGTTACGGGCCGATGGAAGTATCTATAATCACCCTGAGTGATTTAATATTGTAAGGTAAAAGATGTTCAGGAACAAAGACGATTATAATTACGTCCAATAAGATGACGGGTAAATTGTAAATTTATAGATATTTGTATTTATTTGTTACGTAACGTAATTTTGATCGATGGTAATTGTTACGATCGAGATTGTAAGTATATACACGTCAATTATCTTATTAATTTCAAGATCAATTGTAGGATCAGGATCAGGGACAGAGTGAATAGTTTATCCACCGTTATCAGTTCAGATTGCTCAGATTTCCCAGATTGCTTTACGTGAAATGTAAGCGGATAAAATAAGCATCTCGACGTACAATAATAACTAAATAGGTATGAGTGGTTGGAGTGTAGCTACAGATGCCCCCTACAATGGAGGTCTCCTGTTCGGATTATGCATTAAAATCTTTTGGCTTAAGCGTAAAAAAACTCACTTTAAAGTAATTTGTTTCGGTTTTACACAAATAATTAATTATAATTTATTTTTAGATGTAATTACTTACGTGGAAGTGCAACATTCAAAATACAAAGAATAAATATTATTGTATTGTCGCCTTCAGAAGTTTGTGTTATAGAATGTTTGGAAAAAATTGGGATACTCATCATATTTATCTTCTCTTACCTCAGTCCGAAGATCGGTAGGCAGCAATATCCAAGTAACTATTTCTAATGATTTATCCTTTTATTCCTTATAGTTATCGCAACCAATAAATTTTATATGTTAATGTGGGGAGGGGGGGTCTTTCTTTATATCTCTTCCCGTAAATATAGCTTTCCATCATTAGTTTTACTATACTATCTTGATTCACTATCTGTCAGATTCATTTCTCTTTCCTGTTTAACGTTTCTAAAACGTATTTCCTATTCCTTCCAGAAAATGTTCATTAATCACTTAATGTTCAGCATCCATTTATAGTCATTTTCAAAGAGCATATTTTAAGCAATTCAAACGTTTTTATTTTTAATTTACCCATGTCTCGCTCTCGTTTAAGTCTGTACTTCGAGTTTTACAATATCTTTTTAGTGTCCAGTGAGATTGCAAAGTCGTTAACAAATTCTTCCGCAAGCAGAACGCTTGTTTTACGCGATTTATCCAACAATTATATATTTTTTACTTCGGTCATTAACGAAGAGGTTCTTATTCATTCCCTAAATAAGTAAATCTTTTTATTTCTTCAATTATTTTCCTGTTTAGTACGATATATGAGAGTCCAAATTTTCAAATAACCTCTAAATGAAATATTTCCCGTTTCAAATGCTTGTAATCTTTCACCGCATCGTAAACTTTAAACGAATCTGCCATCTGATGTCAATCTTCTGCTGTATAAAACTACAATAAGAATACGAGTATCGTATTCTTTACCGAGTAGGTTACAGAAACAAAAAATATTAAACAATTTATTTATTCGAACAAAAAACAAGCTCTCTGAACATTCATTGATTAGTACGTTGTATCTTACAAGATAAAAAATTTTGTAGTAGCAAAAATATGTCGTGTATATCACTGCAATTAACGTTCGTCTGTAATAAAGTAAATTTTTTATTTTTCAACTATACAATGTATTGTCAGTTCTATTTTGAAAATTTATGAATCATTTGCTTTTATGGTTGAACATAAATAACATATTACCATATGGATGATGTACAATTGTCTGTGCGTGTGGCTGTGGATATATAAATCTACAAAGAAAAGGATTATAATAAGGTAATAAATCTTTTCTAATTTTCTTCAAAAGTCGTGGTGATAAAACAAATTACATCTTTCATTAAATTTAATAAAACTTGAAATTGCTGTAATTGATGCTCTTTGATAACCCTTCACACACAGTAAGCGATGGGATAACTGTCTAGTCGGGGGGCCTTTGATTCGTTTAAATCGTAGTAAAACTACGATTTCAAATATACTTTACACGATTAAGTAAAACTGTTTTGAAAAAATATAACTAATATTTTTAATTTCACCTTTAATTTAAGTTAATAAAGTGCTTATTTTTCAACAGTTTATTTACGAGTTTAAATTTCTCTGCCGATTTGACATCGGTTAATTATAGATGTATCTGTATTAGATAATAAGACCTTAATTTGGAGTTAATTACAAGAATTTTTAATATTGGTGGTTAAAATTTAGAATTGAATGGTAATATAAATGAATTTCATTTTTTATAATATATTTAACGTATCTTTTTTGTGTCATATTTTACAGAAAGTCAGTCGTCATCCTGCCAAAAAAGTCCTAACCCACGAAATTCTTCACCTCCCTATATTTTTCACAGTTTATTTTCCCAGAATTATTATTTACAACATTCTATATACAAGATGATTCAGGAAGATAGGGCAATACTTTGACAACTCATTCTAGAGGCTAAAAATAAGAAAAAGGTTCATACAAACATGTCCGAAAACGCTTCGTTACCGAGTTATACAGAGTGAAAGATTTCACCCGAGTTTCAGTTCCTCCGGGTAAATTAAGGCTTTCTGAAATTCTGGGAAGGTCAATTAAGGGGCAAATTCAATTGTTTCTTATGGTGTTTGAGCTGGAAAATCGAAAAAAAATAGGTCGTAGAAATGTATCTCTCTTAGTTGCTAAGATATCCCATGTAAAACGCAAAAATAGGGCCAAAAAACACATTTTTTTTACGTTTGACGTACAATGACGTTGTTAAATTGGCAATAAGTCATACATTTTTTAAACATAAATTGTAGAGAATTTAATATAAGAAGATTGATGTAAATAATGTCAACAGAAAACAAATAAAATTTTAAACATGTCGACTTTTATTAACAACAAAACAGATTAATTTTTAACAGATTGAAAAAACTTTTTTCGTTTGTACAGTAGAAAATAACTGGAGGAAGAAACAATACTTACTGTTTTTTTATGATAATGATAAAATGCTGCTTACAAGTTGTATTTCATGTGGTTTAATAACTTTCAAAAATGCCACCATTGTGTTCAATGCACTTTTCAACGCGTTGTACTAGATTTTGTGTTGCCAGTCTAACGGTATCTTTACATTCCTTGATTATAGCTGCAGCGTTGAGAATGCCAGCAATCAGTTCATCGCGTGTGTCTACTTTTTGCTTGAAAATCTCATTTTTCAACCATCCCCACAAACAATAATCCAACGGAGTGAGGTCTGGGGTTATCGGTGGCCAATTAACCGGCCCTCCATGTCCTATCCATTTACCAGCAAAATTTCATCAAGACATTGCCTTACTTCATTAGTGAAATGTGTAGGAGCTCCCTCAAGTAGGTAATACATTTCAATTCGTTTTGCTAAGGGGATGTTTTCCAGCAAAATAATAAATTCATTACGTAAAAATTCCAGATAATTTCTCCCTGTGACACGATGTTGTAGTATGAAAGGACCAATTAATTGGTCATCTATGATACCACACCTAACATTCACTGAAAATCGTTGCTGAACATTTTTTTCCACTGTAGCATGTGGGTTTTCATCAGACCACCGATGCGCATTCAGTGTGTTGTTTATTCCGTTACGAGTGAAAGTAGCTTCATCCGAAAATAGTATAAATGGAATTAAATGTTGATTCCTATTAACCCGTTGACAAAATTCCAGCCGGCTGGCGTAGTCACCAGGCTGTAGATGTTGCACTTTCTGAATATGAAAAGGATCCAATCCATTATTATTTAATGTCCTCCAAACTCTACTTTGTGAAATATCGAGCCGTGTTGCAATTAATCGTGTGCTCGTTGCCCAACTACGTTGAACCATCTGCAGAATGTTTTCACCTTCATCAGCATAATTTGCTTGTCGTTCAGATGAAATATGAGCGGCGGGAAGTGTACCATTCTCACGAAGATTATTAAAATTCTAATAAATACTTTACGATTTGGTACAACACGACCGGGATACCTACGTCGATATTCCGTAACCGCTGCCGCAGCACTTCCATTGCAAAAGCCATAGATGAAAATCACGTCGGCATATTCGGCATTAGGAAGATACGCGGCATTTTTCAAAACAAAACTAAACAGAATTTCACTTTTTTTAACAGACTTGATTTTTATGCACTGTAAAATGAATACAAAATTACACTTCTTAACAGTTTTCTGAAATTTTTACGATAAGAATTCGACGTAATACTGCAAACACGATTGATCAGGGAAAAGTTATTTAACACATTACCACAATTAACCGACAACAGTGAGTAGTATTTAAACAAATTTTGATTAAAAAAATTAGTGTTGCCAACTTGTTTTTCGTAGGTCTAAAATTATTGTACCTACTAGACACATCTGTTTTCTTTTTTTGTAACATTTTCTTCTAAGTTTTCGTCGGTTTTGTTGTTAATAAGATTCGACATGTTTAAAATTGTATTTGTTTTCTGTTGACATTATTTACATCAATCTTCTTATAACTAAATTCTCTACAATTTATGTTTAAAAAAATATATGATTTATTGCCAATTTAACAACGTTATTGTATGTTAAACGTAAAAAAATGTGTTTTTTGGCCCTATTTTTGGTTTTTACATGGGATATCTTAGCAACTAAGAGAGATACATTTCTAGGACCTATTTTTTTTCGATTTCCCAGCTCAAAACCCATAAGAAACAATTGAATTTGCCCCTTAACTGGCCTTCCTAGATTTTCAGAAAGCCTTAATTTACCCGGAGGAACTGAAACTCGGGCGAAATCTTTCACCCTGTATAACTCGGTAACGAAGTGTTTTCGGACCCATGTTTATATGGACCTTTTTCTTATTTTTAGCCTCTAAAATGAGTTGTCTAACTATTGCCCTATCCTCCTAAATCACTCTGTATTTCCCTCTAAATATATATATACCGGAGATTAGATTATCTTCTTTTCACGATTTTCATAACTTCCTCTACTTTGTGCACCAGGTCCAAAACGTTGCTATCGCTCGTTCAATCCTTCCGAGCTTATTTTTAGTAAACCGTAGTACATTTACATTTAAAAACCTTCAAACTATGATAATGGTGCTTAACCTCTAAAGAATAGCAATAGTAAAGAGTTGAAATTCCTCTCGCGTTAGAATTTATAGAATTTTTAGAATATAAAATTGTTTTTATATAGTTCAATAAAACTACAAAATATCATTAATCTGAATTTATAACCCAATTTTATTTTTATTTCATTTTACTTACAACGAATTAAAGGGCCGATTGCTTTCAAAAAACCTGTTCATATCAAAGGGCATCTGTTGTAACTTATTTTACAATAGTAAAACGTGATTAAGGAAGGTAGAATCACATAATAAAATTTGACACATAAATGAAAAACAGTTGGCTACTACTCCTTAATAGTTATAATTGGTTCTTCTACTCCAAATTTGACCTTTGACCACGCATGAATTTCCCTATTCTCTTTTTTCCACTGGTAAATTCCCGTTTTCCCGCAATCTTTTGTAAGCTTAATTTTCAGTTTAATGATTCTTTAATGTATTCTCTTCGGTGTCTAGTACAGTTTTCGATGACGTCAGGGAATTCCCCGCAGGAACTGCCAGTCATAATGATATAGTTGATATGAATTAAATTTAATATTATCAAATGTGACTTTTCATCTCTCTTTAATGTAATTTACAGTTTTTTACGCATGCGCAATAAATATTTAATAGTAAAATAAAATACTATTACAATTTATTTTTTTTTATTTATTATATAGGCACTATGAATTAATTTTAAACGTTTATGTTTGCAAAACGATTACGAAAAAGTAAAAAACAAACCAGATAAGCTAACTGTGGCTCGAATTCATTTACAATTCTAGAAGAATCCTTTTAAAAAAATGTAATCATATAAAAATGTAGAAGAAAAATATTGAGATATTTATTTATTCTTAAACAATATAAGAAATTGCAATTTCGACATTTTAAAATCACACGTAGCAACAGATACTCTAAAATTTAATTTAGTATTGAAATGTACGTATGAAAAACGTCCAAATGATCAAATCCATAGTCAAATTTTTGCTTTTAAATTTAAAAAATATTCCCGTATATAATTGTAATGAACGGTATAGAAATAAATGAATTTAGAATTGTAATGAATTAAATGAACGGCAAAGATGAAGTCCTACGCAAGAACTATCGCATGAAAATAAACAAGAACAAAACAAAAGTAATGAAATGCATTAGAAATAACAAAGATGGACCACTGAATGTGAAAATAGGAGGAGAAAAGATTATGGAGGTAGAAGAATTTTGTTATTTGGGAAGTAGAATTACTAAAGATGGACGAAGCAGGAGCGATATAAAATGCCGAATAGCACAAGCGAAACGAGCCTTCAGTAAGAAATATAATTTGTTTACATCAAAAATTAATTTAAATGTCAGGAAAAGATTTTTGAAAGTATATGTTTGGAGTGTCACTTTATATGGAAGTGAAACTTGGACGATCGGAGTATCTGAGAAAAAAAGATTAGAAGCTTTTGAAATGCGGTGCTATAGGAGAATGTTAAAAATCAGACGGGTGGATAAAGTGACAAATGAAGAGGTATTGCGACAAATAGATGAAGAAAGAAGCATTTGGAAAAATATAGTTAAAAGAAGAGACAGACTTATAGGCCACATACTAAGGCATCCTGGAATAGTCGCTTTAATATTGGAAGGACAGGTAGAAGGGAAAAATTGTGTAGGCAGGCCACGTTTGGAATATGTAAAACAAATTGTTAGGAATGTAGAATGTAGAGGGTATACTGAAATGAAACGACTAGCACTAGATAGGGAATCTTGGAGAGCTGCATCAAACCAGTCAAATTACTGAAGACAAAAAAAAAATTAATTGTAATGATTTAGATCAAGCTACAGAAGAACGTTTGAAAAACTATTAGTTGAAGAATCTGAATTTCAAAGTAAAGGCAGCGGTTGGTCTTTAATCAGTATTGATGTTTTTTTGTTGCGTATAAATATATATAAGCCACTATATAATCATATATAAATTTATCCGATAAAATGAAACAAAGAAAAGCTGTGCTTAATGTTAAAAATAATGATGTTTTCTGCTTTAAATAGGTTATTTTATCGAAATACGTAACCAGTAATAATCCACAGCGATTAGATAAACATTATAATATGTTAATGGATAATATGACTTTAGCATGTTAACATTTCCAGTCCAGGTAAAACATATTAAAAAATTTTAGGTCGCCAACTATGATTTTTATAAATGTATATACGCTGACAGATGATAATGAAGAAAAAGAAGAAGTTAGACCTTTGCAAGGATGCGAAATTGAAAAGCCAAACCATTTTGATTTATTATATTTAAAGAGTAATGATACTTAACACTATTGCTATATAAAAGATTTTTCACGATTAGTTAGGTCTTAGTTGACGAAACAAAGATCGAAAATAGATGTATGCAAACGTTATTCTACATTCTATTAAAAAAAATAGAAATGGCGAAGATAGAATAAAAGCCCATTTAAAACGTTGTATTTACAATGAACCGGCACAAATAAAAATGTTAAAACCGAACGAAAATATATTAAAATTTAAAAAGTACAAAACTAAATTTCCAATGCCTGTTATAACATATGTTGATTTTGAATGCATATTGAATCCGACACCGTATTATTCAACATACACAAACTCTTATAGTTATACAACGCACATACATGAACCGATGAGTTATTGTTTATATTTTGTTTGTCATGAATCGATTTTTGATAAAATAAAACAGGTTTTGCCACAAAAACTGTATTTAAGAGATGAAAAAGCTGCTGAACGTTTTATAGAAACTCTATCTGATTTCGCAAATCAAGTTGTAGAAAAAATATACATATTTACATGATAACTTTTTCAACTGATGAACAAAGAAAATTCAACACTAAGCGATGCGAAATATGTCGTACATCGTTCGGTGAAAAATGTGAAAAAGTTAGAGATCATTGCCACTTTACTGGTCGTTACCGAGCCTCATTATGTAATAGCTGAAATTTACATAGACAAGCACAAAATACCATACCAATATTTATTCACAATTTAACCGGTTACGATTTACATTTCATAATAAGACAACTGGATTATGATAGGAAAAATATAGACATAAACATAAACATAAAAAAAATATAAATGTTGTACCTGAAACTACCGAAAAATAAACCATGTTTACAAAACGGATAACGAAAAATTTCAGTGTAAAATTTATAGGCACTTTTCAATTAAGGGTTTCAAGTTTGGAAAAATTAGCAACCAATTTACCAAAAGAATGATTTGCTCGAGTCAAATAATATTTTAAAATAGACGATTTAACACTGGTTACAAAAAAGGACGTGTATCCTTACGAATATACTGATTCGTGGTCAAACTTGAACAAAACACAGTTACAGGCAAAAGAAAAACTTTGCAATTCGTTAACTGATTCGCATATTACTGACGATGAATATAACCACGTGAAAATAGTCTGGGATCATTTTAAATGTAATTAGGCGAATACAGCGATGTATATTTAAAATGAGATGTGCTGTTATTTGCCGATGTTGAAAATTTTAGATCGTTATACTTACGAGAATATCATCATGATGCGGCGCATTATATATCGGTACCGAGTTTAGCTTTTGACGCCATGTTGTATAAAACTAATATCGAGAACTGTTCACCGACGCCGACATGTATATGTTTTATAGAACAAATTTTGTATATTTTTATAGAACACATGGTTGGTGCTCAAGTGCTCACCAACCATGTGGATTTGAAGCAATATCTGTTTCGGTTTCGCCTAGCGGCTGATGCGTTGTGTGTCTGCGGGGAGGCCCAGTCGAACGAGCATATGATGTTCGACTGCCCTGCTCTTGGGGGGGGGGGGGCAGAGACCGGAACTAAGAGGTCAGGGAGAAAACTGGCCGCTCATAAACGGCGAGTCAGTGTGGCGACAGCCGCATTGTGGGAGTTCCACGATGAGGTTGCGAAGTTCAACCGCCATCGTTAGAGTTTTTTAATTAATCTGGGTTATACTGATTCCTATAGCGCCGCTGTGGGAAGTTTTTCCTGAGATAATGGCTGGCCACCAGCCAGATACAAGCTCCAAGCGCTTTAAATGGTGGACAGGCACTAGCTGGCAGACAGCGACCGAGGCGTGACAGCCTAAATTGCTGTCTTTTATTTTATTAACTTTAATGACTTTTAGTAATTAGTAACAAGGGGTGCGCCTCCCCGATCTAGATTTAGTTTGACAAGTGAGCGGTTGGGACACATAAGCGGGTGGTGAATAGCACCTTGCTTAATCCACTCACGCTGATAGGTAGCTCACTAGGAGCTTTTAGGTAACGAGGTCGCTAAACTGTTTTAGAGGCACAGTAGCCGCATCTTGGTACTGACAGTTGGTCTATGCTTTAGGGCGACCGAATGGGGTGGTGGCGGGAGAAATGCCAGTTAACCAATGTATATGTTTATTGAATCCGGCATTAGAGGCGTAATTTTAACGTGTATTAAAAATCAGGCTTTATCAAGCAACAATTATGTTAAAAACTATAATAACAACGTCCCTAGTAATTATATAACTTTTGTGATCGCCAATAACTTATGTGAATTTAGTATGAGTTAGCCTTTACCGTATAAAAATTTCCAGTGGTTCGATAAACGGCATTTTAATCAAATTTTAGGTTCTATAATGAATCACGCCGATGATGCAGATACAAGCTATCCGTCGGATGTCGACAACGATGTCGACATCGTTTAGCGGTAGCGGACTACTACACGAACAATTAAACTATAATCCAGTCTGTCAATATTGGAACGATCAAAACGAATTGGATTTAGATTGCATACAATTTTGGGTGAATACGATGCCGGAAACACAACTGCTTCAAACGAAATTATATCCACAATTAAAGAATTGTGGAAAGGTTGAATTTGAATAGAGTATTTGTTTCTGTTTTTTATTTTTTATGTATAAAAATGTCACGTTTAAAATTAGGCGTTAAAAAAGGAAAGGAGGATCAGTTTTACAATGACTAAAAATTATAATGAGAAAAATCATAGATTGTGTAATATATCATCTGATCTGATTGACGATGGAATTTTAAACGAGCTAAAATTAAACGAATATACAAACACTTTCAGTGAACAGTTTGTCGGTTTGGAAAATTGAATCAGGGGATAAAGGCTATGATACAACGATTACCAAAGAAATTGACGATTTAAAAATGATAATGTTATCATTCGATAAAAGAATAAAACTATTGGAAAAGGACAAGGAAGAATTTATGGACGATATCAAGTTACTCGTACCTCGATCGGTCAGGGAACATGAAATCAATATGAAAAAGAGTTGAAGGGATCCGCGAAGAAAATTACGTTTAGATTATTTGTTTTATTGTTTTTTTTAATATTTTTTTTTTTTTTTTTTTTTTTTTTTTTTATTAATAGAAATGTAAGTTAAAATTAAGTATTTGAATAATTTGTTTGATTTTCCCACATATGCTACCGAACAAAGCGCAGGTTTAGATTTAATTTCAGCAAGCGATAAAACGATAAAAGTTGGCAAAATAAAGATCATCCCACCCGGTATTGTTATATTTTGAAGCGGAAATAAGACCCACATCAGGTTTGGCGGCTAAAGATGGCATTTTGCCAATTCGCTGGGCACAATTGATGCTGACTATCGGGGTGAAATTAAAGTTATTCTAATTAAATTGAGCAATAAAGATTTTATTGTACAAAATGGCGTGAAAATCTCGCAAATGATATTTTAAAAATATGAACGTATATCTTGGATTGAATATGAAAAACTTGATGAAACTGAACGTAATTATCATGGTTTTGGTTCAACTGGTTTAGCATAATTAACTGCAAAAATAATTTGTTTCATCGATAAATCTACTGTATTATTTTTTTAATTTATATGAAATATTTTAGGCCCGCAAATCTGAGGAACCAAAACTGTCACATAAAAGAATCATTAACTCTGAAAATTTTGTTGTTAAAGATTGCTGTTTATGTAAGAATGTGGTGAAAAATTAATTTATATAAAATATTTAATCGAATTTTACAATAAAAAAACCCTAAGCTCGGATTTGAGCATTGGCTTTTAACTGGGAAAAAGCCGATGCCGTAATTCCAACAGCGGCTATTTATGAAATTAACGGTGGCCCGAATTCGGCTAATTAAAATTTATCATTCAGAAAAGAATATATAAAAGGTTGCTCTTCGCCGGCCACTTTCCGACGTTTTGGAAGCGTGAAAACTTGGTATTGTTGTTCAAAGGTAGTGACAAAGATCCTACTGTTAGTTCTTCTTACCGTTCACTAACGCTCTTGCCGGTGATTGTCAAGGTTCTTGAGAAGGTCCTATATTTGCGTATTAATGTTAGATTGGCCACTGATCATTTGCTAATGGACAACTAGTATGGTTTCCGACCAGGCAAGAGCACTGAGGATGACATACTAAAGGTGATGGATATAGCTTCCTCTAGCATGTATTACGGATTTTTCTGGACATATCCGGGGCTTTTAACAACTTATGGTGGTCCTCTACCCTGTTTCAAATGCAGAAGCGTAAATGTACACGAAATGAAGTAGAATGCTCTCAAGGTATTTCAGCCACTAGACACCGTTTCCCGTGTGATGGCGGCTCGGAGATTCGTAATACCTTAACTAAAGGATGCCCTCAGAGCAGTGTTCTGAGTCCCCTTCTTTGGACCATAGAATTCGATTCCATGCTGTGTTTGAGGTTGCCATGTGGTTGTCGTATCGTCACTTATGCTGACGACGCGCTGCTACTTATTGAAGGGGATTCGCGTAACGACGTAGAGTTCTGAGCTACGCATGGTTGTGAGATTCTCCGACTGTTAATTCCCCAACATAAGATGATTTTCAGCCCAGAGAAAACCACAATAATATTGCTTTAGGGCCGATTGGCTGCATTGGTATTGTTTGTGATTTGATATGGTGCTCCCGCTGATGGGGGTGGTCGCGCCGCCGGAGTATGATAACCCGTGCGACCGGGGGCGTGGCTTCCCTCCTCTGGTGGCGGTCCTGATCGTGACTTGGCAATGCCACGCGAGACACCATGATGGGACCGGGTGGTGGTACGGAGTTTGTCCCCGGCTTCTGCGCAGACCGGAATGAGATTACGTTCCCCTTGTTAGGCGATCTAAATTGGTCGACTTATTTGGGTGTAGGTCTGAATTTCTATGTTGCGTAAGACATAATTTTGATTGATGTGAGTGTAGCACTGATTTAACTTTAAACTCGTTCGTTTTCTGAGACATTCACAGTCAAGAACGGTGCTATCAAATCTGAACTAAGCGCGGGGTTCGCGCTTCCACGTTTTCGGTTAGTTATTTTGAGGGAATCATGTTAGATTAGATGTGAAGGTATCCGTTTGAGGCCTACGTGAGGACGAAATTTGATATGTATTTTACTGATGCAAATGCCTCGGCAGTTTTTATGCGAAATGCTTTACCGAAATGATTAGAAAAAATGAACTCGCTATAATCAATTTAGATTCTTCAAACGGAATCGGTACACACTGGGTTTTTTTTTAAAAATGTAGAGTATTTTCATAGTGTCGGCGGTGTACAGCCCTCCTGCAGAACTGATGAATTGTATCGCAAAATCTAATTTAACAGAATATTACTAGATATCAAGCCGATGAAGATGCAATTTGCGGTCGATTATGTTTAGAGTTTTTATATGGATTATTGCCGATAGAATATGACTATTTGTTTTATTTTTTCCACTAGAGATATGACGCTTCTAGTATCGATTAATGGTACTAGTTCGGTGATAAAAATACATATTTCCTGCCAATCTATCTTTCAAAAGGACAATATAAACTGGGTTTACAATGGTTGATGACGGGGAACAGTATTCCGAATGTCAAAGAAAATAAAAATAATAAATTATATTTTGCTTTTGATTAAGACGTAGAAAAAAGTGCTAACTAAACAACATTACATAACTATACCGACAGGCAGTTATAAGATTGAAGATATCGGTGAATATATACAAGCCGAAGTGAAAAACTTTAAACAATCTATTGTAATTAAAGCAAACAACATTACGTTACGAACTGAAATTAAAAGCATATTTTGGATAGATATATCAGATAAAGATTGCAGTATCGGTAGTCTAATAGGTTATGTATCGAGACTACTCAAACCGAATCTAACATAGATATCGGATCAACCGATAAATATCGCCCATATAAATTTAATACGGGTAAAATGCAATATTATTATGGGTAGTTTCAAAGATGGTAATCGGGAAAATGTATTGTATACGTTTCCATTAATCGCCGACCCCGGTGATATGATTAAAGAATATCCATTGAATGTTATATCTTTATCTGCTGATGTGAAAGAAATTAGCAATTTAGAGATACAATTGACCGATCGATTCGATAATTAATTAAATTTGCACGACGAATAAGTCAGCGTGTTGTTGGTAATTCAACCTATGTAAAATATTGCAATTGATTTTTTTTTATTTTTAATAGATAGATATAATATGCCTCATATATCCAATAGCGTTATGTTGTTTTTGTTTAAAAACGTTACAAATTGAGTTAAGAAAATATTAAAAAGTTAAAATCTCTAGGACTTGAAATTGTAAATGGAAAATTAAAATCTATCCGTGGCTAAGAAATACTTTATTGAAATTAAAAATAAATTTTCTTATATAGATTCTAAAATGAATTATTTAAAAATATAAACGTCTAGACCAATCATCGACGTATAAACAATACCATGAACATTATCCATATGTAAATAACTTCGATACGGTTGCGGAAATAGAATCACTGTAAATCAGCCGGATGTACATACGGTTCCCGGTGATAGTTTTTTGATTGTTTGTGGGAAACGTGTAGGCGGAAATGGGAGAAAATTAACATCTTTGTAAATTTTGTGGGGGCATTTCTATTTGATGAGATTAAATTTCTTATAAACGGGCAAGAAGTAGCCCGCACTATAAATGTAGTTTTAACAACAATCATGAAAATACTTCCAATGATAAATTCTTTACTTTCATCGGCTGAAAGTACCGGTTGGGTTTATGGTGAAAATAATAAAATTTATACGGACAATGATGGCAATTTTACTTTGTGTATACCGTTATCAGTGTTGATGGGTTTTTCTGAAGATTATGAAAAAAGTCATTATAAACAATAGACAAGAATTGGTATTGAAACATAGTAATAACAACTTAAACGCGGTACGCACTACAGTTTCAGATCATAAATCTAAATTAAAAATAATAGACATTGTATGAAGTTTACCGTATTTGAAAGCGGCGCCTGATTATTAATTGGAATCGGTTAAATTGAGAGATAAAAACAAAGAGGTGCGTATGGAATTTTTTTTTTATTCACCCTACCCCTCGGGCCGCATCCACATCTAAGCAAAGCACAGCCCAGGGGGTTATCTACTCAAAAGGGCCTCCCTGTCCGCCGACCATAAGTCTAGTCCAACAGGTCAGCCCGCCGGTTAGATCTTTTCATTGCCTCTAACCCCTAAGGCGAGATATCCAAGCCCGACTACGTCATTCCTCGACCAAACCCCAGAAGCCGGGACTCGGTCTTTTTCGCGAAGGGATGAGAGAGTCCCAGTGCCTCATCACTGCCGCCCATCCGTGCAAGCACAGACGAACGGCAGCTCCACAGGGGCTTGGCCCTCAACCCCTCGCCGCCCAATCTTCCCTGGCATTGGCATTGTGCTGGAGTATCCGTGTCACAAAGTTAGTTACCGCACGAAACCTCTTTGCCCCTGATAACATACAGTTTATGTTTGAGTCAACTGTAAGGGGGGCAGTCACCAACTCACAGCAGCCCACGTCCGGCAGTCGAACACAACGTGTTCCGGTGTATCGATCTCTCTAGAAAAGACAAAAGAAGTCGTCAGCTCTCCTCCTGGAATGTAAGTACATCCGAAACACGCCGTGGCCAGATGAAAATTGGTCAACCAATAGGTGACTTCACCAAAGCTGCGGTTGACCCAAGGCTCAATCTGCCGGATAAGACGATCTGTCCATCACCCCGTGGACAGGTCCAAGCGGACCTGCCATTCTCGGAACAACCACCTGTGCATATCACGCCTATCAGCTCCTTCAATAATCCCAATCCTCATCTCGGCTAGTTGTTTAAATGGAGAAATGCCTGCAATGACTATCACTGCCTCGATTGAAACTGAAGAGTATTCTGAAACCATGCGGAAGGCAATCAGCCTCTGCACACCCTCTAGTACCCGTCAATTTCAATCGAATCCTAGAGATTTCGACCAAACAATGACCCCAAACAGCAGAGCAGAATTGATCACATGGCCATACAACAACTTCCTTTTGGATGACCGAGGGCCGGCCACGTTGCCTAGGAGCTTACTCAGTGTCAAAGGAGCTTACTCCTATGTTTTAAAAAAAAAATTTATGTTTCGTATTGTCTGTTGAACTCATTTTTAACTTCTACAGGTAGGTAGTTCGGTTCTTTTGTTTCGTTAAGTCCTTTCAGTCTTACTTAAGACTCGATGAGATGTGTTTTGTCTTTAGTTCATTAAATAGTAGTACAGCAATGGGAATGTCATTCGTGGTATTCGCATCGGTGGTATCCTTGCCGAGGCGGACTGGAATACGTCAAAAGCCGAGGTTTCGAAGATGACCTCCAGTAAAACTCAAAGGGCTAGAAAGGGTGTAGGTAGCGGAGGGTGTCCTCCTACGGAGGTCAAGATGGCCATACTATATAGAAATATTTGACTTATGCTTATAAACACGTTGAAAGGATCGTGTTAAACGCCTTTCTTGTTCGTGTCATTTCTTTATTTGAATTATAGGAGTAAAGATAAACAGAATTTAAAACGTTTCTTTTCACTTTAAACATACATATTATATTAGGTGATAGGGAAAAGTAAAAACTAAATAAAATAGAATAGATTAACCTCGAATAATTAAAGTCCATATGAGCTGTTTTTTAGTTTAATTTACAATACGTTTTATATATACTAAAATGTGTTTTAGTATTTACAAAAAAGTAGAAATCCCTTAGTATAGACAAGGAGATGGCTTATCACCGTTATTGTTCAATTGCGTTTTAGAGAAGATAGTTAGAGAACAGAGAAAGGCGAACACCAAAGGCCTATATCTCGGAACAAAAAACAAGAGAGTTGTTATAGACTGCTTAGCTTTTGTTGATGATATGGCGTTAATCACCGATTCAATAGAACATGCGCAAGAACAAATAACAGAACTCCAAAGGCAAGCAGCTAAGGCTGGCTTACAGATCTCCTTTGAGAAAACACAACACATTACAAACATCAAGAACGCGCCACAAAATCTTAAAATAAACAGAAATAAAATAGCCAGAACTGACAGTTAAATACCTATGAGAAAGGATAACGCAAAACAATAGTGAAAAAATAGCTCTAGAAAACAGATTACTCAAAATAGAAAAAGCATACAATATCACGAAGAATACCTATAACCAAGAAATCCCTTTCCTGGAACACCAAACTAAGACCCTACCAAACGGTAGTTAGACCAGAAGTACTGTATGCGGCAGAAACGCTGAAACTACATAAAGTACAGGACGTAGAGAGAATAGAGAAAATAGAGAGAAGAATCTTACGAAAAATATTAGGCCCAAAAAAAAACGCAGGACTAGATTATAAACAAATATCAAACTAAGAGCTATATTCCAAAATAGAAAAAATAACAGATGTAATCAGGAAAATAAGACTGCAATTGACACATATACAAAATGGAGAACACCAGACTAACACAACAGATCTTCACCCTACTAAACACTCACAAGAACAAGATAACCTGGCTTAAAGAAACAGACAATGACCTAGTAAACAATTCAATAGACTCAGACATTTTAAAAGATAGAGCATCATTCAGAAAAACAATACAGGAATTAGAGTTTCAGGAGAGGAAAAAACTCACTTGAAGTAGAGGGAGAAAGTGGACTCAAGAAGACAAAAAACACCACTCTAGAAAAATGAAAGAAGCATGGGCTAAAAGTTGAATAAGCGTGCCCTCTAAATGGGCTATTCGAATGAAAAAAAAATGTGTTTTAATCATTTTCCGAGTTGGAATAAAAAATTACATTAGTACGAATATACGAAGGTTATTAATAATAATTTTAAATGATTAGTTTAATTTTTTTAATATTATATTTCCGACAAAATCACATAAAAATGTAATCATTATCATTAATGTAAAATCATGTAGGCTATTCGATATTACTTAAGACTTTAGTTTTCCTACCGGTTAATACAATAATATTAGATTTTAATCGTACAATAACAAAAATAATATCACAATGATTTGAAAAGCATATTAAATATCGATCATTTCGATAGATAGATAAATTTCTTTTTTTTTCTCTTTTCACTTCACAGAACTCCACTAATATTTATTTATTTCTTACAACACTATTTTACTCATCGGTCTGAAAGTTGCTGGAAGTTCTGTACTAGAGGGTTTCCTATACCGCCTTCTTAAAGCCTTCGTAAAATAAGCGTGAGTATTTTTATTCTAAAAATTGTGAAGAGATTAAAATACGGACACTTTAATTCTTTTTCTTTGGACAATATCGCTTTGGAATGTAACAATATCTTTTTCGTTTGGAGTGTCGCTTTATATGGAAGTGAAACTTGGACGATCGGAGTATCTGAGAAGAAAAGATTAGAATCTTTTGAAATGCGGTGCTATAGGAGAATGTTAAAAATCAGATGGGTGGATAAAGTGACAAATGAAGAGGTGTTGCGGCAAATAGATGAAGAAAGAAGCATTTGGAAAAATATAGTTAAAAGAAGAGACAGACTTATAGGCCTCATACTAAGGCATCCTGGAATAGTCGCTTTAATATTGGAAGCACAGGTAGAAGGGAAAAATTGTGTAGGCAGGCCACGTTTGGAATATATAAAACAAATTGTTAGGGATGTAGGATGTAGAGGGTATACTGAAATGAAACGACTAGCACTAGATAGGGAATCTTGGAGACCTGCATCAAACCAGTCAAATGACTGAAGACAAAATAATAATATATGGACAATATCGGCTTTATACTTATGTTAATAAATTATTATTGGTTAAATAAACCGGTCAGGTAGAACTAAGTAATAGGTTAGGAACTAAACTAACAATTATGTACAACATAAAGGATTATTTCAAAAAATATATACATATATTTTACATTGCACAAAGAAGATTCATTTTTATTTACTTACATAATTATATAATTAAACAAATAAAGATATCCTAATTTCGTTCAAAGTAAGCACTCACAAGCGACAGTTACTGGTACGACCTCAAATTTCCATGTTTCTCTTAACGATTCAGGCAATGATGAATCATATACCATTAGATCATCATCTTCTTCTGCTTTTTTCTTAAGAACTTTGACTTTATAAGCCCGTTCCACGCAGTGATATGGTCCTCGCCAGCAAGAGCCCAAGATGCATTTTCGGCTCGGTAAATAACGAGGATAATAATTGTGACCCAGATCCAGTAACTCGTGGACAGATTCACACGAACACGGAAGAGGTACTTCTTCTAATAATACATCTTCAGACCAAGATAAACTTCCAACGACTATTTTCACGGCCATCAACACTACAATCGGTGAAAAACCGGTGGTGGTTTTCATATTCTAAAGGAAAAAAAAAAAAGATAGAAATTAGTGCAAATTTAAACTTTGGAATAAGTTTCTTTCTTGGTACAGTTATTAAACAGAGCGAAAAACCTGAGAGGCTGAAGACAAAGACCCTAAAACAAAAAAAAAACAGAATTTCTCTTTTTGTTTATTTACCTTTAAAGATATATATTATAAAAAAATACCATATAATATTTGAAGAAATAAACTAACATTATATTTAAATTCTACGGAAACAATTTTTTTTATTCATAAGTTTTTAAATATTTTTTTGAATATTTCATCTTTGAATCTTGAAATCTTTGAATATTATTTTTTTTAGTATATTACAGATTTGAAATCATATTAATGGTTAATTGTTCCTATGCAAATCGGTTATTTCTCGTCAATAAACAATTGCGAGTACATTCAATGGATAGACTGACGTGGTATATTTTAGTTTATTCCTTATTTTTAGATCCAGAAACATGTTTTTTAAAAGCTATTACATAACTCACTTTAGGAATAATTAAATCTTGCAACTGCTGTATCTATCGTATGAAAATCATTGAAATTTGGTACACGTACGTAATTTCGATGACAATACAGCACTACGGTGTCGAAATTTGATATTACCCACCCCCACGCACTACCCATACGCTAAATTCATGCATTTAGTTGACAATTTTAATTTCGCATGAACTATCGTATGAAAATGATTGAAATTTGGTAAAGTATGTAACTTCGATATGTAAAATTTTATATTTTTTACTTTTTTGTCTTAAAAAAAGAATACAAAAATATATGTGATTACAAATAAAAATATATTTTAGAAAAGCTTTTATTTAACTAATATTAATAAAATATATAATTAATAAAAAATACATTAATAAAAATACATATACATATTAATACATATACATATACATATTAATACATATACATTAATAAAAAAAGTCAACAAATTAGAAAACCCCTCTAAAAAGTAAAAAATAAGAATTAAATCAAATTGAGAATTTTAAACAAAAAATATAATATACTAACAAATATAAAATGCACTGAAAAGTAAAAAATAAATTATATAAATATCTAATAAATAAATGTAATAATTATTACATTTTAAAATTAAAAGTAATGAAAATTTTTAGTTAAATAAAAGCGTGGCGCAGTTTTTTTAACAATATTTTCGAATAAGTATTTATAGACATTTGCTGTATTTTAAAATATATTTTTTGTTTAATGTGGTTGTTTAGTATATGTATATACTTTATTTCTCTGTAATAAAATAACTCAAGTTTTAATTCTTTGATGGTTCACATTTGCACCGAGATGACCTTTAAGGGTTAATAAGATTAAAAATAAAAATTAAATTTAGAAATCTTGCCCAAAGTTATTATATTTTGACGGTAATCTTAAAAAGTATTAATTATTATCATTATTATAATTGCAATCGTAATTATGAATACATTAAATAAAAATTCATAATTAATTAAAATGAAACTTTTAGCGGAAAGAGTGCGTTCAATTTTGCTTAGATTACAAGCAGAATTTGAAAATGAACTTCAACTATGTGAGAACAGGTACAAAGAATGCGAGCGGGTGCATTTTCCCAGATTGTTACTTGTAGCTAGTCAGTCTCAACTGGAGAGGTTCCAGCAGACCTTTCCGCCTCCTCGCGTCATTATTGAAAATGAAAATGAAGATTAATTGTTGTAAAAATAAATGTTGTGTTGTTTAAAATAAATTATAAAATCTGCGCCACGCTTTTATTTAACTAAATATTTTCATTACTTTTAATTTTAAAATTTAATAATTATTACATTTATTTATTTTCTATTTATTGGTTATTTATTAGATATTTATATAATTTATTTTTTACTTTTCAGTGCATTTTTATATTTGTTAATATATTTTTTTATTTAAAATTCTCAATTTGATTTAATTCTTATTTTTTTATTTTTTTAGAGGGTTTTTCTAATTTATTTCCTTTTTTTATTAATGTTAATATTAATATTAGTTAAACAAAAGCTTTTTTTAAAAAATAATTTTTTATATGTGATCAAATATATTTTTGTATTTTTATTTTTATTTTATTTAGAAATTAAAATAAGCATTTTTTTTTTTTAAATAGGTTTAGAAGTTTCTTTTTTAAATATATCTAGAAATCCGCAAAAATACAATTACTTACGAATAATACATAAATTATCATTATGTATCGTACGATCGGAAAACAAAGATCGTTTAAATTTAGTCATATGCATTAATATATTGAAAGCCAAATAATACTTGAAAGGTTTACTAAACCGAGAAATAGTTAAGCCAGAAACTTTATTACGGCCACGAGCTAGTTTCTTTTCCTTCAGTAATACATACTACCCACTAAAGACTTACATATTTTTCATATTACGACTTAGATAAATCTTTATAGAATAGATATAATTCTATCATGTTCTTTCTAATCATGATAATTGACACCATTTTATTATCGGCACGTATTAATTACAGTGAATAAAATCAGATATAAGCATAAGATAATTAAGCTTAACGCTTAATTATAAAATTTTGAAATTTATCAGCAGGTTTACTTTCAGTAGGGGCAAATGAGACTGAACGGAGAGAAAAAGTATTTATATATTTCATAAAGAGAGGAAAAAATCACTTAAAAAAGATAAAGAAAAAGATAGTAGAGATTTATTTGCATTTTTTTCTTATGGAAACGAACCGATATTTCATTTCAAGTACGTAATTAATAATTTGGCAATAAAAGAAACAGAAATACCAGAACCATGTCTATCAGTAAACTGTAAATTTTAAAATCTTTACTCATGAACATTTACGTCGGTAAAATGAAGTAATAGGTGAACTTTGCTCTGTTAGAAACAAAGAGTAATTCTAAGTTATATTTTTTTTTTTTTTTTAAGTAATATCTGTGTTAAAAATGGTAATATTTGTATTTTAGACAAAAGTCTAACTAAAAATTAGAAGATGGTTTACAAATGTATACCCACATTAATTAAACTAATGTAATATAAAATTCGAAAGCTAAATTTAAAATTAAAATTTATTAAAAAATTTTTTTTTAACTTTTAAAATATTATTACATCACTTATTGTCGAAACAAGATACATCATTACAAAAGTAAAAGGTTTTTTTTTTTATTTTGTCTTCAGTCATTTGACTGGTTTGATGCAGCTCTCCAAGATTCCCTATCTAGTGCTAGTCGTTTCATTTCAGTATACCCTCTACATCCTACATCCCTAACAATTTGTTTTACATATTCCAAATGTGCCTGCCTACACAATTTTTTCCTTCTACCTGTCCTTCCAAAATTAAAGCGACTATTCCAGGATGCCTTAGTATGTGGCCTATAAGTCTGTCTCTTCTTTTAACTATATTTTTCCAAATGCTTCTTTCTTCATCTATTTGCCGCAATACCTCTTCATTTGTCACTTTATCCACCCATCTGATTTTTAACATTCTCCTATAGCACCGTATTTCAAAAGCTTCTAATCTTTTCTTCTCAGATACTCCGATCGTCCAAGTTTCACTTCCATATAAAGCGACACTCCAAACATACACTTTCAAAAATCTTTTCCTGACATTTAAATTAATTTTTCATGTAAACAAATTATATTTCTTACTGAAGGCTCGTTTCGCTTGTGTTATTTGACATTTTATATCGCTCCTGCTTCGTCCATCTTTAGTAATTTTACTTCCCAAATAACAAAATTCTTCTACCTCCATAATCTTTTCTCCTCCTATTTTCACATTCAGTGGTCCATCTTTGTTATTTCTACTACATTTCATTACTTTTGCTTTGTTCTTGTTTATTTTCACGCGATGGTTCTTGCGTAGGACTTCATCTATGCCGTTCATTGTTTCTTCTAAATCCTTTTTACTCTCGGCTAGAATTACTATATCATCAGCAAATCGTAGCATCTTTATCTTTTCACCTTGTAGTGTTACTCCGAATCTAAATTGTTCTTTAACATCATTAACTGCTAATTCCATGTAAAGATTAAAAAGTAACGGAGATATGGAACATCCTTGTCGGACTCCCTTTTTCTTATTACGGCTTCTTTCTTACGTTCTTCAATTATTACTGTTGCTGTTTGGTTCCTGTACATGTTAGCAATTGTTCTTCTATCTCTGTATTTGAACCCTAATTTTTTTAAAATGCTGAACATTTTATTCCAGTCTACGTTATCAAATGCCTTTTCTAAGTCTATAAACGCCAAGTATGTTAGTTTGTTTTCTTTAATCTTCCTTCTACTATTAATCTGAGGCCTAAAATTGCTTCCCTTGTCCCTATACTTTTCCTGATACCAAATTGGTCTTCTCCTAACACTTCCTCCACTCTCCTCTCAATTCTTCTGTATAGAATTATAGTTAAGATTTTTGATGCATGACTAGTTAAATTAATTAAAAGGTAGTTAAAGTAAAAGGTACGTATGATAAATAACTTTTATAACATTCTCCACTCCTGCTATTAATAAAATTAAAATTAAAATCCTAGTAAACTCCAGTTCTAAATTAGATATTATTAATTTGGTAGATAATATAAGTAAGATTAACAAATTAATTTTTCCATTCATTTCAATTCAGTTAATTATTCCATAATTATGTTAATAAAAAAGATTAATCATTTAAAAATTAAATCTGCCGTTTAATGGATACAGAATAATACAAAATACATATTCCTATAATTACTCCAAAAATGTTCATTCCCGTACCACCATCGAGGGTAAACTAAATATATAATTTAAATCCAATTAATTATAAACTCAGAAATTAAAAATTTTAATATTATTCATTATTAAAATTTGTAGAGAAATATTAAGTAAAATAGAAAATCAGAAATCTTTCTTGTGGACAGGATAACTGCTGTATTTTGCGCCAATCACTTTCAAATTGTTTCTTAAAAATAACTGGTCCCAAAATCTCCGTCCAGTTTGTTAATGGCTAAAATCGGACCATGGGGATGGAAATGTGAGGGCTTTTTCGAAAAAAGAAAAAATATCGCTATAACTTTCTTATTAATTAAAATATCGACTTCGTTTAAAGTTAATATTATTCTTTGGATAAGAGCCTAAAACTTATCTAAGAAAATTTATTTGATACCATCAACCATTGGCCCAGGGGGTTGATAAAATGAGGTTTCGAAGAAAAAAAGAATCATATTCTCCCTTAATAGGCACAGTATCGAATCGGTTTAAGCGATCATTAGTCCTCTAAACATTACCGAAAACTTTTGTCTGAAACAATTATTATGCCACGTTAGTTTGTTCAAGAATATTCATGAACGTAACACCCTTCTGTAGCAAGGCTAGCCGCTGGGGTACACCCCCATTCCAGGGCTACTAACCTTGGAGGACCGATCCGGTACTCTGGTGGAACCGGCATATGTCCTGGCAGAGAGCGGATGCGCAGTCTCTGCACTGACTCCAGTCTCCTACTCACCGAACCTTTCAGAGCTCCCATGCATGGACATACATGGGCACCATTGCTACATGCTTGCCATCGCAGGGGGCATGTGGACAACGGAAGGGTCTCCGTTACACCTTCAATAACATTGACCCTGGCCGCCACATCGCCAGCTCCAAGAGTGGTATGAGCCCATTTCCAAAATCGTTTATTATTCTATTTCCTGCAGGTAGCCGAGAAATCCATTCCGTTTAGTGACCTGAAGTTGGAAACAGGTCAAACGTAAAAAAGCATAACCGAGGAATTTACTCGGAACCCCGTTAGCCAGCTATATGTAATGTACGTAAGTACAGCTGTTGCCGCCCTGGACGTGGAACATAGATGTTGTGTTCCGGACGTGGGGATTATCTACCTCAGGGCATTATTATTATTATACGATGCTGAAAATAAGAGTAAAAGACAAGCAAGGTCAAATTCCGAGGGAAAATAATGAAGACAGAACCGGTGTATGTAAATCCAGTGTTTTTTAAATTTTGCAATAAAACAGTAAAGGATCTGCACAAAAATTTCAAAAACCAAATAAAAATTGGGGAAGAGAAAATAAGAAGATAATTTGAATTGATGCTACCATTTTTAATTTGATCCTTTGAATTCTTTCATTAAGGTGCAGGTTTCTCGTGTCTGGTTTTTTCCAAACACACGAAAAAGTTTTTTTTAGTTTTTGTTTTAAGGCTTCTCTGTAATTTTTAATCAGAACATAGGAGTTAAAGTTAAATGCATAACTTTAAAAAACAATACTGATACAAATTTTTAAAAAATACTGTAGAAAATAGAGTATTATGATTCGACTTCCGGAAAATTTCGACATAAAATAATACTTTCCTAATTTTTTCTATAAATTTTAACTGTTGTAAAGTTATGTTACATTAAAAATTAGTGAATTATTGATCATCTTTTTGATTTGGTGTCGACTTTAAAAAGCAAAAAACTAAAAAGTATTGAAACAGTAGTACTTTTTGTCGATTTTACTTTTATGAGTTTAACTTTCTCTACGAGATAGAAAAAGGAATTATTAAAAAGGTGAATAGTTTTATATATATACGAATTATTACACCTTTAATTGCTAAAGGCAGACTTTTGATCATGATAAAGATAAGAAAAGACATATAGAGAAATGAAGTTATAGCTTTACATAACGAGATCTTGCATATGTAGAGGTAGATTTTGTAACTTCTTTTTAGGTAGATTTCATAAGAAGCTACGTTTTGTAATGGGTATCATGATTCGACTTCCGGAAAATTTTGACATATCTTTGCGTTTTACAACCTCCAAACCATCAAAATTCTTTTTTTGATTTCCAATAGGCATATTTATGCAATGTTATAAATTTGTTGCGACTCGACTCGGACAAATTTTATTAAAACCGAATTTTGTTGCGGACATATCGTACGTAGGCCGACCTCGACTAATTATCATACGATCTGCTACTTCAACGATAATCACTAGTCTGAATAAAACCACGTTATTTCTGCACTGAATGTTAACAATCCTTGTGGTCGTTCATCAGCAAATCTTTAATTCTTCAACCATTACAGACACTGCGTAGAGTCAAAATAGTGTTTTCGTACTGCGCTGAAAGTCTTCTGTGAATTTTAGCTCCTGAGATACCCTCCACTAATAAAAAATTAATCATTGAACGCTTGGTGAGAACGAAAAGCAGTGGACACGGTTAAAGAACACAACAATATCTTAACCCAGATGTAGCTTCTAACAACACTGACCGTTTGACATTCTGGTTTAATAACGTAAAAAATGCTGGAGTAAAAACTGTGTTTTTCGAATTTTTCTTAAAAGTAAACAAGTATCTCTGTCTGAACAACTTTTTAGTAAAATGATGTAAACAGAACAGGCTTTAATTTGTTTTATCGGTTAATTTCCAAAATCTTTCTGCTCAAATTCAGGTATTTTTTTCTTTAAAAATTTAAAAACAAAAACCCTTAAAAAATAACCGATATAAATATTGACCTTTCCTATTTCTTTTATATCATGTATGTAAGGAATAACGTACCCAAGGAATGTTTTTTTTAACATAAAATTATCTAATATTATCATTAATGTCTCCTATAAATAATTTATTAAAAGATAATTCAAAAAAAAATTATCAAATACAAGTATTTAAAAAAAAGATTTTTACTCAAACCGTTGTGTTTGTAAATATCTGTACCGTTAAAACGGTATCACATAATATTCGGTTAATTTAAAATTTTATCTCAAGTAAATCAACTTAATCGCTCTTTTCATTACTTTGAAAGTAATAAATATATCACATTAAATTCTGGAAGGCTGAATACATAGCAAAATATGTGACTTCGGGTATAGTTACCACTAATTACACACAAATCATTTTGTAAGGAAATCTTTTTTTTAAGATAAGTTTCACGTAAATAACGTTATCATTATTTCACAAGTTATACTTTATGCGATAATTGATCGACCTATCTATAAAATACTTACTATTATTCACTCAAAATTAATTGAGTGTCCTCCGAAACGTTTGTCTTGAAATTTGAGAAAAATATTACCAGACATATTTTTTTATAAAAAGATACGCGTACGATTACAAAACAGCACTAAATATCAATTGCAAAAAGATAGAAATTATTACCGATGCTAAAAAAAAAATTATTATACAACAGATAATTATGTACACAGAAATCATGTTTATACTATAATTTTAATATTTAGGATTATGCCTAACCAAGAACGAGTCAGTACAGTAACTGACTCCAGAATTCCACAACAGCATAACCTTAAAGAAATTTCTAAAATAGCGAAATATGATTTATTTTATTTAATTACAATAATATTCTTAATTTTAAAACGAATGTTCTAAATGAAACATCATCGTTTTAAGGTTACAACTGTTGTCAACTTACTCTAATACATTTTATGATAATTGCATGTTAAATTAACTAAGCTTAATCGTTAGATTCCAAAAACAATTTAAAATTTATATGTTTATGAACTAACCGATCATGTAAAGATAATTTAATAGAAAAAAACTACTAATATTCTAGAATAAATTATATATATTTTGTTAATCGCATTAAAAAAATTTTAACTCGAGAAAATTTAAAGATAAAATACTATATATATTATTCAGATATAAGATTAATACTGCACCTTTATAATATCCAAAAAATCTGATGAGGACACCACATAAATTCCTTGTACGCCTATTAAAAATTACATATACACATATTTTTAAAACGAAAAGTACATAAAATTTTACTTCTTTGATAACTTCTGATATTATTATTATTATTTTTTTTTGTTTGAGCTTTTTAGGGGCATCGACTACTTTGGTCATTAGCCCCATCAAACTTCAAAAAAAAAAAAAAATTATTATTATTATTATTATTATTATTATTATTATTTATTGCAAAACTTTGTTACAATAAGAGGTTAATAATTATTAATAAATCATTATATTTAAATTTTAAAAAAGAAAAAAAAAATTACAAAAAATATATTTGATTAGATATAAAAAATTATTTTTTTAAAAAAGCTTTTGTTTAACTAATACTAATATTAATATTAATAAAAATAGGAAACAAATTATAAAAACCCTCTAAAAAGTAAAAAATTAAAATTAAATCAAATTGAGAATTTTAAACAAAAAAAAAATGTAATATATTAACAAGTATAAAAATGCACTGAAAAGTAAAAAATAAATTATATAAATATCTAATAAATAAATGTAATAATTATTAAATTTTAAAATTAAAAGTAATGAAAATATTTAGTTATGTATGTATCTACATAACTCTTAACGATAAGCCGTAGGACGTTGAAATTTTTAATTAAGGACTGTTGTAAGATCTAGTTGTGCACCTTCCCTTTTGATTGCAATCGATTGGACCAAAAATGTCCAAAAAAGCCCAAAATCCCAAAAAATTGGATTTTGGACTTTCTATTAACTGCAGTAACAAGCCCTCATTGAGAGCTTTACAACGATATATCATAAGTAGTACTTATATTCATTGGTTCCAGAATTATAGCCAAATAAGATGTTTAATTAGTGAAATATTTGGATCTTACAAGGGGATGGCCCATCAATTCGAATCCGACTTCATCTCCTTTTTTTTTAATTTTTTTTATTTATTTTTAATATATTGATTTATTAATAATTATTAATTACTGATTGTAAAAAAAGTGTTTATAATAAATAATAATTCAATAATAATAATAAAAATATGAAAAAATATCGGAAGTTATAAATAATTATAAAACTTTTATACTTTTCACTTTAAAAATATGTGTATATGTAGTTTAATAGGCGTGGATACCGGTGTTCTTTGGTGGTTGGGTTTCAATTAACCACACATCTCAGAAATGGTCGAACTGAGAATGTACAAAAGACTACACTTCATTTACACTCACACATATCATCCTCATTCATCCTCTGAAGAATTATCTAAGACGGTAAGCTACCGGAGGCTAAACAAAAAAAAAGAAAAGTTTAATAGGCGTACAAGGAAGTTATGTGGTGTCCACATCCGATTTTTTAAATTTTCTTTCGAATGTTTTATTATATTTGGAATTTAAATAATTGATTATAAAGCGGCAGATTAATCTTAGAATAATTACTATTTTTGTGTAAAAATAAAACTATTGAAATAAAGTTATTACTTTTTCCTATTCACTGACTCAGTATCAACCATTCAGGTGTTTTATCATTAAATTTATTTTGAATAGGAACATACAAGATTTAAAAAAATATTTATTACATTAAAAACTTTACTCCAGTAAAGACTATCAGGATACTTACGGAAAGAAAGTGTGACGTCGAATGCGGTCGCAGAATTTCGAGCTCACCTTATAGCTGAACATCTCAAAGGCTAAACGCATTAGCTAGGAATATTTTTAGGTGGGCGATGACACCTTTTCTCTTTTATAAAGCTTTTAACGTATTATCCTTTTTTTTGTTCTTTTATTTCATTTCAAAATAACACATCACTAGAAATTGTACAGGACACAAATAACTCTTTTCAAAGAGATTTTTTTCATAATACTTCTACGACAACTTTGCGGGTTATGTTTCCCAATTACTGATACGACGTCTAGTATCTTAGATTATCGTTATTAAGAAGAAGCAACGGATATATTCTTTTAAGACAGCACAGGACAAAAATAAGAAAATAAACGTCAGAATAAATACCTATATTAAAAAAAAAACACTATCAGATCTTTATTGATTTTCTCCTTTGAAGTCTATTATCCGTTTTTCTTCTGTAAGAATCAGCACACAAAAAGTAGACATAAATGAAGAAATAATTAAATATTTTTTACAAATTAAGAAATATGTAATTGAGGGCTGTTGACGTTTTTATTTGATATGTTTAATTCATTTATAATGCGCCAATTTCCCTAAAGCTACCACTGTTATTTGTATTACTGTTGATTCACTGATATCTGAAAAAATAAAAATGAAATTCTTTACTAATTTTCACTGCTTTCTACTTTATACTTCCTTGTGCGAAGTAAAGGAAGTATTGTGATCGCGAAAAATTTCGGTTTACAGATTTTAACGGAAATATCCATTTTGACCACCACTGAATCCATTTTGACTAGTTTTGGTGTGACATCTGTATGTACGTACTCGTATGTATGTACGCACCTAACGTATGCACCACCCATAAATCAAAAACGAATAGCCGTAGAATGTTGAAATTTTGGATTTAGGACTATTGTAACATCTAGTTGTGCACCTTCCCTTTTGATTGTAATCGACTGAAACAAAAGTGTCCAAAAAACCTCAAAATCAAAATCTGTTTGGATTTTGGACTTTTTCTTAACTGCAGTAATAAGCCCTCATTGAGAAATTTTCAACGATTTATCATAGGTGGTACTTATTTTCATTGGTTCCAGAGTTATAGTCAAGTGAAATTTTAATTAATGCAATATTTGGATCTTACAAGAGGAAGGCATATCGGTTCATTCCTTTTTTTTAACTTAAATATATTGATTTATTAATAATTATTAACCTCTGATTGTAAAAAAGGTTTTACAATAAATAATAATTCAATAAAAAAAAAATTAAAAAATATGAAAAAAATGTGTAATGAAAAATATATTTAATTTAATAGGCATACAAGGAAGTCATGTAGTATCCACATCAGATTTTTTATTTAAAACGTTTTGATGAAAGTATTAAAATAAATAAAAATGTCTAAAGACCTGCTATTTTAGTTTTCAGGGACATAAATTGTATTAACATCATTCTAATATCACCAGTTGAAAGAAAACGTTTGTCTGGCGCAAAATAACATTCCCCTAAATTTTAGTAACTAAGCGTCTTGGTTGTAGAATCAATGATGCGTGGATTTAAAATAAAAAATCGTCGGAAAAGTACATAGCCAATCGTAAACTTAATTTTTTAAAGTAAAAATTAAAAATGTCGCAGTTCCTCATTTTTATAGAAACTAGTACTTCTTGTGCAGAAATTGATAACTTCCAAGGTCGTTTACGCTAAAAATAATACTTTTGATTGAAATTGTATTCAAATGTCTACATCATATTTCGTGAATAAACTTTTTTTTTCTTCCTTTTTTTGTTTGGGGGCGAAAAACGCTTGTGCGTTATCATCGCCCGGAATTTTCTTTAATAAAAAGGTAAAATTACTGTAAAATAATAAAACTTATAAGGTTAAAAATTAATATAAATCATATAAAAAAAATTTATTAAAACAAAAGTCAAAAAAGTGAAATAAAACTCAAAACTAATATCGCAGACGGAGTCTTTAAAATATAAAAGTTAAAATAATAGAAAATAGAAACTATATAAAACTTACCTAATTCCGATAGGTTGTGCAAAAGGCTCCCTTCTCGGGTAATAAAATTAAAGACATAGAACCAAAAAATACAAAATTGAAAGTAAAAGAAAAAAATTATCACAAACTCTTCTAGCATAAAAATATATATGATAATATTAAATTTTTTGCAATAACCTGGTACTACGCAAAAACAGAAACATCTGGTTCAAAATTTCGTATTATTGTACAAGATGCCACGGATGTTTCTAGGTAGGTTAAATTTACGACGCAACGCCTCATAATATATGCGTCTATGAGAATGTGGTGCACAGTCATGCGGCAGTTGCATCGTGTGCATAGGGGTGGGACTTCTCCTGACATTAGATATTCATGTGTGATCCTCGTATGTCCTATCCGTAATCGGCAGAGAACTACTTCTTCACGATCAGTTTTTCTGCAAGAGGAGTCCCACGGCAACACTGAATCTTTAATTCGTCGGAGTTTATTATCGACGGTAGTCGCCCAGTCACTTTGCCACCTTGCTCTCAGCGATTGTTTTACACGATTAATAAAATTAAAGGTAGTAACTCGGGTGGTGAAAGAAGGTTGAATACACGCTTCTTTGGCAGCATAATCTACTTGTTCGTTACCTGGAATCCCTACGTGGCTAGGAACCCAGCAAAAACTTACTTCTGTGTTGCGATTACTCAACTCAGCGATTGTATTGTAAATTTCAATGACGACAGGATGTTTGGAATAAAAGTTTTCTAACGCCTGGAGAGCACTACACGAGTCACTGCAAATAACAATGTTTCTATATTTAGGGTTAATGATATTTAGAGCCTTATTTATAGCGAGTAGTTCAGCGGTAAACACACTCGTAATACCGGGGTAGGCCAAACATATCAGTTCTTTCATTGACAACAAAAGCACAACCAACGGTATCGTCTTTTTTCGATCCATCAGTGTATATCACCGTGTCTGGGTTCGTCTTGGTGAGAATACACTGAAACATTTGCCGGAAAATACTAGGTGGTGTTGATTGTTTATCGTATGTCGTAAGGTCAAATGTAAAATTTACAAGGTTTATTCTCCACGGAGGATATGAGCACGGACATGATGGAAAGAACGACGGAGTGTCAACATTTATATGCTGCAGCAGACGTCGGGTACGGACACCTACAGGTGCAGTAAAGCGTGGATAGTCCTCATACTTTCTTAAATTACGATTTCTAAGAACTGGGTCAAAAGCCGGGTGATTTAGCTGTCCTTTGAGACGGGCAAAATAAGATAACAAAAGCCTGGTCTCGTCTATCCCAAAGTGATAGCTCGCCACAGTCTACATGTAAGCTTGCGATACGGCTTGATCTAAACGCACCTGTGGCAAGCTGAAGAAAAGCATGATGTACACCGTCCAGCATTTTAAGCACGGTTTGACGAGCTGAAGAATAGGCGACACAACCATAATCTAAACGGGAACGAACAAGGGAATAGAAAAAACGTAACATACATGACCGGTCGGCTCCCCAGTTGGTGTTACTAAGGACCCGCATCATATCTAAAAGTTTGGAACATTTTGTTCTTAATTACTTTCTATATTTGACCCAAGTAAGACGGTTATCAAAAAGTAAACCTAAAAACTTGATGTAAGGAGAGATAGCGATAAACTCTCTGTTCAGAAATACTTGCGGAATAGAAGGGTTTCGTAGCCGAGAAAAGACTACACATTTCGTTTTGTCGGATGAAAATGTGAAACCAGTAGTTCTGGACCAAGCCTCAAGGCGAAATATAGTGTTCTGTAGTAGTCGCTGGTGAATAAACGTGAACACAACTACTAATATTAGCAATATTGTGCATTTCGCTCATTCTTCTTGAATAACAACCATACCGTAACTATGAAAGTAATTGTCACTAAATTACTAATAAGGGGTCTTTAAAATTGAGCGCAAAAAATTGACAGATGTGGTTGTGAGTTGATTTTTTTTTTAGTGTCATTTATTTCAGTTGTTTATTACAAATCATCGTAGAAGCTAACGCCTCAACAACGTTTACAAATCTTAAAAATTTATTATCGAAATATGGAATTGGTTACAGCTACGTATCTTGCACTTCACGATATTTATAGTGTGCATAATCTACCAAACAACAGCACAATCCATCGTTTGGTTAAAAAATTTGGAGAGAATTTTTTTCTCCACTTGATGTTAAAAGACCAATGAAGAAAAGAAATGCAAGGAGTCAAGAGAATATTGCTGCTGTAAGTGCAAGTGTTCGTGAAAATCAAAATTTATTGGTTTCACATCGTTAACATGAATTGGTCCTTTCTTCAACAACAAAAACTATGGCGAATTTTTCATCAATATTTTTGTCCACAGCCATATAAGATTCAGCTAAGTCAAGAATTAAAGCCACGGGACAATTCTTTGCATAAACAGTTTGCTGATTGGACTCTAGAGCTTGAAGACTTTGTAAACAAATAAAATTGCTGTATTTGGGATGAATCTAAACCACAAATTCAACAAAGATTATTATTAATATTATATCCGAAAAAATCACTGAGCAAGGAAATGCTGTTACAGTAAATGTTAAATGCTATCGAGCTATGATTCGTGATTTTTGTTGTTTGCGAACTTGGAAAATTTTGAGTTGAAGGAGAGTAGTTTCAACAGAATGGTGTTACATACCACACAGTTGCTGAAACAAATCAATTATTGTGACAAAAAAATTAATGAATCGATATAATTTTACGAAATAGTGATGTCAGTTGGCCACCAAGATTCGCGTGATTTGACTTCTTTAGACTTTTACTTTTCCGCCTATTGTTGTAGCAGAGCTATAGTTACAGAAGGTAAAGTATGGTAATCGGTACAATTTGGGCATATGCGGTTTTCACTGGATCTTTACATTTTGACACCTAAAAAACCCAAAAAATCGGATGGAAATTGTCCCGATCTTCGTATGTACGTGAGTGTATTCGGCGTGTTGGCCTCTAAATCACTTTATATCTCCAGAAATACTCGACCGATTTTGATCAAATTTGGTCACATTACTTATATATATATGGGGCATTGATGCCATTAAATTTTCAACTTAAAATCTCAAGGAGGTGAGGCTGTACAATAAGATCACCCTCAGTATCTCAAGATTTCGCCTAATTAAGGAACATTTCCTTAGGCACATTTGTTAACAATTAAAAAATAATAATATTTCCAAAAAAATATTTTGCAAAATCGCCCCCCAACCCTGAAAAATGCTCTAAATAAACTAGTTGCTAAGTGGGTACAGTGTGTCATTAGTACCTCTTTTCATTACAAGGAGTGCTAGTGTAGCACTAACGTATTGCTTCTATAGTCGTCTTTCTTTTTCTACTTAGCCTCCGACACCAGCTGTGTTGTAACGTCACATGCGAGAGGTTGGATTAAGTAAATGAATAATATAGTACATTCACACCCGCACGAATGAAATACGGTATGCGCGAGCGCTTTTAGAATCATTGAATTAAATAAACAGAAAATATTATATTTAAATAAAATTATAAATATTTTAAATTAAATTAAAATCTTAACTAGAATTCTATACAGAAGAATTGAGAGGAGAGTGGAAGAAGTGTTAGGAGAAGACCAATTTGGTTTCAGGAAAAGTATAGGGACAAGGGAAGCAATTTTAGGCCTCAGATAAATAGTAGAAGGAAGATTAAAGAAAAACAAGCCAACATACTTGGCGTTTATAGACCTAGAAAAGGCATTCGTTAACGTAGACTGGAATAAAATGTTCAGCATTTAAAAAAAATTAGGGTTGAAATACAGAGATAGAAGAACAATTGCTAACATGTACAGGAACCAAACAGCAACAGTAACAATTGAAGAACATAAGAAAGAAGCCGTAATAAGAAAGAGACTCCGACAAGGATGTTCCCTATCACCGTTACTTTTTAATCTTTACATGGAACTAGCAGTTAATGATGTTAAAGAACAATTTAGATTCGGAGTAACAGTACAAGGTGAAAAGATAAAGATGATACGATATAGTAATTCTACCTGAGAGTAAAAAGGATTTAGAAGAAACAATGAACGGCATAGATGAAGTCCTACGCAAGAATTATCGCGTGAAAATAAACAAGAAGAAATAAAAAGTAATGAAATGTAGTAGAAATAACAAAGATGGACCACTGAATGTGAAAATAGGAGGAGGAAAGATTACGGAGGTAGAAGAATTTTGTTATTTGGGAAGTAGAATTACTAAAGATGGACGAAGCAGGAGCGATATAAAATGCCGAATAGCACAAGCGAAACGAGCCTTCAGTCAGAAATACAATTTGTTTACATCAAAAATTAATTTAAATGTCAGGAAAAGATTTTTGAAAGTATATGTTTGGAGTGTCGCTTTATATGGAAGTGAAACTTGGACGATCGGAGTATCTGAGAAGAAAAGATTAGAAGCTTTTGAAATGCGGTGCTATAGGAGAATGTTAAAAATCAGATGGGATTTGAATCCCAAAAAATCAGATGGGAGAATGTTAAAAATCAGATGGATTGCGGCAAATAGATGAAGAAAGAAGCATTTGGAAAATGACTTATAGGCCACGTACTAAGGCATCCTGGAATAGTCCCTTTAATATTGGAAGGACAGGTAGAAGGAAAACATTGTGTAGGCAGGCTACGTTTGGAATATGTAAAACAAATTGTTAGGGATGTAGGATGTAGAGGGTATACTGAAATGAAATGACTAGCACGAGATAGGGAATCTTGGAGAGCTGCATCAAACCAGTCTGGTTTTGTCTTTTTTGTCTTCAGTCAGTCTAATGACTGAAGACAAAAAAAAAAATTAAATTGTGTATGTGTAAGCCGTACATCAAAAAATAGCCCCGTGATGAGAAAGTCCTACAGCTGTGTTGTCAGCTTCTTTTCTCTGGGGTTATGTTAAGTCACAAGTTTACAACAACAAACCATGAATGATTGATTACTTGAAAACAAATATTCGAAACATTATTAATTGAATTCATGCTGATTTGTGTGAAAGTCACACAAAAAATTTGTTGAATTTGTCAAAAAATTTGACTTGGCTATGTCAAGCAAAACCGTGAAAGCCATGTGAATGGTTTTTATTTTTTAACATAATGTAATGTTATATAATGTTATAAGCTTCAAAAAAAAAAAAATATTTGGTTAATATTACGCACAGTTTTTGTTTTATTCCAATTTTTTTTTTGCGCTAAAAATGAAAGCCCCTTTAGAAGAGATGAAAACGTAGAAGGAAAAATGTATTCTTTTTTGCTATTGAATAAATCTAATATTAAGATTCTAACATAGTTAAAATAAATAGTTAACATTTGTCTGGATGCGGTCAGTTAGATAATATATGTTTAAAAATATGTTTGATATAAAGTAGATATCCTAATTGTACATTAAATGCATCTAACGGATTACAGGTTAAACTTAACGAAGATAATTGACTACATGAACGATGAATGAACCTTATGAATAATAATTGTTCTTTACCTGAAAGAGTTTTTATGAGCACTGTGCCGCGATTCTCTAGAGCAGCGATTAAATATTTTTAGCTCCACGACCCTCAAAACGTAAAAAGAATATATATAATGAATCTTTCACGACCCCCCCCCCCCAAACCAAAACCCAATGAAACATAGTTAAAACTATTTTTCTGCGTTAATAACAAAGGAAGTGAACATGCACGTATGAGGTGTAAAAACATGAGCAATTTACAGGTTCCAACTTGATGTGTAAGTGCTCTTGTAATTTGGTCTGCTTAGATAACATTCGTTGTGAGTCATAATCAAACTTACATGTAATACGTTTAAATAAGTTGTGCTCTCAGCAGTATAAAAGAAGCGGAAGGGATTACAGAATGTCAGTTTATTTTGTTTTAGAATGTGAAGCGTGCGTTTGGTCCTTTATTTAAGTTTTTAATAGATTAGTTTCACTGAAAATAATAATAATTAATATTTCGGTTTTTTAGTGTGCGGTGAAACGGAATAACTACTTTTTTTTAATTAGATTCTTAGCAAAATCGATCAATTTGTAAAAAGAAAAGATTGTACAATGACATCCCAACTCTGTAGGAAGAAGACACCCACCTTGTGACGTTACCGGTCGCCACATCAGCCCCTCCGTTCCGAGCCCTGAAGGGCTTTACCGGAGGACGTCTTTAGACTCTCTAACCGATTACATCTCACAGTCATCTCACAGTCATCCCTCGGTCGGGATGTCACCGATGTAAA